>NC_135267.1:94488849-94813849 GCF_051311805.1 Agelaius phoeniceus | reverse complement strand
AAGATTTAAAAAAGCAAAAACTGCTTAAGCACCAGTAATATGATTCTCTTGCACAAATGCCTAAAATGATACTGTTTATCTTCAGAAGAAAGAGTAGATTAGAAGAACACAGCCTCTGACAACCAATTGATTAAATTTAGGGCATTGAGATAAATGTTACAAAAGAAGATGAAAGTATTCCTTATTTAAGATTTATTGTTAAAACAAGAAATTGTATAAAATTTGGATTAAAAAAAATTCAATTGCAATGTAAAAAACGCAGTTGTAGTTTTGCTTTTTAGAGAGGCAAAACTGGTAAATAAACCTTTGAAGGTTACAAAAACAACTTTTAAATAATTGTAGGTAGGATGGTATATGTGTATGTGAAAGGCAAAGAAATCATAGACACATTCAGGCTTACACTGGGGAAAAAAATCCCCTCTCTTAAATCATTAGGGAAACATTTATTCAGCAAAGCAAAAATGCATTAAAATATTTTATGATCAGTATTATACTATTTACAGAGATGTGATCAAATAAAGGCCAAAATGTAGTTCGTTAGCACAGGCTCGTACGTACCACTGACGAGCCACAACAGTGTTTTGAATTCCCCATACATTCCTTCCCTTTTCACAACTTACATTCTCAAAGCAAGCCCTGCTACCAAAGGCTGAAGATTCTGTATTTCATACACTAAAATACATGATGTTAAATTTTTTGCATAGCAGAAATGAGGCATGTTCAGTGTCACATCTCTGTGCTTTAGAAAAATCTCCAAGAACAATATCTCAAATGCCCAGTGAAGCCCTTCTTACGGGGAGCATTTTGAATACACAGAATCTTATTTCCTGTGACATGCAGAAAAGATGAGAAAAAATATGGAAAGATGAAAGAAATAACATCAATCAGCTGTGTGAGAAAGGAAGATACCTTCTCTTTATATGAACTCTCATTGTTTCCCAGGAACACAGCATAAAAAGATAACACACTTCCTTGCATTTTCTAAAAGGCTCTTGACATAATTTGTGACTTATTAACTAGTGATGCTAAACTCACACTGCACATAAAGCATTAGACACTGTTTCCTGTTTCTTAAAATTTAACACTGAGGAAAATTAAAATATTTTTCATGCAACGCTTATCTAATATTAAACTTTACATTTGCTTAACAGAGCACAGTCTTCACAATAACAGGGTATATTGCCAAAGGCAGCATGCAGACTTTTTGGAATTGCTCCCATCTCTTTCGGTTCACCTGTAAAAACATCTACGTGCTCCCTAGGACTGCATCTGTGGCTAGTTTTAAAGAATGACTATCCATGCAAATAGGCATAATTTCAGCATGAAATAATCTGTAAAATCCCAAAATCAAGGCAGTAGTCAATGCTTAGTTTGCAACCAGGATGAAAAAAATAAACCAGCTTTTAATACTTAAAAACATTATGTTTATTTTGTAGCCTGTGCTCATGTATTCTGGATGTACTAAAAGAATTTTCAGAGATCTGGTGTCAGAGAGAGCTATGCAAGGGACATGATGTTTGTTTACATTACTGGTTCCTTGCATACAGGAGATCAAAGAATGATAAAAAAATATATTAAAACCAAAAAATATCATTAATTCAGATGCAAAATCCAAACACCTTGACCTATTATCAGTTCTCTGTCTTCAGAGATCTTTTCTTATCAAAAAGTACATTAAGCGAGTTAAGTTTGGTTACTCATGATGAAAATAATAACATAACAAGGATTTCTGCTGCAGGGGCCCAATTCTGCCACCTTCACACCAAGGAGCATCCCACCCTCCAAGCAACGCCCCTGGAGTCCAGGGATACCAAAATCCTGTTATGTGTGAGGGGTAGGGTCAGGCCCTGCTTGGCAGCGTGTAAAAGACTGTCTCCTGCTTTCTCCCAACTGATGCAAATGGAGCTTTTCAGGGGGCAGAATCAGGCCTTACAATTAGACCATCACCAAAAAAAACCCAAAACCTTAAGGAATATCAGAAGGGCTGTTTTTGTAAAGAACTAGCCAAGGCACTGGCATAGAATAAGCCAGGGCTGAGTTTGACCTTTCAGTCCAGTGGTGTTCATTTGAAAGAGATCTAAACTAATTGGAAGACAACTGAAAGAGCTCCTGCTTATTTCACCTAAGATACTCTGAAGGCATCTACCATAAAGATAATACTTGCCAATAGGAAAAGAAAAACCACAAACAAAACCCACCAACACTGAAAACCTTCACGCTTTTCCTTCCTTTTCTGCAGTCAAGCTACGCTTGATTGAGAGCCAGCAATACGTTCCCAGACTCACACCAGAAACCTCATGTCAGGTTACAAGTTTTGCACTTTTCCCAGAAAATTCGAGGTGCCTGACCATGGTTCCCCTCTCTCTTGCCCAATCCCAACCAAGGACACACATGGGGAGGGCTTGCTGTACCCTTGAGTCAGCAGCTCAGGAAATAGGCTGTCCTGCGCCAGGTTGGAAGGTCATTGCCATGCATCCTTCCTCCCCAGTGTCCATTTCCCTCCCCAAGCCCCCGCACCAGCCGCTGCTCCACAGCCCATTCCTGCCACCACAAACATGTGGCAGGAGGTGCTCCAGAGCCACGTCCCCTCCTTCCCTCGATGGAAGCTGAAAGCATTGGAGTTATCGTACACTTAACCTGGGTATTAAGCAACATCTCCCATTTGCCCTGGTGTTATCCTGAGCCAGCCGGGCTGCCAGCTTTAAGGCTTACGTGCCTTTCGGCTTAAATATGAGAAATAGTTCTACTTTAGCCTGACAAAACAGAATGGGTATTGAATGGCCAGTTAATATTTCATTCTCTGCGGACCAAAACCAATTTGCACCTCAAGGGGAGTGGAATGGCACGTAGAGCGGGATGCAAAATCCCAGCCACAGCAGGCAGAATTCAAGACTGATTAGATTAGAACTGAATAAATAAGAAAATCTTGGGGAGGGGGAGAAATAATTAGGAAGTGTGCGTCCTTTAGACAGTCACCAGTACTTTGGCTGTACATTGTCTCAAAACTGTATTTTATATATCTAAAGTCTCTGCCCAGCTCTCCAGAAAAACGGAGCTGGCAAGATAGGCTTTGGTTGTCAAGATCTATGTAGAAATCTCCAGAAGCACCATTTCTTTCTGAATTGCAGAGTTTTAAATTTGTGAAGGTTGAATTTGGTTTATGCATCGCTTTTGATACTTCTTGCATGCCAAGTGTAGTTTACGTTAAATTCACTGACCATATCTCCAGCCTCAACTCGCACAATGTGGCTTCCTCAGAAACCAAACGTTTTCCATGCCGATGGCATTAAAAATCATACCAAGGATCTCAGCACTTTCTATGTCCATCCATAAATATAGCAGTAGTATTTTATTTACAAATTTACTTTCAAATCTTTTGTTTAAGGAGATATGATTACAATGTAGCTATGAATAACCTCTTAACAGCACAGCAGCCACAGACATGGATTTATTTCGTATCCATTTGATATGCATTGACATTTAAAATGGAAACAGATTAATTTCTAAGTCTCAAAGAGTTGCTGCTACCAAACCTTTGGCTAGAATGGTTTGTTAAAATGAGTATGATGACAGGTATTTAACCATACTCCCTATTAATAAATCAATTTTTGTAATCAATTGTGTTAACTCATCTTGATCTAGAAAGATGTCGATCATTTTCTCCTAGATTAATTCAAACACCTACAGGATGCAAAGGAGATGTAAATTCAAACGCGCCCTTGTCAGCCCCTTTGAAGAACCTTAGCCTAACCTGAAGAGCCATTAAATACACAGCACAAGAGTGCTAAACTTGATGGATATGCTTGGATGAATTCAAGGAGATATCAGTTTATACAGCTGAAATCGTTCCCATCTTTTCACAAGCCAACTACTTTCGTTGGTCCAGAGTCTGTCTGCTTCATGTCTGCCCATTATGCCAATACCACGCAAGAAATTTAACATGCTTCTGCTAATAGAAATACTTAGATCTTACACTCTAACGCACTACACAAGGCTATGGCTTTGCCAGAATCAGCCAGGATGCAAAGGATGAAAATTATTCTAGTCAACAGCATTTCATGCACAAAACCACAGCTAAAATTTGAAGAACAGATGACATCTGTTCACCATATCTGTTCAGTGCTAAAATCTCATCAGCCACTAATGAGAAAGTGCTACCTTTTTGCACAGCTCTGACACAAGCTTTCTTGGGAGAAAGTACTACCTTTCTGTACGTTCTAACACAAGTTTTCTTGGGAGAAAAGATTATCCAACTCCCTTAGCCGAGATGTCTATCAAAGAATTTGAAACAAGGCAGTAAGTGTGAGGAACTATTTGGGCAGTAAAAAACTACTTTACTAGGATTTCTCCATAAGAAGAAGCAGTAGCAAAAATCAGTGCCTGATTTACTTCAAAATTATGCTGCTTCCTCTTTAGCCTTAAAGGAAAAAGCAACCCTTATTTTATGAACCTGGTGATACCCAGGGCCCAATAGAGCAAGGTATTCAGCAATTCCTGTGAATGCCAAACATCCGCAATTCCCATCAACTACAGAGCTCACGAACAGGAGGGATTCGGCATCTTACTAGTTCAGGCCTTTAAACTGGGGAGATGCAGGGCCCTCCATCACGTAGCCCTGCTCGGCAGTGCTTGAGGAAACAGATCTTTTGAATATGAAAAAGAAATCAAGCTGCTCAAAGTAGAAAACTGAAAACATTTTCCTCCTCTCAAGCCAGTTTGGTCCTTGTTATTTCACTGATCATGAAGAAAATAATTCACATGGCCTCTGTGTAGAGACAATACTGAAAGGTTCTCAAGATTCCTACTCTGAATTCAGCCCAAGTTTTCCAATATACTATTTCTTTCACGCTATGCGATGTCATTACATCACAATTCTTAAATTACTTAATTTAGCAGTTAGGCTGCACTTTGAGTCAGAATAAATCACTATTTAGAGACTACAAATTGCAGTATTTACAATCCTGCCCTGAATCGAATTAAACTTTTCAATTTGAAAATGTGTCCATTCTTATGAACATCTCAATTTATCAAGCAATCATAAAAGAGATAAGTTATACAAACTGAGAGGCCTCAGAATTCAGCAGGCAGGGAAGTTAACTGTATATACGGACAGTGCCATTCAGCGAATGCAGGATACTTTACAGAATAATTTAATAGGGAGCTGTTAGTGAAAAGTATATACATTGTACTTTTTATCACAGTTCAACTCCTGAAATGTTGATACTCTGTCTACCCTTGAGTATTAATAAACATTTCACAGAATGTGATATTGCTGCTTAAGGTAAGCTCTGGACAAAAAGCAGATAAAATAAATGCAAAATGAGCTGCAGTGGTCGTAAACTTAAAGTAATTGATGGCAACTCAGAGAAAAACTGTGAGAAGAAGACATAAAGGATATGTACCACATGCAAATCTACGGCTGAGGAAACTGCCTCCATATAATTCATCCTGCACATTGCCAAACCTCTCCAGGCAATGGAAGTGACAAATAATCTGAGCTTTTACACCTCACGGTGACACAAACATGTTTCTGTGTCCTGCACTCAACAACACAGCACCTTCTGCCACCAAGCCATGGCCACAGATGCGTGGATGTGTTCCACGTGCTCCCCACCCGTCCCCAGACCCGGATGATGGGTTTGGGGTGACACTCGCCATCCAGCCAGAAACACCACGGGGTCTGCTCAGCACTCGGGACCTGTGGGAAACTAGCGGCTTTCCAAAGTTCGTCCTGGCAACTTTTGCCCGACATTCAAGGGCACCTCTAGTCTGCAGCCGTGTCCCTTGTTAGCCCTGACTGAAATTCCCTACTTTGTCAAAGACATTAAGTTAATATCCCCCGTACCTGCTCTTCCGCGGCTGGGGCACAACCACAAGGACGCGACGCTGGCCCCTCGGGGAGCTCCATCCCGCCTCGGTCGCGCCCCCGGCACGGCCCGCGGGCACTGATCCCGCGCCGCTTCCCGCTGCTGACCCCGCCGCCCCGGCTCTCCCGGCGCAGGGAGGCGGCGGCGCCCGGGACCCCCCGGCCCCGCTCCGCGGCCGCCCCCCCCGCCGCGCACCTGCCCGCAGCGCCCCGCACCTGCCCCGGCCCCGCCAGACGCCGCGCAGGGACCGCGGGCGGCCGCGCAACTTTCTCCCTCTCTGCAAAGAGCCGCGGGCCCCGCTCCGCCCCCGCGGAGTGCCCGGTGCCGGGGAGCTGTGGCCCGGAGCCCGTCGGGCCGCCCGCTCCTGTCGGGCCCCGCGATCTCGGCGCACCCCCCCCCAGCGCTGCCCTGCGCGCCCCCTCCGCGCAGGCCCCACGCCCCCCAGCACCGCTCCCTCCTGCGCTTTAACTCCGTGCAAACACATGGCAAAGTGAGCCGGGTCACTCAGCCGCTAAACAGAAAATCGAAAAAGCCAAGAAAGATCTCCATCAACGGCTAAGAAAGAATTAAATCCCCCCGGAGGAAAAAAAAAATCAACAAACAACAACCAAACAAATAGAAAGTACCAATAATCCTAATCTTTTCCCAGATCAAGGCTCTTATCCCGCGACTTGCATTTGATCTCTTCTCATGTGCTCGCTACCTACCACTCAAATCCCATTTTCTATACATTTCCACCATTCGTGGCTCGTCCCACGCTTGGAAATGAAAAAGTAATTGCAAGGGTAAGAAGAGTAAGAATAAAAAGTCCCTGTCCTTCCCGGCTTGGGTTAAAAAGGAGAAGTAGCGACATGCAAATGACAGGCAAATTGGAAGAGACAAAAAGCAAGGCAGCTATAATAAACAGGACAAAGAGGAGGCTCGGAGGAGCGGAGCAGGAGTTTAAAGCGGGGATGGGGAACTTCGGCGGGGACGGGGGGAGAAAGAAGCTCGGAACAACAACAAGAAGCCAAATACTCGCTGCGCTTTCCGTCCCCGCAAAACTGCCCTCCAACCCACGGAATAAAATAAAGATCGGTCCACAAAAGGTGGCAGCGAGAGAGCGAAGGGGAAGGGGGGGAGGATCACCTAACAACGAGCAGGTCACTTACTCTTCAGCCCTGGGCAGGCTACGATGAGCGCTCCATCGGGCTCCTTACCGCTCACAAATCCTTACCGCTTTATCTACCGGGGAATTAAAACTACTCAGCTAATAAAGTCACTGCAATTTTGCCCCCTGGAAAAAGAAGCACAGGTTTGATAACGGTGATCAATATTTTGCTGGGGATTTCATCACCGCCCCCCTCCCCCCGGACCATTTAGAGCAGCCCAAGCAAGTGCGAATTTAGGGGTAAAAAAAAAAAAAAAAATTAAAAAAAACCCCGAAAGACCTGAAAAGCCCGAGAAAGCGGGGAGGGACGGAGGGGGCGCGGAGGGGGAGCGGGTACTTACTCGGTGCAAAGGCGACGAAACTGAGCCTCGCTTTTTTTTTTTTGCCGGTGGAACGAGAGAAAGGGCGACACGCACACGCACATGCACACACACACACACAGAGCACACGCGCCCCGCACACGCACACACGCACACGCGGACACGCGCGCGCAGCCGGCAGCCCCTGATGCCGCTGATGAATATGATAATCGCGCGGGGGAGGGCGAGCGAGCGCGGGCGGGAGCGCGGGCAGCGGGCAGCGGCCGCGGGGCTGCGGGCGCCGAGCGGAGCGGAGCGCAGCGGAGCGGCGGGCGCCGAGCGGAGCGGGGGCGGCGGGAGCGGCGCGGGGCAGGGCTGGGCTGGGCTGGGCTGGGCTGGCCGAGCCGAGCAGCGCTCCGCACCGCCACAAGATTTACTTTAAGACACAGCTGAAGGAAACAGGAAGACTAGACGTCACACTCGGAGTGACGTGGGCCCGGCCCGGCGCCCAATCGGGAGGCTCCTTGGGACGGACGGGGGGGACGGGGAGAACTTGGCAGGAGCGGGGAGAGAGGAGAGGGGAGCGCGGGGGGGTGAGGGTCGCCCCGCCCCGTCCCCGCGGGAAGGTGGCGGCGGCCGCTCACCTGCGGCGGGGACGGACAGACGGACGGACGGACGCGGGGCGGGAGCGCCGGCAGAAGCGGCCCGACGGGGCGCCCCGCTCACCTCTGCCGCGCACCGGCGAGGGGCGGACAACAGCCGCCCCGCGTGGAGAGGGGTGGGTGACAAACTTTAGGAGAGTCACCCCCGCGTGGGCGGGGGCTGCTCTGCGGTGCCCCGTGCGGTAAAGTTTTCCACGCGAGAAGGCTTCCGCAGAGCAGTGTCGGGGCCACGGGGTGCGCCTCTTTGGCGCGTCAAGCATCGGGCGCTGGAGCAAACGCGCGTCCGCGGGCGCTGCCGCCCCACGCGGGTCACAAACTTGGGGAGACACGGGCCCGCGGCCGCCCAGCCCGCGGCACGGCGTCCCTCGCCGCCGCTCAGTGCCAGCGGCTCCGCCGCGCCTCGCGGGGCTGTCAGCAGCAGCCGCGCGGGCATTTTCCACGTGGGAGGCAGGAAATAAACACGAACTCGAGCATCAGGTTGCGGCGCGTGGAACAACCGGTGGTACTGAGACACGGGTCTTCGCTGCTGGCGGCCCCGGCCCCCTGCGCAGCGCGCCCCAAGTTTAGCTCAACTTAACCCTATCCCAGCCCGCTCCCGGCGGGCTCCGGTGGAAAGCTTGGGGAAAAAAAACTGGGAGATGAAAAAAACCACAGTAGTGGATCTCGGCTGGTCCGGGCTGCGATCCGGACCGTAACCTGTCGGGCGCGCTCTGTCTCGCCCGACCGCGGCTTTCCGCAGCGCGGGACAGGGAGCACCCGCACCCCTGCCCCTGCCGCTGCCATTTGCCCGACCGCTGCCGGCGGGGAGGCGAGGCTGAACGAGGGGAAACAGCCTCTGGCTTGCGGACAGCGGGGGATACACCAGGGAGAGGGAATAAGTCCTGCGGAGGGCCGAGCAGCAGCGCAGCGCTGCAGGGCGCTCGGCGACAGGTAAGGACGGCGCTGCCTGGCCGGGCCCGTCCGCCCGCGCCCGCCCCTCGGGGCGGCGGGAGTGGGAGTCCCGAGTGGAGGGGAGAGCCCCGATGGGGCCAGGGCTGCCAGGGCAGGCGCACCAAAACTTGGCGCTGCCACTCTGTGCCAGCGGCGAGGGGCCGGGCCGCACCTCGCCCCCTGCTCGCCCCGGTGCCGGTGCCGCCGCTGAGGCGGACAGCTGCTCCGCTCGTCCCGCTTCCACTGTGAACATCCGTCTCACTAGAGGGGAGCCGCGGCGCCGGCCCCTCGCCTGGGCGCGGACAGCAGGCTGTGCCCTGTGAGAGGGCTGCCCTCCGTGCCAAAAGTTTGGGAGCCGGCCCGGGCAGCACACCCGCCCTCCAGGGCCAGCCGCTGCCCTGCCCGCGGCGGTGAAACGCGTGTGCCCCGCGCCGGCTCCTCTGTGCCCGCCGCCGGGCCCGGCTGCCGCCGCCTCGGACCGGGGGCGGCTCCGCGGTGCCTCCGCGGCGGGAGCGGGGTCACTAACGCGGGTGCATGAACAACGATACAAGCCACCGCAGCCGATCTCTGAGAAATCGCCCGGGACCGGCTGAAGGGGCTGCTGGAGCTGTCGCAGGGAGCTGCTCCGAATTAAAAAAAATTACATGTCCCTGCCGGTGCCGGGATC
This sequence comes from Agelaius phoeniceus, assembly GCF_051311805.1. Taxonomy (NCBI): domain Eukaryota; kingdom Metazoa; phylum Chordata; class Aves; order Passeriformes; family Icteridae; genus Agelaius; species Agelaius phoeniceus. Next base: position 94,804,274 of record NC_135267.1, on the reverse strand, counting down.
GCGAGGAGATGCGGCCGCTCTCGCCCTAGAGCCCGGTGCCCGAGCGAGGCGAAACCTCCGGCGGCGGCAGCGGCGCCCGGCCCGTCGGGGCTCGCAGGCGGGCGGGGGCCCGGCCGCTCGGGGCTCCCCGGCTCCGCGGCACTCAGAGAGCCGCTCCTCGGGGTCGGGGGCCCTCGCAAGAGCCCTGCTGTGCCGTGCCGCCTTCCGAGGCCCGGCCGGGGCCGGCGCTGGCCAGCCCCGCGCTGTGAGTGCGCAGGAATCCCCGGTGTAACGGGGCGCATCCCGGGACGCCGCGCTGCTGCCGCTCTGCTCCCGCAGTCCGAGCGCTGGGCGGCCCCGCATCGGTGCCCGGTGCCCGTGGCGCCCTCCAGGCCCGCGAAAGTGCCGGGACGGCTTTGCCGAGAATTATTTTAACGTGACACCTTTCGAGACAGGAGCACCGGGCCCTCCGCCGCCGGCAGCGATGGGGATGCGGCTGGCACGGCCCGACGGGAGCGGCCGGGGCTGCGCTGCGCTCCGCGGGCGCGGAGAGGCGGCACGGCCGGCCCGGGGCAGGTCCCGCGGGCTCTTGCGGGGCTCGGCTGCCGGGGTGACACACTCAGCCTCCCGGTGTAGCTGTAAGTGCTGCAGGGGCTGCGAGACAAGGGTGCAGAAGTGTGTCTGGACGCAGGAGGAGATAGGCTAAATTTGGCGGGGGAATGTCTCGCTCGGACGCTTTCTTTTTTTTTTTTTCCCTTTTTGTTTTGTTTGTTTTTTGTTATAAAAGACACCGAGATACTCGTAGAGAAGAAGCCGAGCCGTGCAAATGCAAATAAATAAGTAAATAGCCGCCTCTGACACTGTGCTTCTCACCACCGGGGCTCACCTTAACTTCAACCACTGTTAATCTGCCCAAAAGAGAAACTGAGGCTCTGGGAGTGAAGCGATGTCCCCCGGGTCACATGGCAGAGCAGTGGCAGCCACTCTGGCCCCAGGCGTGTGCGCAGGCTTCCACCTATTCTCCAGCCCAGCTGCCTCCGTTCCGTAGCTGCTTGCAGGTTACCTTCCTCCAGCCCTGTGTCTTGCAACTTTTCCAAGTCTAAACACACGGGCCCTACGATCTGCCACACCAGTAAGCACAACTGGAATGAAATTCACATTTCCCACTCCCCTGCCATCTGGGGCACTGAGTGCTCCGGACCCTCTTAATCCTGGAGGATAGGCAGACAGCCTCTTAAGGAATGCAAGCTGATGATTCAAAGCTCAGCATTAAAAGTAATCCCCCACCCACCACCCAAAATTTAGAGTTGGAGAAAAAGCTTTTTTCCCCTCAAGAATTTAATCCCTCAGAAGGGGTCCGTGCCAGCAGCTCATGTTCAGGATCTGTAGCGAGCAAAGCCATCCCTGGTGCCTTCTCAGGGACCTAGTGGCTTGGGCAGGGGCAGGGCAGCCTCTTGCTGGTGTGTGTGGTTGTGTGGCTGTTTCTATACCTCACTGCCCCCAGTCCCCTGAACACCTGCAACTGAGGTCCCTCCTAGCAACCTGTCACAGATTCCAGTCTGTCTGTGCACTCCTGTCGAAGCCCTGGGTCTTTTCCCTCGTAATTAATAGGCTGTAAGGTAGACACTAGTCCTCTTCTTAGCCATTTCTAGATTATGAGGCAGTTACACTGTTTATTTTCTAAGTTATGGTGTTTTGAATCCAAACAAAAAGTAATCAATGTTCACAAAGTTTGGATGCAAAGCCTGGGTGTGCTCAGGTTTGTGGGTTCTCTTCTGCTCTGCTTAATGCTTCACATTCTTCAGTCACAAACTTCAGGTCAAAATATTACTTGTCCTCCAGATATGAGGGTTGTCAGTTCTGTGTTCAAAAAAAAAAAAAATCCTCCAAATTTTGGTGCCTCTGAAAAGTTTTGCTGCTGTTGATGGCTTTCTGTGCTTGCATTCCATTTTTTAAGGAAAACAAACAAACAAACAAACAAACAGATGGAAGAAACTTGGAAAACTTTTGCAGTGTGCCCATGACCATGAGTGATTCCTCTGCCCCTTTGGAGTCTGACAACAAAATTGGAAGTGACAGGGGTATATTGTTGAAACTGCCTTTTCTTTGATCATTTTCCTTGCTGTGTCTGTTCCAACTAAATGAGGGAACAGGGCTACGAATACATATCAGCCTTTCTTTTTTATTTTCTTTTTTATTGTCTTTTTTTTTTCAGGGGTGGGAAAGGTCCAAGTATTCTTGGGCATAAAAAGAACACCCCACAACCATAAAGGCCTGATTCTGCTCTTCTGCTGATGTAAATTAAAAATAGCTATACTGATATCAACAAAGCATCATCAGTCTGTGTGAGAAAGAGAACCGTGTGCCTGATGTGTGTAATTGCTGAATTTAGAGCCTTTCCTTGCTTTCCTTTGCCTGGCTTCTCATTTCAAAAGGGAAACCTTTGGAGGAAAATACCTTTAACCTGGAGAATGAATACAGCCTGGGTGATTCAGCAGAGTGAAATTTAATTCAAAAACCCAGTATTGAAGGAAATAGAATTGTTAAAAAATAAAATAATTAAAAAAAAAAAAAGTCACAACCTCCAGAGAGGAGAAAGTGAACTAAACTAATCCTATTAAACATGGTAGCATGTTTCTGTGCAGCTCGCTGAGAGATTAAGCACAGGAAAAGGGATAAGTGTTGCTTCAGTTTCACTAAACTAATGTGACAACTTGTCATTGGAAATCTTTACAGCTTGTTAGCAGATGACTAGCTGATTCAGATATGTTTTCTACCATTTCCTTTGTGTCTGGGGGTGGTGTTTTTTTCTTTCCTGTTCCTTTCTTATCCATACTGCTTTATTTTGATTTTTAATCCTTCATGTCTCCTTCAAGTCAAAACATTTAACTTGCTTTAATCAATATTTTGTTTTGAAGATGTCCCTTGACCTTTTGTTTGTGCAAATTAACCTTCAAGGGCAACTCATTCATTCATTAACCTCAGTGGGATGCCATATCCCTTGTACATGGCATTTTAGGATGCATAAAACATTTATGAATGTTTAGACATATTGCAGTGAATGACTGTGATACTGCTGTGGTTACTACTACTGCTTCTGTAATATATTAATTTTTCTTCCATCTCCCTCCTTCTTTCACACTTTCATTCTTTCTTTTGTATTTTTTCTCTTTTTTTTTTCTTTTTAAATATCTCCTTTTCTTTTCTTTTCTTTTCTTTTCTTTTCTTTTCTTTTCTTTTCTTTTCTTTTCTTTTCTTTTCTTTTCTTTTCTTTTCGTTTCTTTTCTTTCTTTTTTTTTCTTCTCTCTTTTTTCTCTCTCTTTTTTCTACTTCAGTTGTTTGTGTTGTCAAGAAAAATAGCTAATCTGGGAGAAATGTTAGCATTAGCAATTTCATTTCAAAAGCAGGTGTCTCAATGATTTAGAAACATATGCTGAAACCTCTTCTCTTCTCTTCTCTTCTCTTCTCTTCTCTTCTCTTCTCTTCTCTTCTCTTCTCTTCTCTTCTCTTCTCTTCTCTTCTCTTCTCTTCTCTTCTCTTCTCTTCTCTTCTCTTCTCTTCTCTTCTCTTCTCTTCTCTTCTCTTCTCTTCTCTTCTCTTCTCTTCTCTTCTCTTCTCTCCTCCCACCCTTCACTCTTTCCCTTGGCCCTCCCCCACCGGCAAAGGCATGATCGTTGAGTAAATGGAAAAAAACATTTTACAACATTAAAGGAAGGCTGTTTAGAAAAGGAAGGCCCTGCTGAGGTGTAGAGGAAGCCTGTTTATTAACACTGGACACCTCTTATCTCAGGCAGCTCCAGATGGATGTGCCTTTGGTAATTCCCACTCCGTGCCAAGTGGGGTTAAGCAGGGTAACCACCTTGACGTGGGCTGGTGATCACCAGGGGATCATCGGCTCCTTCAGAGAGAAATTTTAGGTGAAATTTAGGGTGGGGGAGGGAGAACCATAACACTTCAGCATATGCTTGCACGTGGCCAGATTTACCTTTGTGGCTGTAAATTGCTTGCTGCCTGGTCCAGAGCCAGGTTTTGATTGAGAGATAAAGTAGTTCAAATCTGTCAATAATTAACTGTCACTCAATTAAGGCTTTCTTAACAAATTAGCACTTGGTAGCACCTAGGGTGCAGGTTTTTCATGGGAAAAGGCTGATGGAGTGATGTTGGCCATTAAGTTTGCCCACTGAGTATCAGCTAATGTCCTGCTCAGTTTAAACACCACTGTGTAAATTTGGTGAATCGGTTCCCAAACCTCATTCCTGCCAGGTTGCTTCTAAGATTAACTGTTTGTGCCCTCCCAGGCTCAACATTGCAGATCAATGCAATCTCTAAATCAGAGAGCTATCACTGATTCATCAGGGCTTCCTGGCTGTCAGCCCTTGAGGAGAACCCTGATGTAGATGAGGCTGAAGGTCTGAATTTACAGAAATGGTGTGGAGCCCTCCTAATACGCTGCACGTCCCTTAGAAAGGATGGATCAGAGTTCCCTAGGCTGCCCCCAGTGTAGGTCACTGTGACATGTTTCTCTCTCACTCAGGGCCTTGGTCTCACCCCTTTCCATTGGTTTGGTGTGAAGATTGAAAGGGAAAACTCTTCCAACCACTTTATCCCATGAGGAAATTCTCATCCAAGCAGCTGCCACCCAGCTGTAACTTCATTTCACTTCCATCACCTTGTGGCCCTGGGTACCTGGGTCCAGGAACACTTGCCATGAAAAATGCCATGCATTTCTAGAAACATTGCAAAGCTCCATTTCTATGCTTCTCTCTCAGATTCCTGGAATAATCCTTCTGTGGCAATAGAGGAACTATTGGTGTTTCTCTGATAGCAGACATTGTGCCAGTTCCCTTTCATCCCTCTCTGAACTAGTTGTGCCATGGGTATATCGTCCTACTCTTCCTCTTAATTCTCCAGTCAGAAGTTAAAAGTGAATGTCAGATGTCCTTCAGAGCCAGCAGAGCCATCCCAGCTCACATCAGCTGGTCTCCAGCCCCATGTTTGTGCACACTGCTGGATCGATGCTGCCGGGATGGGAATTCCCTTGGTTCTAAATTCACAGCAAACAGCAGACTCTGGGAGCAGTGATAATTTGTCACATCAGTCCTGCCAAGGCAGAATCTGCCCCTCCTGAGTCAGAAACTCCTCAGTCTCCTGAGTCCTTTGCTCTCAGTCAGCATCAAATTCTCTGGTGTCACACGCAGTTGCACCTCCAGGAGGTGTAGCAGCCGAGTCTGTTGAGAGCTCCAGTGCAAACTCTGGCAGATGCAAGTTCTGATTCATGCTGTATTACAGGAAGGGCTGCGAGGTGGAGGCTGGCTTTAGCTTCAGCTCTGGTTCGTTCCTCTGATAGGGTTTATTCTCAGTATGGGGTTGGTTAAATCAGTCACTCCTTACCTCACTGAATAGCTTTCCTTCTCTTTTGACCAAAGCATGCCTTACCTGCAGTAGGGGCCAAAGCAATGCTGGACAAAAGTTTAATAACAAAATTTGGGAAGCTTTCCAGCTTGTTCTTTTTTAGTGAAGACCTTGGGGGATGCACTCTGTTGTCTCATACAAAAACTAATCATGTAAAAACTAATGCAGCTTTCTATCAATCATATTGGATGGAAGAGCTGCCAGAGAGGGACAGCTCTTAGCCAGCACCACGCTACCGAGGTTCAAAGATCTGAACTCTTTCAGCAACCTCCATGTGGAGATTTTAAGAGCACATTTAAAACATACTTTGTGCTGCCCTGTCCTGATACTTGCATTAAAAGTCTTAAGAAGTTTAAAACCATTGAGCAGGAGAAAAGGAAGCATATTTGATGGTTTAAAACTCTACCCTATCCTGTTGAATAATCAAAGCTGGGAATGTAATTTAGTTTTATAGACTTACATTCTATTGATTGGTTGAGGTTTTTAAGAAAGAGGAAGATATTTCTGTAGAGAGATTATAACCTGGGGGAAAGAATTTTTTTTTTTTTTGGTGATCTGAATTAATTTGGCTTTTATATTATATAGCAACAGCTTTTAGGAACCTTTTGAAGAACTCTTCCAATAGTTATTCCCATTATCTGAAGAGTGCATCCAATCTGTCACCTACAAGGACTCAGTCTGGCAAGGCGTTAAAGGACAACTTTTTCAGGGGCAGAGAGGCATTTAACAGCCTTTCAAAATATTAGCAAAAATGATACTCTTGATTTTAATAGAACCAAGGTGCCAGGGTGGTTCTGTAGGGTCCTGAACAAGCCAATGGTTTTAGGAGCCTAAAGCAGAGTGTAGGTGTCCATATCCAAAACTGTCATTGTGGATCATCCAGCTCAGTAGATGAGCTCCCCAGGTGCTCGATTCTGTTTCTGTTTCTGTGCCTGCCAGAGCCATCCCACGGTGGGCACCTAGGTACGCAGGAACATCTCGGAGTCCTTCGGGAGGCACAGGGGCTTTCCCCACACCTACGGGCTCCAAGAGAACCTCTCCCAGCCCTGCTCCCTCTGCGAGGTGTCCTCACGGTGGTGTCAGGTCCCATCTTTCACAGGAAAGCCCTCCAGTTAGGGTGTCTCCCCTAGAGGTGGGAAATCTGCATTTAACACTTGCCTCGTTCCAAAGATGTGCAAAGTCATGGTTGTCTTCTCTCTAAAAAAGTCTGTTGCCACCAGGCTGTGGGATGGGATCATTCCTATCCCTCCTGTGCTGCTTTTTCGTTTGTTTGTTTGTTTGTTTTTCAGTGGCAGAAAGGGACCAAAAAATCACCAGGTCAAAAGGAGAAAAAAACAAATAAGCCTGACTTTGTGAAAAAGGTGATTAAACAGGAAGCTAGAAGGGAACAACACACTGCTTCCAGGACTGAATATTTTACCATCTCTTACGGCTCTGCCAATGCAAAGCACAGCACAGGCCCAGGGAGGAGGGCCTGGGAGTCCCTTTGCCCAGGTGATGATGCTCTGAGCCTGTTTGTGGTCCCAGCAATCTGTGAGCCTTTCTGAAATGCTGCACACTCTGCCGGAGTGGATGGAGGTTGTTGCAGCAATTAACGTAAAGGCACTAACATCTTTTATGGATTTTAGCCTTGAGTAGCTGAATCATTAGGTACCTACATAATGTAAAAATCATCCCACAGTGCCCTAAGCTCCCACTGAAGTTACTGTGTTTACATGCAGCACAGCAGGCCCAAAATAATGTAGGTGCCTTTTTTATGAAAAGGAAATACATCCCTGACATAAAGGTCAAATGGCATTTATAACAACATTAATAATTTCAGAGGGCCATGCTATTGAATTCTAGGAAAGATTAGACCTGTTTGGCAATACTGTTTAGTTGCTTTTACAACAGAAATACGCTGTTTACCTCCTGAGAGGTTCATAAGGAAAAAAAAAATCCAATCTATATCAATGAGTAAGATATTTTCCTTACCAGAGATATTGATTTAAATATTGACTTCGCTGCTGGAGGGTTATTTCACTCCATGCTGCAGATACTCATTGTCAAGTGACATGTGTTTTATGTACTAATAAAAATGTGATTTCTGGCACAGTAATCTTATCTGGATGATTCTGATTTTTGTGTTCAGTTTGGTCTGAAGCAGTTGTCCTTTCTAAAACTGAGTACTTATTTTCTTCTGCATGTCTGTGCACTTCACTCCATGTGAATTACTTGCAACTAAGATCAAAACAAACAAACATTAAAAAACCCCTGTACACAGCCCCTTTGTCCTATTAGTTCATTTTCCTTTCAATCTTTCAGCAATGGGTTTAGGCTCTGCAAGACAGAAGTTCTTTATTTAGCAGCAGTAAAGGTGCCGCTGTAGAACCTGTTACAGCTTGTCAGAAAACCAGCCCGAGTGTGTTCTGGGACAAGCACTGTCTTTTTATTGCGGGGTTATACAACAGCTCTCACGTTGGCTCGCTGACCCTGATCAGGCCTGGTGATAGTGACAATGACAACAATAGCTTATGCCACCGAGCAGCAGCCCCACGCTCAGGAGGGCTGTGACACCTCCCATCACGGGCCAGACGTGCCAGCTCCTCTCGTGCAAGAACTAGCCCAGGAGGGAAAAAAAAGCCCCTAACAGTAAAAATCCCAGCCCCCTGAAACTGCCAATTTATAGACATGAGGATTTACTTATTCCACTGGAGCATTGCACCCATGAAGCAGAGGATGCTGCTGAACAGTTTCACTGATGCTAAAATTCTCATTGCTGCCCTGCTGGTTCTCCCTGCAGAGCCTGGATCCATGCACATGCATGGAATTGCACACTCCAAAGGAACCCGCTCTGCAGTGCTGCCATGCAGCTTGGCAGCACTGAGGTCTCCTGGGACGGGGAGCACAAGGTGGAGGAGAACCCTTGGAATGTTCGTGGTGTCTCCCTCTTTGTCTTGTGCACCATAGGGACCAGGTAAAAAACATGAGGAAATGGTAGCACTCAACGCTGGCTCTTTGGCACTGCTGGCAATCACCAGCTCCTTGCAAGTGGCATGACAAGGGAATAGGGTTATTTTCAGAAGGGAATTGCATGCAAAAGGTCTGAGATTCCTGAGGTTAGCTGTGCCCATATCTTCTAGGCACTATCCAGTTCACAGCACAGGACTGCTGGTGCCTGCACATAGGAAGATGGGCTTTGCCTGGCTAAAGTCTCCCTGTAAATATTTTCATTGGGAACACCAAGTTTCAGATCATACCTATGGATCCAAGGCCTTTGCACAGCTCAGGACACAAAGGGGGCAGGGACAGACCCTCCTGGAGTTTGTTTGCAGCTAAGAAGTGGGGAAGCTGGCAGAAAGGCAAATCTCAGACCCCGTTAGGAAACACTTCCCTGCATAAACTTCACTAATGGGGGGCTGTGGTGCTGTGAGCAGAAGTTGTTTATTTTGGAAGAAACAGGGAGACAAACAGGGCTTTGGGCCACTTGCAGGTTGTTTTTTTTTTTTTTTTTTCTGGAGAGAATTTACAGCAAACATGAGAACTGGAACCATGGCACAAATTCACTGTGCATTTTACTAGAGGTTACTTAGCTTTGTTATATTTCTTTCTGTCTACTTGCACACAAGGAAATTTTCTTTTTCTTTGAGTACAATGTTTTAAATTAAATTTTGGGGAAACTAACATGACAAGCAAAGTCTTTATTAACCCCAGCAGTGTAATTTCTTATTACAAGACTGTGATTCAGAGGAAACAGCGTTGCTAAAACAGCTTCTGAGTCCCAGCAAAAATGACAGTTTTCCTCAATCAGTTCCTTTTGTGACCTTGATCTGAACCTTAATCTGTTTTAGCAAAATTCTTTTTATTAGCCATTCATTCTTAATCATACCGCTAATTTTCCTGTTTTTAAACTATCAATTTAAGGCTGCTTTTTCATGGAACTAATCAAGGCTGATGTATGTTATTTTGGCTATGAATTCTAATAATTATTCTTAAGAGTTTTTTAAGTCTGCATTTTCCATAGATAACTGTCAAAATTGTAGATAGGGAAGAATGACTTGTTTCTGTGATATGGCACATCCAAGTCTGCTTTCTTATCTTTAGTGAAGATTTACCATTGCTAGCATCGGGTAGGCAATCTGAGCCTCACCTTCTTTTCTTTCCTTCCATCAGCAGTTGCTTTTCATTAGTATTATTATTGCAGACAGCATCATTGGGAGGAAGAAGGGTTTTCAGGATCAGCCTCCATTTGAGATTTTTAGAATAAAAGAATAAACATATACTTGCAGCTGTCTCACAGAGATTGTAAACTGCTGTAGCTAGTGACTAGTGATTTTTCTTTGCCTATGATATTAAGGAACAGATTGTGTTACTATACTTATCTCTACCTTTACAAACAAATACATCAGGAAAATATGTCGAGCAGAAGAAACCACGCTTGTTATCAAATGCCTAGCTACACTGACTACAGGTTTTTGTACTTTTTGGCAAAAGCTTCCAAACATATTGTGGCTTGGTTAAGCTGCGAATTCTTTGCGGCATAAAGGGAGCCTTTCTGTGCCCGTGGTGCGCGCTGGGCTCTCGGGCGCAGGCAGCAGCTCGCCGCTGTTATTTGTCATTCCTGCGGCAGCCGCGCAGGGATCGCAACCCCTTGTCCTGGGCTTTGTACCCACCAGAGACGCTTCTTCCCCCGCCGGACTGATTAACATCACGGCGGGGCTATGATCTTAAAAGCCTGGCACTTCTGATTAGGCTTTTGTTGAAGTTTGCGGAGCTGACTGAGTACCAGGGGCTTTGTGCCTGTGCAGCCGGGTGGTTGCAGGGGGTAGCACTCAGCCCCCCCAGCTAGAGGTGCCGTTGGAGCAGCACTTGGGGAGAAACTTTACAAGTGTTTTCCAGCCTAAACCTCTCTCCCCGTGCTCAATGGGACTTTGTCAAGTGACGCGCTAACATTTCATTAGGGAGTGAAGCAGATTTCTTAATTGCAAGTGAACTAAGCTTGACAGATAGGATTTTCTACTCTAAAGAGGGAGGAAAGCCAGAAATTTGGGGGTTTTGTGTGTTTGCTTGTCGTTTTTTTTTTTTTTTTATGAAAGATGCTCAGATGTCTTGGTAATAAGTTCCCATGCCAGATGGAAGGCAATGGCTGGAAGAGTAGAGGAACAAAGACTCTTCTCAATCTTTTTCCCTAATTAAATCCCTTTTTTCTGTAAAAGTGCAATGTTTTCCCCACCAGTTTGAAAGGATTGCCATGTCTGATTGTTTGAAAAGCTATAGGTTAATTGTGTTATATGTATCTGTAGAAAAATTAATGCTATATGCAAAAATGGATGAAAGTGCTCAAATAGCCCATTAATTAACTCAGCCCTATTGTTAGCAGGGTTGGCATTAGAGGAAAGAATAATGCCTTTTCAATCCGAAACCTTCCCTCCCTCCCCATCCATTTTATCTCTTCTTGTCACTTCCTATTAGCTGATCATGACATCTTATCTTTTTCCTGAAGGGTGGGCCAGAAGATTACTTTGGAGCTCATGTAAGTGACACTCCAAGGATTGGCCGGCAGCAGGTTCAGCGGCCCTGGCCCCGGAGCCGCGGGATGTCATCCCTGTGACATGCCTGGAAACCCCGGCTCATCCCTCAACTGTCCGGTCACAGCAGCATCTCCGTCATGTTGCACTTCCAGCCTGTCACTGGCTTGGGTTCACACTCCTCTCCCGGGAACCCTGCTCGCTTTTGCTGAGGACTGTGGTTTTATTTTTAACACGGAGTCCTTCACATCAGTGGCACTGGGGGTTTCTTTTGCAGCATGGGATTCTGCTCTAGGAGGGAATGGCTGGGGATCCTACACCAAATGTGCCTGTGTGTGCTAAGGGGGGAGCTGTGCGTTAAAGCACACTCTGTTTTCCATCCCTCTGTGGGGAGGAGTTTTTGGGAGATCTCTGCCTGCCTGGATGTGTGGGGGTGTCCCAGCAGCTTCACCCCACAGCAGCCACCTGCTCCCCAGAGCCCAGGATGTTCCTGGTGAGGGAAAGCATCCAGAGTGCTCCCACCAGCTGCAGCCAGACATTATGGCTCGTGCTGGAGGGACTCGCTGCCGGCACCGTAATTGCAGGCTAGCTGGATTTTTGCTGTGGTATTACAAATTCCCCCAGGGAAGCCCACAGCTATGACCATTTTCATGGTAACATTGTCAGGCATGAGTCATTTTCTTCCCTCTCTGTCTCTGTTTGTCCTTTCTCACACACACACTCAAAAATGCAAGGACAAATCAACAAACTGGTAAATAAAATTTAAATGTCTCTTTAGTGCATTCTCAGCCCTCTTCTTCTGGCTGAGTGTATAGTTTGATCAGTTTGAGGTACTTTTTTTTTTTTGCTATAAGAATGTGGCATAAAATATATGGGCCACATGGATGTTGATACTGGAATGATGACTTTTTCATCTTATGCTTTTTTTTTTTCTTGCTGTGTTACTTCTAAGAGTGTTTTGATTAAAAGATTAATCAGTAAAACTAATCCTTAGACAACAACTCATATCCAATATAAAAAACCAGGAAACTGGCAAAGTAAATAACAGGGTCACTGTTTCAGAATTTTTTCACCTGGCACTTCTTCATTAATACTCTAGGTCTGCTAAGCTTATTGTCACCCTTTCCCAAACATCTGAATACATGCTCTGTGTGTCATCCCATTGCATTGCACTGGCTACACTATCCCATCTTACATGAGTAAGTACTTGCAGAGTTGGTGTCCTTGGCTATGAACCAACTTTCTAGTGTATTCTGAAATGTTCACTTTGGTGCCTTAAAAAAAAAAAAACAAACCAAAAAACAAAAAACAAAACAAAACAAAAAAATTCACTGAAAGAAAGTTAGGGAAAAAACTGTGAAATTGGGAAGTTGGAGGTACCTAAATTAAGGTTGCTTTTGCAAGACACATGTGGCAGACTTATTCGGACATCCTGAGCAACACTGCCTGGGAAACTGCTGCTGAACCGCATAGTCTTAAGCAGGAATGGATTTGATTTCTCCCCTCTCCTGTTTCCTTGTCATTCTCTCTTCTTCTGCAAAACACCAAAGAAAACAGGGCTTGTGGAACCAGTGCTGTGTGTGCCTAACAGGTAGGGGGTAAGGGCTGTACCCTAAAATATCAGGAGGCTCTGCTCAGGTGATTCTGGGGAGTGTCAGAATGAAGGATGCAGGTAGAGTGAAAACCAGGTGAATTTGTATATCACAGTGGGTGTCTGGGTGAATACTTTGGATGCAGTGACCAGATCTGTGTGGCCAATGTTTGCTGAAGACCCCGCCAAGGACATGTGACCATGAGTTTGCCAGAGAGGCCTCAGGTTTTGTATTTTGTTAGATTTACGTTTGTGGAGTGAGCAGAAGTTGAATAATTTATGGCGGTGACCACTTAGATGCCATATGTCATGTTTTTTTTAAACCAGTATGGGTTTTTTAATACACAAAAGGGAACAGACACTGGAGCTGAACTTTCTTCATTTTATTCAAGAAGAGAATGCTTAAAATGCTTGGAGAAAAGGGAGCCCTTTTTATACACTTTGAATCTGCACTAGACTTGACTAGTCAGCATCACTGTTTTTGCAATGAAAAATAAAAACAGTGATTGCACAGTGTCACACACAAGAGGAAACAAGACTTTTACACAGGTCTCAGTAAAATACCATACTTTAGTGTGGTTCTAAAGTTTAGTGAAAGCCTATTTCTGTCCATTGTTTAAAAATGCATATTTAAGTGAACAGCCACTCAATTCCCACCCCAGTACAGAAATGGTAGCCTCGATGTCACAGGCAAATTTTTGTAGGTGGTTAGCACTGATATTTCTGGGACATTACATTGGAAATATTCTATTGTGTATTTTATTTTGCTGTGAGAAACAAGAAATCCTCGCAAGCTCAGAGTTCACATGTCCTTTTAAGTCTTAAAATATGTTAATTTTACATGCCAAAGTCTTAAGAAGTGTTTGACTGCCCGTGGCTTTTGTGTGCATCTCCAGATGGCAGATGCCATTTTGTGTTTCACATTAATTGAGTAAATTTCCTTGCTCTTTGTACATATTGCAGAGGAAGCCATTCTCTGCTTTCAATAGGACAGAACAGCTCTTTGGCATCAAACCCTTCTGGTCTGGTGGTACTAAAACTGTTTTAAGGTGGAATTCTGAGAACAAGCTTTTGGCAATACAGATTTCCTCTATTGTAGATGAAAGTCAGACATTTAACAGTTATCTTAGAAATATCTTGAGGGTTTTTCCTGCTGAATTGTGAAACAAACCAGATAGGATAACCTCAGGGGCTGAAGACATAATAAGATATACGTTTTTTCAATATTCATTTAGCTAAAGGAAAAAAATACTCTTTCATCTTGAAGGGCATTGTTTTTTGGTTTTTGGTTTTTTTTTTTTTTTCTGCCAGTTTTGGTTTTTCCCCCCTTCACTTTCTAGATAAAAAATAAAAAGAGTTCCCAAGGCCTTTAAAACACCACATTTTGTCCAAACATCAGTCCTGCTGTAGGAATTTGTGGTACAGCTTTTTGGGACACAGGCAATGGAAGAGGGTGTGAGAAACACCTGAGGGATCCTCCTGCCCAGTGCTGGGAAGCAGCGATGGCCACCCCACTGGACATCCTTGTGGACACACCAAATCCTCTTCCAGCACAAAGCCCATGGGATCCACATGGCACCGAGCTACGCACCCCCTACCCCTCACACAAGGGCATTTTAAGTTTAAAAGCTATGGTGCTCTGCATAAAAAGGTGTAGCAGTTCTATAGCTAAACATGCCCTAAATCCAGATGAATTTCTGTATGGAGCTAATAGTATTTATAAAAGTTAGATGTTTGTGAGGAGAATTCATGAGAATTTATGCACAGCAGTACCTTAGAAGTGGCTTGATATGTTTTTATACCAAGATAAAATGAGTCCAGCAATGAGATTTTAAATGACCTTTTTTTCATTTTTCCTGTATGATCACTCTTCCAAACTCTCTGTAGAAGGGAGGCAAAACAAATATCCTGTCTGTTTGAAAAAGAATATAGAAGACAGAAGTTAATGTTAATCAAAGAAACCAAGATTATATGTCATGTTAGTAATCAGATTTTTATCATGGTAAGTGGTGTCCAGATATAGTTGAAGTGGGCAGTGTACATAATAACATAATTATGGGTGTTATAGTGACGTAACAGCAGCAGGAGCTCTGCTCCTGACTCCTTTGTTTTCCATTCACACCCACTATGATCCACTGCTATATTTAGTTGTTTTTCACAGTGCTACCTAATACTGTCATCGCAAGAATTTTTTTTTTTTTTAAGTAATAAAATAAAGATAAGACAGTATTGATTTTCCATGGATGCTGAAACACTGGAACCTTTTCTTGCCGATGACAATTCAAACTGAGGGGGAGGGTGGGGGTTTTTTTGTTTTGTGGTTTTTTTGATAGATTATTGTCATCTTTTGTGTGTGAAATGCAATTGCAGTCGAGGCAGAGCGGCAGCTGGTGGGAAGCGTCCCAGTGCCACTGCCTTCTGCGAGCTGGGACTATCTGCGGCTGAGGAGCTGCTCCAGACAATTTAAGGCAAGCTCGTGGAGCATGAAAGAACTGAGATTATTACATAACTAAGTGGTGTTTGGGGATTTAAATAAAGGAAGTTTTGACTGCTGAATTGCCGTACTTTAACAGTTCTCAGTCTATAATTTTTGGCACAGTTGGTTTGCATGGCACTGCAGTTCCAAAGGCACCCAAAATGCAGCCCTGTGCTTCTCAGGTAGTGCTGGCAAGGTGTAGGGCAGCCCAGCTCAGCCCCTGGGTGGTGTCTGCAGCACAGGACGTGTTATTCTTAAACTCCATCACAACTGTGCTTCCCATGCCTGGAAGTTAGGCATTACAATTCTCCCCAAAGAAAAGATCTCATTTTCAAAGAACAGCTTTTGTGGTCAAATTCACCTGCTGTGGTGAACTAATTATTGGTATGTGGGGCTGTGTGACACCCGTCGGCATTTTGCTTTGGCCCACAACAAGAAAAAAAGAGGTTTAATGCCTCATGGAGCACTGGTTTTCCATCTATGTCCTTGTTATCACAGGACTGGCTCCTGAATTAAAGCAAAGGCTTTGTCAAACACCACCAAATCAAGTACACCGCAAGTGGACCTTGCAATGTGAACATCAGAAATGTCTTCTGTGTTTAGCAGTATGGGAAAGTATGATGCTGTTATAAAGAATAAAACACTGAGGAGTCCCAGACTAGATGAAGCCACAAGTCCAAGAGCCCTGGAAGGATGCTGTTTGCCAGCTTTACAATAGGTTTATTCAGCAGGAGTCAGCAGGGTTGCCTATCTGTGTTCCTATAGTCAAAGCTCATTCATTCTGTGCAACATAGGTCAGCTCTGGTGCAACTATTGATATCTGTAGAGCACTTGCCCTACTGCTGTGATTTAAAAAAAAAATCAGCACTGTAGCGACAAAGCATTACTGGACTCCTCTGTGTTGTATTTGTTGCAACATCACAGCTCCCTCTTTCTTTAGTTGAGTACGTGTACTACATCTTACTCAAAGCGGTGATAACATGTGAACAAAGATGCAGGGGGGTCTGCATAAGAAGAGCTTTCAAAAATTATACCCTCTTCCCAAGATCTTTGAAAAAGTATTTTGACAGCAGACAAACAAAACTCCACTCCTCAGTCTCATTCTTTGCATACATTCAGCAACACTGCACAGAGGATCCAGGTAATTCAATATTTATTCTGATTTTAAATTACTCCAGAGTAACTCAAACACTGCCCTTGCCTTCTCCTGGGCCTCTTTTGATCAGCTCAGCTCTATGTAGGAAGGTGTTCATTGTGCTTTGGAGCTGCCTGCAATGGTCCAGTGTGGTTTTTGTGAGAGAGATGCACGGTGCCATGAAGAGCTGCCCAGACTGAGGCTGCCAAGATGCAAGATAAGAGGATCACCTGTAGCCAGTGTCTCAGAAGGCAACTAATATATTGGATAACAGTAGCGCAGACAACTGATCTTTGTCTACTGCCAAGACAAGCAGTTCTGCTAATGAGATCAATGCAGTCTTCCATATGTAATAAGGCTTATTCTCAGCTTGATGAAGGTGAAGACAGAAGTTCCTAAAAAGCTGGATTTTAATAGCCATATTCAGGTAGAACCCACTTTTGCCTCTGAGCAGTGCAGAAGTCTTAGAGCATAAGACAGGAGATTGGGATCTTGGGCAGAGGAATTCACTTTGCAAGGCATATAGCAGACTTCTGCCTCACTTTCCCTGACTTCATAGTGTTGCTTTCTTTCCACAAAAAGAGTTGTCTGACTGAATTGAGAAGCGTGAATGAGGTTCTCATATGCAACAATGCTTAAAGCCAGAGTGATGCCTATAAATATGGAAATTAGAGTTTTACTTTATTCTGGGAAGGGCTGGAACTTTCCTCAGGAGACTTTCTCTGACTTCAGGACTGGTTTTAGTAAGTACCCTTGGCAATGCAAAATGGAAGTGCATGAATAAATTAATTGGAAGATGTACATGCAGCTCCTGCCACTCCCCAAATACCTTTCCCAGCTCTGAATGCAACACAGATTTTAATCATGGAGCAACAGATGATTGATGGATGATTAATAGCTAATTTATGAGATTCATTTAACTTCATTTTACTTATACACTGTATGTAGAATTAGTTAAGGCTTGTACAGGAAAGGAAGTGATGAACCATTGTTCCCATTAAATTATAATGACAGCCTTCCTCATCACTGTATATTTATTATGTAAGAAAGGGAAATGTCTAGTAAAATCTGTATAGGTTAATAACACCTTCATAATATAGTCTCTCTTTTCTATTGACTTGA
This sequence comes from Agelaius phoeniceus, assembly GCF_051311805.1. Taxonomy (NCBI): domain Eukaryota; kingdom Metazoa; phylum Chordata; class Aves; order Passeriformes; family Icteridae; genus Agelaius; species Agelaius phoeniceus. The sequence continues at coordinate 94,787,052 of NC_135267.1, read as the reverse complement.
ATAGCCCTCCTACTGACTTTTACTGGATTATTAGAGTTAATTACATCAATTGCAATATAATTGATTCTTAAATACTATGTAGAAACCTCATACAATTAGGGAAAAACAAAAGTCATCTAGACATCTCCGATCAGAAAAGATTTGGAATTCCTGCACATTTAATTCCTGTTAATCACCAGTCAGTTTGGACATTAAGATTGCAGGGTTTCTTGTTTTCTTTCTGTTAGGTTTTGACAGAATTGATAGTTTTACAACATTTAACTCAGTGTGCATGGAAATATAAGATTAAAGAGACAAATGTAATTTGCTAAAATCGTTACTTCATCTCCTAAAAGTGAAATGAATTACCTACCTGTCTATATCAAAATACAACTTACTCACACACATGCATGCTCAAGAGAGAAAAAAACCCCTGAAATAGGTATTTAACATTCAAAGTTGAAGTCCCTTATCCACAGGTGCAAGCAGTCCTACAGATCATTGAAGGGCCTTCAATGTAAGGACATGAAGCAGAGCTGAACACTGATCTCCAGAGAGCAGGAGATCTATACATCATTTCACTGAGTAACTTTGACATGAAAATGATTTCTAAAGGATGGTTCTGTATTCCAGATAAAGATTACGGACCATTCAAAAGAAGGTGTTTTAAGATAAACCCCTCTTAGGGATGCTACAACATTATTAAGCAGCAGTTCAACTTTAAAGCCAGTCAAACATAACATTTTTTGTGACTCTGTTCCTGGTCAGAGTCCCCTGTGGTACCAGCATAGGAGATGTTAGTAATTTTATTTTTTTTAGCTGACTTTGTTACAGTTCTCCAGTGGCCTTCCAGGAGCTGCGCGGCGTTTTGCAAGAGTGAGTTTGCTTTGTGTTTGTGCAGCTCAAGTCCTCAGAAGGTAAATTCAACACTCTTTGTGCTGCTCCATTAAATATCCTCAAGTCAATTTGGTTGGTGTGGGGTTATCACTTTTGAGTTTCAGCTGAACGAGGCGTGCAAGTTCTTGTTATGCAAAATAGTAACTTTGGTTACGGTTTTTATTTTTAGTATTATTAATATTTTTGCTTTACAGCTTAATGCACACGCTTAACCACACCGCAGCAGCCAGCTATCAAAGGCTTCCCTGAGGAAAAATTAAGCACTTGGAGCAATAAATTATGAAAAGACTACATCTAAGGGCACCATCCACCTTGTTCTCACACCCGCTTTAAGTGTTAAATAAATCATAACATCCTGTTCATCGTGCCGTCAGTAGGGGTTAAACAAGTCACTGTAAATGAGCTCCAAATCATAGGACGTAGCTGGCTTCCAAGTTTTTTGTTTGCAAGGAGAAACAGCCCCAGGCTTTTGATAGTTCAGGTCTTTAAGGAAAGTCTTTTTTTCCATTCCAACTACTTCCTGTTAACGTGGAAATGAGAGGAAATGAACATTAAGCAGAAGGATGGGCCCATCCTTTTCCAGTCGTGTGCCTAATTTGTCAGGTGCAATATTGGCACCTGGAGGCTTGTTTTGGCTCCTATTACATCCTTGCTGGGGAAATATCAGGATACTTGTAACTAACAGCATAGGACTTCAAAGCATTTTTGTTATAGGGAGAAAGAAGAAAGGCTGCCGCCGTTAGAAAATGCAGAGCTGCGCAGCCCAGCTTGTTTGCAGAGTGTGTTGTAAACAGCAGACAGTTAAAAAAAAAGAAAAGAAAAAGAGAAAAAGTCTGTGACATTTCAGTCTAAAGCTAGTTGTGGCCATTAAGCCTATATGATAAATACTCCCTGAGGAGTACATCTACCCCATAAATTGCCTTTTGGAAATACATGTCTTAAGTGTGTTCTTCATACTTCTAAATCTTCACATAAAGCATCCTTTTTGCTGAGAACTTGTCAGCACATATGTCCATTTCAGCGGGAAGCTTAAGTGTTTTGAGACAAAAGTATTTATGACCTCTGAGCTGCAGGGATGGGAAGGCTGTTTGAAGTGACTCTGGATCAAAACCTGCAAACTTAAGGTTCTAGAGTCTGCCTGGTGTCTTTACTTCATGCCAAACACAATAGCTGTACTTTCTCTTGTGGGGCCTTTCTTGTATTAAGAAACTGTCCAAGATGAGCTAGTGACCCCATGCTTGGCCAGTATATTAGTGATGCATCTCTCTGGATGAATCGATAGAAAAAAGTATTTAAGAGTCTTGTAAGGAAAGAATGAGACTGAAGTTGAACTTATTCCCCAGCAGTGTTTCAAACTCTGAATTGACTAGGGCTGGTTTGGATTTTTAGAACTGATTCATGTTTTGGGCCAAAGTAACTACTTATGTGCCACTTTTTTTCCATCATGAATTACAATTAATTAGCATTTAGTGGTGGGAGGAGAAAAGACAGTGTAGCTAATTAATATTTAATTCAGGTAAAACATAGTGAATCAAGCCATGAGTGATATATACATATCTGCAGCTGTTCTGAGAGCAAATTCATTCAGATCAGTGAAATGAGATAATAGACTTGGGAAATCCAGCTGCTGTGCAGATGTTGGGTGGAATTTTCCAGGGAGAAGCAGCTATGCCATTTTTTGTGCCTGATTCTGCATCTCTTGCTCGGGATGAGGTCTCTTTTCCTGGATGGCAAAGTTGCAGAGAAAGCAAACCCTGTGCTGAGGAAACTTTGGTGGGTTTGGGATTCACTGACCCCTTTCTCCCAGGTTACTTTCATCTGTACCTGGGTCAGATGGAAGTCTCAAGGATTTTAGAGTCATCTCTTCCCAGTGAGCAGGCACTGTACTGTGCTTCATTCCAGCCATCCTCAAGTGGTCTCAGTCTGACTGTTGAAGATGGCCATTTGTTTTAGAGTAACTGTTTTTTTCTTCACCTGAACATTGTCTGGTAATCAATCATTTGCTTCAAGGGTACTATCTTTTGAAGCCATCAAAGATTTCTTTTTTATGCTTCTCTTACTTATGCAGGGCATTAGACTGGTAGAGGAGACATGAAAGGAGTTTGATGATAGTTCTATCTTGGTACTCAGGGCACTTCGGCAATTTTTTTGTCAGAACCAATGATTCTTGGCCTTCATCTTCCTGAGAGTGTCCAAATAACACCAATATAAGGCTTCTTTGTTACAGAATCATAAAATAGTTTGGGTTGGAAGGGCCCTTGAAAGGTCATGTAGTCCAACCCCTGTGCAATGAGCAGGGACATGTTCAGCTAGAACAGGTTGCCCAGAGTCCCACCCAACTGACCTTCCAGGGATGGGGCATCCACCACCTCTCTGTGCAAACTTGCCAGAGTTTTGACACCCTCACTGTAAATAAGTTCATCCTTTATCTGTAGCCTGAATATAAGTTCCTTCAGTTTAAACCATTGCTAACTCTTGTTCTATCACTAGTGGCCCTGTTAAAAACTCTGCCTACTTCTTTCTTGTTGACTCCCTGTAAGTGCTGAAAGACTGCAACAAGGTCTCCCTGGAGTGTTCTCTTTTCCAGGCTGAACAATCCCAATTCTTTCAGTCTGTCCTTGTCAGGGAGGGGTTTCATCCCTCTGATCATTTTGTCTAGGGAAAGAAATCTCCTGTGGATACACATACAACAGCCACAGCACGTTGTTTGATGACTTCAATGCAGAGCTCTGCAGCAAAGACCATTTGGCCTAAACTGTTTAGCAGACATTTAAACTCAGCCCAAGGACTTTTCAAAGAAGTTTCTGAGGATCACTGATGGGATGTGTCCTGCTGACTCAGTGCTATGGGTACTTGAGCTTTAGGAGAGGTACAAAAGTGGCTGGCAATAAGGAAAGAGAGGAACTTAACAGTCCTTTACTCCCACACCCAGGGACATTTCTGCTAACTCTGGCCTGATTTATGCTGAACTAAAAAGCTACAAGAAGCCAGAAAATATCTGAAATAGGTGCAAGGATCATCCTATATATGCTTATTTGTATATTTGCAAATAACTGAAAGGAGATTGTAGCAAGGAGGGAGTCTTTTCCCAAGTAACAAGGGCCGGGACAAGAGGAAATGGCCCCACATTGAGCCAGGAGAGGTTCAGATTGGATATTAGGAAAAAATTCTTCACGGAAAGAGTTGTCACACATTGGAACAGGCTACCCAGGGAAGTGGTTGGGTCAGTAACCCGGGAGATATTTAAAAGACTAGGTTGTACACTGCAACACACATCTAGTGAACTCACTCAGGGACATGGTTCAGCGGTGGACTTGGCCGTGCTGGGTTTACAGTCTGGCTCAGTGATCTTAAAGGTCTCTTCCAACCCAAATGATTCTATGATTTTCTTCTGGTAACTTTCCCCATTCTCTATGATCCCAGAGACACCAGGGAGGATTAGTGCTGCAGGAGACCACAGTGTCCTCTCTGCCCCCACAGATGACCATTTTACTGACATTTTCCTGCACCAGTCTGAGGTATGTACATTGCCAGCACACAGTGGCACTGTGTGATCTAGGTAACTCATTTTCTTGCTCTGTAATTTTGGACTTATATCACCATCTACAAACACAGATGGCATGAATTTTGAGGAATATGTAATTTGTCCTCCTTGTGCGTGGGTGAAAAGACTTTGCAGAGGGAATACAGCCTTGCTCTGGTGACGGCTTCCACTTGGAGCTCATTTGGGATATTCTTTGCCATTGTATAAATTACCACATTTCTCTGCAGCTCCAAGAAATGCAAATAAATAAATAAATAAATAAATAAATAAATACATAGGCTTTGGGAGCAATCCTTGACAGCTACAGCAATTGTCAACTCCTTAGATCCCTCATGTCCATGAGTTCAGCTGGGACTGGTGGGCTCCTCACATGCCATTTGTGTGGCTCAGGAACAGTAGCATTCAGCCCTTCCTTTTCCTTTGTTTTAGAGAATTACAGGACAGGTTGTGTGCTGGTGCAAATATAGCTGGTTGCTCTCCACACTGGTATCTTTTTGTACCGTATGTATAGCTTTGATAAGCAGCATATGTGTCTGCTTCCCGACTATACAGTGTTTCCACTCTGATCTCAGGAGTGTAGCTAAATCAATATATCCTTTGTGATGTGCAGATGGAAATAATCTCTAGAAAGATGTATTTCTGAGCTTTGCCCAGTATGTATTTATTTGAGAGGTACAGCTGGTTTGTGGAAAGGTACAATCCAAGACCATATGTGAGCACACTGCTAACCCAGCTCAAGCAGATTTACACTGGTATTGCAGCCCCTCATGACCATCAGCAGGGCCTCTGGAGGCTCCTTTGATGTGAAGGGAATTGCCAGGCAGGGTGTTGCTTGACCCCTGAGGGGCAGAATGAGAACAGCCTGTCTGCACAGCCCCTTGTGCTCTGCTACTGGCTGCCAGCATCCCTCAGGACCTTGCTAGCTGCCCTTGATCAGGCTGCCACAAGGTGCTCTCCAGTCCTGCTCCTTGAACTAGACCAGGTGTGGACAGACCATTTCCATCTTGAGTGGTGTGGGTAAGGTTTGTTGGTGAATTTCTGTCTACTGCTAATTACTGGATCTAAATCCAGATTTCAGTTCCATAACCAGATACCAGTCAAAATGTCTCCATATTCCATGACTGCATGGGGTGACCCTTGGAATCAGGTTCAGTGTCCAAAGGTATCTGACAGACTCTAAGTTTCCCATCCTATGATTTAAGATAATTAAATTTCTGGTAGTTATGCCCAATTCAAGCCCTCTGGATGCTAAATAGATAACACAGATCTAGTAAACTCACACCGTAAAAACTCTTTTATTTCCTTAAAGGCTTCACCATCAAAATTTACATGATGATTTGAATTAGAATACGTGAGGAGGACCTGGAAACCATTCACACCTCTAAAAACACAGGTTTATATCAATACCTGCACTATTAATGACATGCTCCTCATAAAATATTGTACAGGGCAGATTCAAGTAACAAAAGAAGAGAGACAAGTGGGTTTTGGTGAGATTCACCTCAGCTCTTAGTATGAGCTGTTTTCTTTCCACGGATTACGCAGCAAACCCAGGACAAGGGGTGCTGTACTTGGGGTACACTATAGGGGTGGCTGAAGGGAAGCACTTGGGTGGCACCATGACCTGTCACACTCCCAGCCTACAAACTGCACAGTGGATATAGGTGCTGAGGTATTTTGCTAAGAAAAGTCATGTTTGCTTGCACAGATTTATTCACAGATGCTTTAAAATACAGTTCTCTTGTGCAAGTCAAGCTGTGAACACCTGAGATTTGGCTCCTCCCAGAGCACTTTCACAAGAAACTTGTGCTTTCTCTCCCAGAGTGGACATTTTCCATCTAATTTTACAACCCAAAAGCCTCACTTCTATGCATAATCAGATGTCCAGGCAGAGAGCTCTCCATGAATAAAAACTCTTGGGACTTAGCTCACAAGCTGAGCTTCCAGTAACATACTGAAAGCAGCCCTGGAAAACTCACTTCTACCTACTGAATTTGGACAAATACTCCTGAAATAGTCTGTTCTCAGTCTCATGCTGCTCTCATTGCCATCTTTAAATTACTAAGGGCTAATTTTAAATCAAGTTGCAAATACTTCCTAAGTACAAGAGCCCACTGCTGTGTGCTGGAATCATCTGGGAGCTGCTCCTCCTCTTCCTTAGTAGTGAGGTGGCATAAGGTTAAGTGAGGCAGGAAGGCTCAGCACCATCAGTTCCCTCCCTAGAAAGGTCAATGCAAGCTGCCAGGAACCTGGGGACCACCAGGAGCCTTGGGAGCACCACTTTGTGCCACACTGAGGGCCTTTGGGACCATACTCTCTCCCCTGCAACATACATGGATTGTTGTGTGTCTGTCTACAGCAACCTTCATTGCAGAATCCTTCAAATATGCCCTTCAGACCCTACAGGGAGTGTCTTTTGCCATGTGAGGAGCCCCTTGGCCCCCTGAGAGGAGGAGCACATGTGGCAGCAGGGGTCCTGCCCCTCCTGCAGCTCTGTGTGCCCTGGGCAGGACGGTCCCCTCTGTGCAGCCAAGCACTGTGATGTGACACAGTGACGTGGGCTTTGCAGAGGTCAGGCATCAGTCAGCAGCAGGGCTCTGGCACCCCCTCACAGCTCTGCTGTTTGTAATATTTATTATCTGTGCTGTGATAATGCTTGAAAATGGATGCTTCTTTCTGAATGAAAGGAAAGTCGCTGCTCGTATCTCAAGGATAAAAGCCTGTCTGGCTGGAAATCAGTGCAGGGTGCTGAAAGCAGGCAGAGCAGCTGAGCCAAGCACAGTGGTCCCTGTCCCTGGAGAGCAGTGCTTTGGTTCTCCAGAGGAGAGGCTGCTGCTTTGGCGCTGAGATGGACCTCCCCTTCCTTTTGCCATGGCAAGCAGCAGTGGAAAACCCAACCCACTCTCCAGCATGGACTGCCTAGGCAAGCCAAGCCCTGCAGAGCCTGGTCCTGGCTGGCCATGATGATAACCAGCCATATGTCTTCTGTTCACACCCTTACTATTGATTTGTCAGCTCTGCCCCCTCTACCAGCCCAGCACCCCAAGTGCTCTTCCTTCACTTGCATTTGTTTGACCTTGTGGTCCTGTTCTTGGTACATTTAGTGTGATGCAGCAGCAGGAGGTTTCAGGTTTTTCATGAGGTCTTCAGGACATTTTAGGATGAAGGCAGTGGAGTGATGCTGTTACAGGACAGCCTGTGAGGAAAGGTGCCTGACAGGACTCACATCTCTTACCCAAGAGGAGAGGGAAACACATCAAATCCTATCTGAATTCATGGTGTAAAGGGACAACGTGAAATGGCAATATTTTTGTTCTGTTGCCAAAATGTGAATTTTGCAAAATGTGAGTCTTGCTGCCTGAAAGGTATTCAGTGTCCTTCAAGACACCATTTCAGTGAGCTCACCCCCCAGGACCACGTCCTCATTGAAACTGCATGTCTGTGCATGCACACTCCCCATCACAAATCCAAAAATCCTTCCCTCTAACTAGTTTGCAGAGCTTGACAAAAACCTATGGGAATATCTGGTTTTGCATGCAAATATTTACCAAGAAAAAATGGATACTTTTCCACAGCTTCCAGTACAAGGCTTCTTCTGCAGAGAAACTGCCAGCTGTACATGCGTGCTGGTTTGGCACTGGGACAGCTCATTCTCTAGAGAGTGGAATGAAACCACAAACTCCTTTTGCTTATGGAGTAAACCCCTTTCCATGAAGCAGGTGAGAGAATGCTGAACTCGCTCCTGCATTCTAGCTTGGCTGTTTTCTAAATGTCATTTGAAAGTCTCGCCCCCTCCTCCCTCCTCCCTCTGTCCCCAGTTTTATCCCTCTTGCAGGAGGCAGCCATCAGCAACAAAACCACAATGCAGGGCTTGGCTGGCTGCATGCATCCAGCAGCTGCTCTGTTCCAAGTTCTGGGCAAGCCACAGCTATCCAGATTCCCGCTTGTCCTATGTCTTCTGCCTCAGTTGCAGTACAGCATCTTGAGCTAGAAGTACCACTAATTGACCAGCTTGGACAGGTTGCCAGCACTGCAGTACAGTCAGCCTGCTGTCCCCAGTTGTCTGTGCCTTTCCCCCCATTCACTACACTTCCAGCCCTTCCCGATCCAAAGCTTGTGACATCTTCCAAGTCCTCCTTGCATTCAAGACTCTAATTCGGCATGTGGTATGCTGTGCTTTTCCAGCAGGCTGCTTTTTGTCATTATCTCTCCACCCAAGTGAATGTTCAGGATGGGCATGTTCTTTCTTCAATTATTGCAGAGGACTAAAATGTAAGCAATAAATGCTAAAGCCAGATTTTTCCAACACAAAACATCAAGCAAAATCTTTGTGTTCTCATATAATTATTCTGAAAGAGTTACACGCCTGGAAATAAAAATGCACTACTGTGTCTTAAAATATGAAGCAGTGTTTTCTTTCAGGATAAGGATAAGAATGTAATTTAAGTTTGCTTTATCCCATTTCTTCACTGTGTTGTGCTGACATGATTGTTCAAAGAAATTGTGCTTTTGGAAGGAAAAGGTTAAAGTTTGCTACTGATATTCATCAGGAGATGGATATTTAATCTTTAATCTCTTGTTCTAGGCCCCTACTTCGGATCAACTCATTATCCCGAATAAACGATGTGTCATTCCCATTATTTATGTTTCACTGCAGCCAAAGTATCTGGACCTCGTTTTGGTAAGCACCATTCATTTCGACCCATTCAGTATTAATCTCCCTTCTAACATCTTTCCTGTCCTATGTGCTGTCCCCTATTTGCTTTTATGTTTTCCGCAGAGTGTTTATAAAAGGATAATCTTTTACAAAGCAGACAGAATTTTTGTGTATAAACTGCTCTGTTTGAATGCCTCATTGATATACCATCTAAACTGAAGTGTTCAGCAAGATTAGTGCATCCACTGAGCCACTGAACTGGGTAAAAATATGGGAACTGCTCCTTTCTTTATAGCGAGAGAGGGTAGCTAATGATGCCATCTTCTTTTAAATAGGATACTTTTAGCAGATGGACTCTGAGAATATGAATACATTGCGCAAATAAAAAATAATAAACAAAGAAGTGACAAACAATAGGAGAAAAAGACACAAAATGTATATGTGTAAAGACCATGAGCCAGCTTCCATCTTAGTGAAACTGGTGTAAATGCAGAATAATTCAGTCAAGATGATGTGAATTAGTGGGGTTTTTTACATTGTTGTCGCTCACGTCAGGAGCTGGTCTCTTTGTACCATAAATGCCGATGATTTCAGCTAGGATAGGGACTTGCAATGCCTTGAAATGCAAATGATACTTTTTTCTCTTTCTCATGCTGATACAAATTTCCAGTGAGAATATTTTGAGCACCATCCCCTCCTTTTTGCATGAAATAAACAAATGAAGACTGCCTGGCAGACATAACGTACACTTATTTCGGCTGTCTCCTTTACGGCTTGTGTCTGGTGACATCGGGTGCCGCCGACACACCCTCGGAGATGCCGACACTTTATGTTAGAAGAACACAGTATGCAAGTGAATCTGTGCCCATATTCCCACATTTAGACGGGAAAAATCCCAAACAGACATGTGGTAGTATCATTTGAATGGCATAGATTCTTAAATACATTTGTCACGTTGTACACTTGCCAGCTCTTCTTTGAAGATATAACCACCAAAACACTCCACATTTTATCCGTCATGACTCCATCAACATGTAGCACTGTTTAGCATGTTATTTTAGTTAAACTGCACTATTGTTGTCCGTCTATTATGACATAAACTAGGATTGGTGCCCTTGCATTAAAATTAAATGAAAACTGTAAGAAAGTGGTAGGAAAAAGAAAACATTGAGAAAGTCGTGCCATTCATTTAGCAGTGAAGGAATGGGAGGAGAAATATTAGAGAAGCAGGAAGCACAAAAGGTGCCAGGCACCCCCAGTTCCAGCTCTAAAAGGGATCCCTCATGTTTACAAGAGGCTGTATGTGGGGCATGGATCAGTGCCACCTTTGGGGACTGTGTGTAGAGAGGGATGAGACCCCCTGGAATGGCTCCCCCTGTCATTTTTCATTCACCTCCCCCACTGACACGACCCAGACCTGACTTCTAGTAAGAAAATACTGTTCATGGTTATTTCTGGAGTCTGTCAACACCACTGCAGGGTTACTGAGAGCAGTTTGTGGGCTGGCAAGAGAGGTAACCCAGCTTACACCCAGCTTACTGAGTTGTCACTGCTCTTTGGAGATAGTCCATGTAATTTAGTACACAGGAGCAGTCTCAAGGAAATAATTGCCTGTTCAGTCCTAAGAAGACTGGTAGTAAGAAAATGAGTCTGTCACCTTCTGGATGCCATTAGCTGAGGTTAAAATATTCCTGTCATAGTCACTATTCAATGCCCTGTGCTGGTGGGTGGTCTTGACACAGGAGAGGAAAAGCCATATTTGGCACAAATTGGCCTACTTACTGGTGGGATTAATGTTGGACTGGTCTGGAGAGAGCTGCTGTCTCAGTGCTAGGAGCAATGCTCTCCAGAGACTTGTGTTCAGTGGAGAGCTCTTGCAGAAACCAGTCCAGTTCCCATGTGCTGCAGGGGGCCAGGTACACAGCAGGGTGAAACAAAAGAGATTTAATGACAAATGCTTGTATATTTCTGATGTTTTTCCCCAATGGAGGAATTAAATAGAGAATTTTCCTTGTAAAGATGATCAGACATGACCTTCCTGGCCCAAAAATTTTAGTGACAGAGCACTGCTTGTAAGTGCAATGTATTGCCTAGCAGTTTTGTGTGATTAACCTGGAAATCCCACAGGAAAGAACATTTCTGTAGACATCAAAATCTTTGCACAAGTGGTACAGAGATGACTTGTTCCAAGAGTCCATGGCTCTGAAATGTGTCAGACTTGCTATAGATGTGCAGTTCAACTGCATGGTGCACTGCATAGCTCAGATGCAGGATGTGGCATCCCTGTCACTTTGTACTCATCATGTTGGCAGGCCTTATCCAGACAGATTTTTCCAAGCACCAGATTTAAGTCAGTGAAGACTTTATGGAACAATCTTTGGGAAATATTCATGAACAATTCTAGGTGAAGCAGTGTGGAGACAGATTTCTGGGTAATTTAGTGGCACTTAATTAGCCCACTCTTGTCACTTTGACTAACAGTGGGCCTGACATGACCCCTACCAGGAGTTTGGTCGACAATTTTGTGGCTCTAGATCTATAGCAGAACAAGAGACATAAAGGGAGGATGAGTGAGAGAGACCAGAGACAGACTGAGGGAGGTTCAGCTGGATCCCAATAGACCTGCTTTCATAGACAAAGGTAAAGAAAAGAGTCAGAGACTCAATAATAAAACCTCTAGGCTCTCTAGCACTGAGTGTCCATGCAAGTTAACATACACGAGAAAAGCAGAACGGGTTGCTAATGAAGGTGCAAATATAAGATAAAATAAAAATGCACTTGAGAGATTATATGATTCAGTCCTATAAAATATGATATGATATGATATGATTGATATGATTGATATGATGTGCCCCTTTGCAGCAGATGTTGGGTGCACCTCCAAGACATGGGGCTTGTTGGAACAGTCTTTGCCATAAGGAAAGGCTAAAATCCAGCAGTAAGATACTCTGGTGGTGTGCCTGTATCCTCCCTGCTGGTTAAATACCACCCTGTAAGGCAGGAGAAGGCATGACTGATGTGGTGGACTAAGCCCCTTTTTTCCACGGAACCCAGGTCATGGCTACATGAAGAAGCAGGATGTTCATGTGGAGGCTGTGTGCCACCCTTCTTTTTGTGGTGTATGATTGTGGATAGCAGGAGACAGACCTGGCTGTCACTAATGGAGATTACTGGGAGTGCTGGTTGCTCCTAATCTGGGAATACATTCACATAAATGCTAAGCAATGCCTTCATTTGATCCTGACCTGTACTGGCATCCCTGCTGCCACTGCTGTGAGCTGTATGGACACTCAGGATGGGGCAGTTCTCACATCATTCTTTCCACACATTATCCTAAACATGCAAAGGTATAGACACTGTGGGGGGGGGAAAGGAAGAGAGAATGCTGAAGTGACAGTGGACTGTTAAAGAACCAGGCTATCCCACCTGTTCTGAAGCATAAAATCAGCCAGAAAATGGTGTATTTTCAGGAGCTGGCTGTAGACACTGAAGCAGTATATCTTGTTGGTCTAAGGGCACGGAGATCTAGGCACTAACATGATTAATGCCATGTCTCAACAAAAGGGATTTCCCACGTTTATATCACTCAGAAATAGCCTTCCATAAATTTGATATGAGTAGTTGGCAAATGAAGCAGCCATCAAATACCATTTAAAATGTTTGTGATGCAATATACACTTAAAGAACCAGAGAGCATTAGTATTCCAGAGGGACTCTTCAGGTACCCATAAAAATTGAATGTTACAGAGATTCTGTCAAGGTAGGGAGGTTCAAACCTTAACCTGATGTAAAAAACTGCACCGGAAAATTTCTTTCTTCTGGTGTATAATCAAGATTTCATACTAGCAGCATGGTTGAAGTGAGTGCTGACTGACCAGGTGACTCCAGCATGCCTGGGATGCATTTATTCTGTGAAGGACAATCTTTTCTTTTATGGCAATCTTTTCCTTGTGGAGTGGTTGGGGTTTTGGCAGTGGGGGCCAAGTCTCCCTGGCTCCAAGTGCACGGGGCAGCCTGAGAGACAGAGTATGTCTGGGCAGAGAGGGGTACAGACCTTCTTTGCATGCATGAGGTGGTGTAAGGGGGAGCTATGCATCCAGGGAAATCTCTTTAAATGGGATTCTGTGTAGGGCACCATTTTTAGCTGCCCAGGCAGGGTGGCTCCATTTGAGGGTCCAGGGTGTAACAAGTGCAATTCCTTTTAAGGCTCTCCAAGTGGAGAGTCTGAACTAACTTCTACATCAAGATTGCACTTTTCCCTAACACCCTTTTCTCTGCTTCCCCACAAGTGCCTCCTCTGTAAATGAAATGAAGCTCTTCTGGGGGTCCCTCTTGGGATAACCATTCCTGACCACTTTACTTGGAGAATAATTGGGAATGTTTCCTGCAGATGCTGTCTGAGCACACAGAAATGCCAGAGTGATAGACACATCCTAAATCCCTAGACTGCCAGACAGATAAAGATGGTCTGTCCCAAAATCTGCCTATCCCTTGTATCACCATGTCAAAATGAAGCAGAAGCCTTTCACACATCATCACTTCTGTTAGCTTAAGTCCAGATCCTTGCATCCTTACTCATGGCTAGTAATGTGTTACTGCACAAATCTCCAGGGCCCCTGTTGGAAGAAGAATATCTTTAAACTCGCAACTGGAATCTAAGTATCAAAGCTGCAACAATTCCTTAGCTGTGTTCAAGGCAGCACTAGTTAATTTATTAACCTAATTCAGCAAAAGAAAATTATGCTGTTTACTTAACTAGTTCTTCCTCTGGCTATTAGTACTTTGAGGGCTCAGAAAAATAAAAATGAATACACTTATAGCTCTTTTTATTGTCCTCACCAAAGAATCCTGTTAGGGCTGGAAGGCAGGTTTTTAAATCCACAACAGAGAGTTGTAATTGTGCTGCCGTATGTGCACAGCCCAGGCCACTCATTTTGCACCCACCATTTCACTTCATGGTATCATTTCACTTATGGGGACATTTCTGCACATTTGAATACATCCCTACACAAAGTGTTTTGCCAAGTGAGATTTTTTGGACCTCATTTGGAAAGCCCCCAAAGATCTGGCTTTTGGGTTTCTTCTGAGTTCAGAAAAAAAAAATCCGATGAAAGCTGAATCAGTTAACACCAAATTGGGTTGATTGGGGGATCCTTGTCTTCTCAGCTAACGGTATGAAAGCAGATAAAGGGGCTGATCTGACAGCTGAATAGATTTGCAAAGAGGGGTCATTTTCTCCCATGCCCAAATAATATGATAGAGATATGCAAGGGTATGTGTGTGCCTTTCAACAGCAGGCAGAGTCCGAGAGCTTACTTATCTCTGAGCAGCTTCTCTGGTGTCTGAAGTAAAGAATGCAGAGTTTCTGAACAATCAGGGAGCAGATGTGTTTTCTGTTTCACCTTGAGTGACCAACCACACCAGGAGAACTCACGGCCTCATTCTCATTAGTGCTGTGTGTTTTCATTAGGAACCAGAACGCTGCAGCTCGCAGAAAATGCTCAGTACCATGAAAGATTGAGCCTTTAAGTTCAACAGTGTCATCTTTGTAGTGCCTCCTCACAGTCTTCCGCTGATTACGTCACTCTGAATTCATTCCACAGCCACTGAAACATTCTGATGCACTATTGTTCCTCTGGACTTGACATTGCCTTTATGAAGGTCTATGGGGGAAGAAATGGACAGTAAATCTCTTTGGTAGAAATTTTGATTCCTTTGCACCAGCTCACATAAAGAAAAGCCTCTGGTCCTTCCAAATGGATAGCTTGTTTTTGCAGGACCTGATGACTCTACTCTCAATTTACTTCTGCAATCTTCATGGCAAAGTTGTAATTATCTCACTTTTTTTTTTAATTTTATTTTTTGATTTTCATGGAAGATAGATTTTTGGACTGTATGTCTCTCATGGTAATCTACTTTTTTGCCTGGTTTAGCTTTCCCTTCTTCCACGTCATTTTTGACAGATAAGGAATTTTGCATGTTGCACATCACCTAACCAACAGTGGTGTTCAACGTGTGGATGTGGAGGCTTTGAAACTTCAGAAATGGTGGATTTTCATGAATACCTTGATCTTTTTAAAGGAATCAAGTATTCTGTTATTCGCCACAGGAGATGGAGGTGGAAGGCACTTGATTAGTAATGGAATCCAAAGTTGTTTAGCTCTAAATAAGCTGTGGTAGCAACTGATAGCTACTTGCATCTGAAGGCTGGGCAGTGTGAAACAAGCTTGTGGTTTCCATCCAGGTTCTTGTGGAAAGCACCAGTACCACTGCGTACAGTACCACTGTTAGCATTCTCTCACACAATTTCAACAAAAAAGGCAGATGGTCTATTTTCTGACCCAGCTTTTGGGAGTTAGTGAGAGTTCTGCCATCAGTTTCAGCGGCTCTCAATCAAGCCTAAGTAGACAAGGAGCTTGACCTTCCCAAGAGCCAAGGAGAAACCTCTAGGGTCAGGGACAATGTGCCCCAAAACATTGCACTGCTTCTATCCATAGTCAGAGTAAGAATCTCAGTGGTTTTGAATCTGACTCCAGAGCTCATTTTCAAACATGTCAATAGCTACTGCAAATTCATTTTCTAGTGGATTACTCACAGCTAACAAAGTTCTGTATAGCTGGAGAGCCACACATAACAAAACAGTCCTTCTCATAGAGACATCTTTCATCCCACTGACAGCAAAACTATTACAGAATTCCATGGACAAAAAACCATGAAAGTAAAATAAGAAATGTAACCTTCTGACTTGTGAGTGGAACTATATCATCTTTTAAATGGTGTCACCTCTGATGCTTTACTTTGAAATTGAAGGCAGTGTTTTAACACAGTTTGCATAATTTTTCCCTGTGTTTTTACGCTGAGCCATTACAGGACTCTGCTGTGATGGCCAACTGCTCTAGGCAAAATTGTTGACCTACACACATTTAAAGAGTACCTTATCTTTTCTACTCAGATTAATCAGGAGCTTTCCTGCACACAGAAAAGTTTTGCTACACCTCTATGGTTTTTTGCAGAAATTAGCATAGGTCACTCCCACTGACAGTGTGCAAGTTAATGTAGAATCATAGCATGGTTTGGGTTTGAAGGGACCTTAAAGATCATTTAGTTCCAGCTCTCCTGCCATGGGCAGGGACACCTTTCACTAGACCAGGTTGCTCAGAGCCCCATCCAGCTGGTTTTAAACACTTCCAGGGATGGCATTCCACAACTTCTCTGAGCAACCTATTCCAGTGCCTCACCACCCCATAGTGAGGAATTTCTTCCTAATACCTAATCCAAACCTACCCTCCTTCACCGTAAGGTCATTCCCCCTTGTCCTATCACTG
Source organism: Agelaius phoeniceus (assembly GCF_051311805.1). Lineage (NCBI taxonomy): Eukaryota > Metazoa > Chordata > Aves > Passeriformes > Icteridae > Agelaius > Agelaius phoeniceus. The sequence goes on along the minus strand of NC_135267.1, from coordinate 94,770,650 downwards.
CACATGAAAAGTCTCTCTCCAGATCTCTTGTACCCTTTGGGTACTGGAAGGTGTGATAAGGTCCCCCCAAAGCCTTCCCTCCCTCCTGAGCAGCCCTGTCTCTGCCAGCCTGTCTGCACTGCAGAGGTGCTCCAGCCTCTGAGCCTTGTTGTGGCCTCCTGTGGACTCACTCCAGCAGGTCCATGTCCTTCCCATGCTGGAGACCCCAGAGCTGGATGCAGCACTCCAGGTGAGGTGTCATGAGAGCAGAGCAGAGGAGGAGAATCACCTTCCTCAACCTGCTGGCCATGCTGCTTTTGGAGTAAATAGATAATACCTAAGTATTTACAGTAAATAACTGATATGAGACTGACATAACCAGCATTACTTGTATTACCAAATTAAATGCAAAAGAGTTGGAACACTCCAGAATAATTGAAGTGGGTTGCTGACACCCAGAATTACATAGGTGACAAGTGGGAGCAGGTTCTCTCTCAGTGAGAGATTGTGTGATCTTGAACAAGCATGTAGCATATGTATATTGTTATTTCCTATGGTGCAAATGAGACTGGTATGATTCTGTCCAGCACCTAGGAGTGGAATTATCCCTAAAGGAAGCCTTATCCCTGAAGGAAGAGCCCTTTTCTACTATGAATTTTACTTTTGTTTTGACATTTTGAAGGTACTACATGGTAATGACACATTGCTCCAGTAATTTTTGTACAATGTCTCTATGAGCTCTCTCCATCTGTCATGACAGCATTAGTCTTGGCATCTCTGATGAAAGAATCAAAATTAAAAGGGAGAACAAAAAGTCAATTTCTAATGGGTTCCAAATACCCATATCTTACAAGTGTGAATTAAATATTGCTCTCATCTTGCAGCCTTGCAGCCACATTACATGGATAAAAACCTCAAAACTATTTAAAATTAAAAATCCTGTTAAAAGCTGAAATATATATGAAGTAAAATAATATTCATCTGTTTAAACTAACCTGTTGATAGGCTGTCAGCTGTCATTTGATTTGCACTTCATTTGAATTAATAAAAAGTAAACCATAAGCATCATGATTTACAGTAATATAAAAGCTATTACAAAGGACCTTCATCATAAGCTTCTTTGTCATAAAGCTATTGTATCTTACTTTCAATCACTAAACACTGTTAAAAACATTTCCTAATACGATACTGCCTGATGCAATATACAAATTCCTTTGCTGCAGAGACCAGCTAGAGAGACAAATTGGAAGCTTCTTCTTGCATAAATACTTATAAAAAAAAAGGTATTGTCACAGTGTCCTTCACCTTTTCTTGAGGCTGCACATACATATACAACCACGTAGCTCAGGTTTACCCACAGCCATTAAAATACCTTTATGCCTTCTCCTTTATTTTAAATAATCCCTGGACAGACAACATCTGGTTACTCAAATACACCGATTTTTTTGCTCCTATGAAAAGTGTCATGGACTCAATATTGATCTCAGTTTCATATTTCCTGTTAAAAATTATTTGTCCTCCTCCCCAGTGTGCTGCTTTAAGCTGGAGTTGGTGGATACCTAATGATACTTCCTTTGGGTTGTCCTCACCCATGGTATGTGAACAGTCCCCGAGGCTCCTGTCCAGGCTGTCTGGTCATGCTGGTGTCATGGTTTCTCACAGGAGATGAGATCCCCCTGTCTGTCCCTGGCAGCACTCCCCAGGTGCCCACAGACAGGAGTGCAAGGAGAGAACCTGGGAGCAGTCAGGCTCCACAAGCTCCCCAGGGCACACCAGGGCTGCAAACACATTTCAGTTTCTCTCAGAAGACCCATCTCTCAGTGTCTTCTTAGTGCTCTCTAACAAAGCTGGGCTCAGTGTCTGCTAGTCCCAGAAAGAAGACCTGGACCAGGTCTTATCTTACCTCCCAGGGGGCAAGAAATATCTGGTGAGCTTCTTGCTGTGGGCCGAGTGAAATCAATGCCATTTGCTTACACCTGGGAACACAGGAAAAAGTTCATTTGAGAACAGTTAGATATGAACAAGAGGTTTGGAATAAATGTCCTTCTGACATCCTCCCCAGCCTGAATCATCCTGTGGTTCTACCAATGATGGATCAATACAAGTTTCACAGACTGAAAAAAACTGTCCAAAGCCTTTAGGATGTGCCTGGCAATGAAAGTGTGTCTGCTCCAGGGCTAGCACAATATCCTGCTCCAAGGCCATGCTGGTGGTCTTTTGCCTTCCAAGATTACCAGTGATTAGTTGACCATTCACTGCTGGAGGACATTGTGGTTTTGCTGAGAGGAACTTCTGCCCACAGCCCCTGAGTACATAAAGGACCTGGTTTTGGGCCTCTGGGAATTCAGCCATGTGCTTAGTGCACCAGGTAGAGGCTGAGCTCCTGTATCATTGTATACTTCAGAATTATTTGTGTAAAATTATGTGGAATTGTAGGGTGATAGAAACTAAAAATATGGCAGTGGACTCACACTGAGGAGCATTGTCTTGCTGGAGAAGCGGGGAGTTTGCTTCCCTTTATTTTGGTCTCCCCAAAGCCTCTTGCTTCTTTTCTTGTCTGTCCTCACAAGCCACAGCGTGTCACGTCACAAAACTGATATAGCTGGGCATGCTACTTCAGGGTTTCAGCAGATCCTGTATTTGGAGTAGTTTGAAAAGTGTCTAGTGGCTTTGTCACATGATTTCTCCATAGTGTGAGCCCAGCCGGCAGAGAGCCGTGAGCTCACATGTTTGGATGGCTCAGTTTCTGCATACAGATAACGTGAATATCTGCTTGGCAGTGTTTTACAGCAACTGAACATTCCTGACGCTGCCTCTTTTCATCCTTCTGCTCCCCCTTCCTTAACAGCAGAATCAGCAGCTGTAACAACACATGGAGGACACTTGGCAGCTGCAAGACACAGATGCTGAGCTCTGTAATAAACTTCTCCTGTAGAAGAATCTGAGTGCTTTTGCTGGCTGCTTGTAAGTCCTTATTGCTGTCTGACTCACTAGCTCAACAAGCAGTTACAGTGTGCTGATGGCTGTTGCTAATCACTCTTGGAGTTATAAGGACCAACCTAATTGTCCTCCTTGATCCTTTAGGATGCTGCCATAGCCTGGTTTTAATAATTTGCAAGTAAATTGCATGCTTTGAAGGTAGACATTTAAGAATAAGGTACTGTGCAGTGTTTCAGTGGGCCATTTCTTTTTGTATCTAGAGATAGGCGATAGGCCTGGTTTTGATCACAAGTCACAATGTGCAAACCAGAAATAACTGCACTGTTGTTAAAGGGGTATAGGCTGTTATAAAACAAATGTGAGTGAGGTCAGGGGCGAAGGAGAGCTTCACTTGAAGTCTGCATCACCTGCTAAGGAAATGGTATATCTTTAATATCTCAGAAAGTGGTGTTTGCTGGAATTGGTCTGTGATAGGGATGTGGGTAAGGACTCATGGCAGCAGGTTAGCGTTAGGATGGGAGGCAGGCTCTTTTCAGACAAGACTTGCAGCTGTGTGTTTTAAGGAGCCATTTGAATCTGCAGCGAATGGCCAACTTGGAAGGTTGTGCTGGAGTCTGAAGAACACTGGGAAAGAAACCAGAAACAGATGCTTGTGGACATAAAGGCAGGAACTGGGCAACAAATCACTGCGGCCAAGACAGAAAGGAGGAATGCTACAAAGAGATGGCTGGAGACACAATCAAAGGAGAGCTGCAAACATAAGCACTCACAGGTTAATCCCAATGTATAACATGAGGGGAAGTGATGAAGGAACATGAGAAAAGAGTGGCATGGTCAGTGATGGGGGAATGAGGCTTTTGGTCAAAAGTTCCTTCCATCTCTTTCTGGGGAAAACTGAAGTCATAACAGTAGCAAAGATCTGGTACCAGCAGCAGTGGGAAGGGAAGCACAGGCACAAGTAAGGGCATGGCACAGACAGAATGGACCTCATATCCAGTGACATGGGGCTAAAGGGACAGCTTTATGTGACAGGATTAGCAGGCAAACCAATATGGGCAACATTGTGATGCTACAGACTGCATGATCAAGAATTAGATGAGGCCTTCTTCAGAAAACTGTAAGAAACTTGAGGATTGCAGGCTCTGGTTCACATGGGAGACTTGCCCACCCTGGTGTCTGCTGGAGGGGCAGCACAGCAGGGTACAACCAATCCAGGAGGTTCCTCAAGTACTGGTGGCAACTTCCTGACACAGGTAGTTGAGGAGCTGGTGGGAGGAGGCACTCTGCTGGACCTCAGACCTAAAAGCAAGGGAGAACATGTCGGGTAGGTGACATTCTTGTCTGCAGTGACTGTAAGATGGTAGAGTTCAGGATCCAGAGGGAAAAGAACAACAGTAAAAAGCAGTAGTAAAACCCTGGGCTTCAAAAAAGCACAATTTGGCCTCTTCAGAGACTTGCTTCAAAAAATCCTGTGGGCTACAGCTCTAGAGAAGAAAAAGGGTCCAGAAGAGACAATTTAAAAGTCATCTGTTAAAAAAAATTATCTATCCTAACATGTAGGAAATCAAGCAAAACTGGTACCAGGTCTGTAAGTATGAACTCCTGGTAAAACTCAAACATGGAAAGGAAGAATGAAAGAGGTGGAAACAGGGAGAGGTAACCTGTGAGGAATAGAGAGACACTGTCCAATAATGGAGCTGGGCTTAGGAAGGCCAAAGCCAGAGTTACATTTAGTGAGGGAGGTGAAAAGTAAAAAGAAATAAACATACTGGAACAAGTCTGATTACCAAGAAGATGATTAAAGAGCTGAAGTATCTCTCATATAGAGGAGAGGCTGAGAGAGCTGCAACTCTTTAGCCTGGAGAAGTTTGGGGGGATCATATCAATGATAGTGAGGAATAGAGAAGTGGAGACAGACACTTCGCAGTGTTGTCCAGTGACAGAAGGAAAAGTAACAGGCACACACTGAAATGTAGGAAATACCCTTCCAACATGAAAAAACTCCCTCTTGTTTATTGTGAGGGTTTTGAAATGTCAGCACAGGTTGCCCAACAAAGTTTTGGAGTGTCTGGCTGTGGCCTTATTTAAAACCCAGCTGGACATATTCCTGGGCAACCTGCTCCAGCTGAGCATGCTTGGAGCAGGAGATGTGTCCAGGTCATCTCAAGAGGCCCCTTCCAGCCCCAGCAATTCTCTGAATGTGCTGTATGGGAACAAGCATACCAGGGAAGTGGCAGCTGATGGGAAAGCACAGATACCAAATAGCACAGAACAGGTGGATGCTTCATCCCAGGCAGCACCAGTGTCACCTTGGCAAGAAGCTACCACCTAATCTGTGCCTGAGGAGAAGACTCTTGTTTCCACTTCAGTTAGCCCTGTCTCCTTCATAAGACTGACATTCACATAAACATTTGTTAACTGGAAAAGGACAGTCCTATTTCTAGTTTGCACAGGAGATGTTTTCCTGTGACCTTTTTTGCGTCCTTGTACTCTAGCATTTGAAGACAAACAGCTGTCCCAAGCTTCAGCTGGAGGAGGAAAAGGAAGACACCATCCAGCACAAATGTTAGTAAATCACTTTTCCTCTCATTGTCTGGTATATCTAGGATGATTTTTAACCTTAGAAACAGTTATGTCTCTGATCCTTTATTCTTGATATTATTACCTAGTATTGGACATCAGCATTTAAAAATTCCTTCTTTAAGCTTGAGCCTTGTTTCTCTTGATATTCAGTAGAAACTGAATATCAAGAGAATTGGCTCAAGAGAGTGGCTGCTCAGTAAATGTTTTGGTAAATAGCTATCAACACTGAATTATATTTTATGTAAAAAAATTGTATTCTGTAATTTTATAATATTCAAACATTCTAGACCTAAATATAGCATATTAACATTTAATATTACAAAAAATCTCATATTCCTCCAAATAATCCACAGGTCAGGCACAAGAAAATACAAACCTTCAAATAATAGGACTTAAATACCTGTTTCAGCAGTGCTTTCATGCTGTTTGCTTGCTTGAAAACATGTGAACTATTTATTTTTAATTCCTATTATCTCATTATTGCAGGTTTCCTTTACAACATGGCTCATTTCAGGCGTTAAAAAAACCCTAGTGATTTTTATCTGAGTTTCAGATTTTCCAGTAATGATCAGTCAAATGTGCAGTGCTAGTTAGAACTGAGGCAGCAAACTGGTTTTGTTTTTTCTTTCATCACATTTGTCGTCCAGCACGCAAAATGTGTTATGACAATTGCCTCCAAGATGCAAAGATAAATGTGAAAAAGAATCAAGCACTGTTGCAACTGAGGTGTTCTGCTAAGAAGCTGAAGGTGACCACTGAGACCTTCTCACTCCTGCTTACATAAAGAGTGACAGCTTTTCAACACAAAGACTCCCAGTCTTTTCCTCTTATTTGGCAAATATGGTCTGAGACACATTTTTCTCCATGTGGGAAAAACTCCACTGATACTCCACTGAGGTCTCAATGATCCACCACCATGACAGGAACAGGATCTAAGACGACAAAGAAGGGAAATTTGGAGCTCCAGAGGATTTGCTTATCAAATTCAGGTGCCTACCACCTTTAATTGTTACTGCAATACATGCTTAGAGCCTCCTCTTATATCCCTGTTCTTTCTTCTGCTCAGGGGAGTTGTGTCTAAGCTCATGGGTCCAGGTCATGGCAGGATGCAGGGTCACACTCCCTCCCTGGAACAAGGAATCCAGTCCCACTGAGCACTCAGATTTCTCCTTTTCTCTTGAGACCTGGCTGCAGCCTGGGATTGTACCCACACCTGAAGGAATATCCTGGGTCCTTCAGCTTAGATGCAGCCTCACAATTTCCTCTATGAATGAAGTGTCTAGTTTGCATTGCATGAGTGAAAAAGTGGTGAGCGGTGCATGTGCAGGGAAAAATTAATTTTATCTTCCTACAGAGGGTTAAATTAATTGATTGGATTGAAGGTATGATGACCTTTGGGGTCTCATCTTTATTGCCTGTGATCACACAGAGAAGTGAATTAATGGAAATGAGGGGTTAGCGTTTTTCAGATGGGAGAAGAATACCAGGAGGGTGATAGAAACTGAACATGAGGCAGCACTAGTAAAGGAAAACTACAAAGGAAGTCATGAAAGAGTCTGGTGGTGTACACAGAGAGACAGGGCTGAGGGAAGGGTGTTGGTGGATGAGATACAATAATGAGGGGAAGCTGTTTGATCACTTGTAGCTCCTGGGTCAGTAGCAGCTGCACCTGCATCACCTCTGGGCTCGCTGTGTGCTGGCCAAGGCAGTGGCTGAGAGTGTCTGCTGCTGGGCTGCCCTTCTCCTGCATATCACTGCATAAATCAAACATCTGGGCTCCAGAGAGACCTTGTTAGTGCTAAACAACCTTGATTCAATTATGCTACAAGATGCACACAAGATGGTATCTTTTGTACACTCTTGGGCTGTGAAGGGCTTATAGGAAGTATGGCACTGGGGAGGGGGGTGGAGAGCACGGAAACTCAATTATTCTCTCATTTCCACAGTTGGTGCATTGTAGTACGTAAAGGGGTGGTGGCTGAAGAGTTTGTGTAACCTAATGCCAGGGATTAAAACACCAATTGGAATGGTTTGTGTTTTGAAGGTTCCTCATTCTCGTGTGTTCCACAAACACTATGTCTATGTAGACAAAAATAAATTAAGGCCTGACTTTCAGCCCTGGAATCTGAAAGTCAGCACTTGACTATGTGGCCAGAGCTACTCAGTGGTGCCTCTGCAGCTTCTGCTGGTTTAAAACTCTCTTTTCTTTCCTGACATTAGAGAATGGATGGGCAAAAACTTCAGCAGCGAGGATTTTGCAAAGAGCAGGGGTGCGAAGTGCACTGCCCGGGCCAAATTCCACACCAGATAATTCCATTGAGGCGCTGGTTTCAATTGGGCATCGTTATCTGCTCTTCCTGTCTCCTGCTGCAGCACCGTGCTACCCAGCAGCTGCTGATTTCCTCTGTCCCAGGCCTGGCTGCCTCACCCCTCCCAGGCCTTTGCTTTGCTCACAGGATTTACATGGAAAAGAAGCAAACTGTGGAAAGTGCTTCAAATTCCTCCGTTGAAATTTACATCTTCTAGTGTGATTATTTTTCTCTGCCGTGGAGAAAAGTCGTATTTTAAAAACTTTCTGGTTGTTTCTGCAGATCTGTGGTTCATTTCCATGGATACATGAGTGGTGTAAGGCAGCCAGAACTGTCAATTCCAGCCACTCACTGGCTGCCCAGTGAGCAGTGAAAAGCTGCTGAAGTCATTAGGATTTTACACTTGAAAATAACACAATAGTTTGAACTTTCCTGGAACTTTTCAATCAGGAATCCCCAGGTCTGGTAAGAGAGCTACTGCTATAAAATAATTAATTAGGTGTCATAACAGCTTGGGGAGTGTGTTTGGAGGACACAGAGACTGGGGAGTGCTGCAGTGACCCTTTGAGGGCCGCCCCAGGAGCTCCTGGCATGGGAAGGAAGATCCAGCTGTTCTGACACCCTGAGCTCATCCCTGAATGTATTAGGTGTAGATCACCTACAAATCAGGTTATGGAAATACACCCATCCTCATTTTCTTAATGACAAAGCATCTTTCTCTTTTATTTCTGCTGATAGTCCAAGACATCTTTGATTTCTGCATCAGCAAGAGCCATCAGATATTAGAAGGGCTGCATTCCTGCAGGATATGGCATATGGTAACTGTTCATTGAATGGTTTTCCCTGTCCATCATGTTGAATTCCTCAGTCAAGTTCTTGCTAGCTTTTCTCTAAGGATAAGTCTTCTGCCACTGTGACAGGCAGATTATTCCACAAAGATGTGAGATCATATGCCATTATTATCTCTGATCATCAAGCCATTTGACATTTCCAACATAAAATGTATCTTAACTGTATTTCAGGGAATGAAAATAAAGAGAAAAAAAGAGGAAGGAATATTTAAATATATATATATATAAACAATGTTATTACAGCATGCTCTGCTTTTCCATGTTTGATTATTCAGTATACTTCCCCTATTTCTCAGCTTTTAATTTCTGCTCTGTGAGGTGACACACTTTAAGTGATGACTCTCTCATTCTTGCACATTATCCACTGAAACAAACAGATCTTTGCATGTTAAACAATTGTTTGAAGTAATTAAGGTAGGTGGAACTGGGCCCATCACAATTTACCTTCTGTGAATCCTCATTTTCTCTTCCTAGAGGACCCCACAGGTGAGCAACTGTGTGTGTTTGTGAAAAGATTTAGAGAGTTTTGATAGTAGGCACTGTTCAAGTAATTCTCAACCCAGCTAACTTGCCATCATATTTCCCAATTTACAGGAAATACACCTGGAGTTCTTCACAGCCTCTCATAATTATTATTTATCAAAGTCAATCCCTGCAAACACTGACAGGGTTATGCAAGTAACTTTTACACACAGCCAGATTGCAGAGTCAGGTCCAGGAAATTATGGTGGCATCACCCAAGTATCCCCAAGCCCTCTACATTATCTTCTTTGAGCCATTCAGATGGATAACCAATAAAATTGGACCCAACAGAGACAGTAATGGTACCCTACAGTTAACCTCTTTCTGTTCTCAGAGGAAGCTCTTTATTATGACCCTTAACAAAGACTTCATCCATAGCCCTGTGATTATGTACTTCCCTTTACAGTATTTTATGAGGGACCTTACCCAAAACATTTTTTAAATTCAAGTAAATTAATATTTTGCAGATTATCTTTATCTAATGGTCTACTAAATTTTTCCAAAACTTTTTCCACACTATTAATTGCCTTGGGGAAGACATACCAAAAAAAAAAATTCAGATGTATTTTGATAGCTATTGCAGTGGTTTAGCTGAACTCTTCTTGGATTAGCACTGTTCTGTCTGTACTTAGGAACCTTATTTATTTTCTGGCATCTCTGTCTTCAGGTCAACCACTAGTTCAAGGTGGAAAAGATAAGCTGCAGCATCTCAAGTGTGCTGGTGTTAGCTCTTGGGAAGTCAAGAGGAAGGAAATAACAGTCCATAAAGTTTTCATTGCTTGGAAAAGATGTTTGCTGAAAGTATGAGCAAGGCCAGCTGCAAAGAGCTCAAGAATAAGTAGTAGTGCTGCATTGTCTGCTCACTCACTCTAGCAATGAGTGGACAGCATTTCATATTGGACATTGGCTAAAGACTGTTTTTCTCAGGCCTTTTAGGGTCTGTCTTATAACATCAACTTTTTAGTTAGTGGAGGTTTCACTTTAAAGATGGATAGAACAGCATGATCCAGGATGGTGTGGCAGGGAATGATTTGGCAAAAATAGTGGCACTGAAGAAGTAAAATAAATGTGCCATGCTCTATTCCTCCCCCAATTTTAAAATATCAGCATTTTGCAAGCAATGGGCCATATGCTCCCAGAGCTTGCAAGCCAAAAAGTATAGCAACTTACTACAAAACCTCTCTCCAAATTCTACACGCAAGCCAAAACCTCCTACTTGGTATTCTGCCGTCATGCCAACTTGCAGAGCAGAGATTGGGCCTGAACAAGGAGATCTGCAAAAGAATCCCAGGTTATGCACATCCACACATGGAAGGGAGATACAGGCTGTGGCTGGCTGGGGCTGGAGTCAGGACACTTATCCTGAAAACTCAGCTTAGGTAGAAAGGAAGATAAATTGCCACTGGTGGTGAGCACATGTTTCCAGGTCAGAATGCCCCCTCTCCAGAGAGGGAAGGCACCAAAGTCTGCTGGGGTTGTTTCTGATGGGCTTTCTAGGAAAGGAAACAGGAATATAGACCTGAAATCCCAGCCTCATCCAGTCCATGCCCTGGGAGCAGCACAGCATGACAGGGTGACTGCAGGGGCTCAGGTCCGGTTGGATGGGAACCACCCTGCATGCCCTGGTGTCAGAAATTATTAACTAATGCTGAAACCAGGTTCCCGAAGAATAATAGTGCTGCCAGGGATAGACAGGTGCTCTTCACCTGTACCTCACAGGACTGTAGGTCTGTCTGAAGCACTGAAAGAGAGGTCTTTGGCCAGTAACCTTCTGGGTGGCAAAAGTTAGTCCCATCAGTGCCAATTTATTTTCAGCAGTAATGTACATTGTACTGTGGCAAGATTAATAATCTCAGTGTGTGCAAGAACTGGATGGACTTGTGGATATTGTCTGAAACCTCACAGGGCTGTTCATTCACATGTTCCCTGGCCCCTTGGTACAAGGCTCTCCCCTGTTTTGCATACTCTCTTTCTCCATGAACACCTGAAGAGTGCTTTATATTTCTCTAGGATGATCCCTGCACTATTTTATCCATCGGCTAGCTCAGACCTCTTCCCTCTTCTGGCTAAAACGTTATATGCTCTTTGGTAGAGATTTAAAGCAGTACAGATACTCACTTTTTCTGAATGTTTTTGTGGACCCTATACAACAAAAGAGAGGGTAAGAAATCCCAGTTTGAGGACCTGCACTCGCCACAGTAGGCAGAGTGAATTGGGGCAGTGAAATCACAGGACAGGGTGTGTGGAGCAGAGCATATGCTCTCCCTCCACCAGGAGCAAGCCAACTGCTGCTGGGAGGACGGGGCTGGGAATGGCCTCCGGACCAAGCACTCGCTCGATTTGCGCTCCTGCACGGCTGCTGGTGGATCCAGCTGCTCCTTCCCCGGCTGCATGCACACAGACACACTGGGATGCTCGTGCCCAGGCACACAGGGGCAGAGCTGCTCCTCGGGAACCAGGGAGCAGGCAAGAGAAAAGGAGCTGCTCTGGGAAAAGCATGTTCTCTGCCCCCACAGTGGTAAAAAAGCACTGCAGGTAAAGCTGAGGCATAGCAGGCTGGTGCTTGAATGGGAAGTTTCTGGGGAGCAGCTTACACCAGTGCATTTTTCTCTGTACAGTAGGTGGTAATTGCTGCCTCTGATACTGCCCATTTGAGGCTGGTGGAAGAATTCCCAAGGGCAGTTGCTGGAGAAGCAATGAAGTAGGAGTTAGGCTTAACCTTCAACTGAATGCTGTATTGCACCCTGAATGTGACATTTTCAACAACAGGCCAGTGACTTCTCCCCTCCAAGGGAACATCCACTGCTGGGCTCTTGTGCGAGGACAAATATCTGTGGCTATGATTTTATGAGGCTGAGATAAAATATATATGCTCTTGGTATCAAATCTGAGAGTTAAAGACAAATTGTGCTATTTTAAGCATGTAATTTTGGCAATAATAATAACAATAATAATTTTCTCCATACTGCCTTTATTTGTAATGTTGGTACGGAACAAACTTTTAAGAGCAATGAGAATAATGAGAATATGCCTGGAATTTTCTTATCCTAAAATTTATGTCCATTTGTTTTCTGCAGCAAGCAATCAAAAGTCTCATGCAGCAGTACATGAAACAGGATTGCTCTTTTTATTTCTTGGGAGACAGCCATCATTACATTGGGCCAGAGCTATGAGTCAGGGCTGCTGTTTCCTATCCTAAAGTGAGGAATCTCTCTCAGGAAGTCCTGTGTTGTGCTGGAGATCAGAGCAGGTGATAATGGTCTCATCTGGCTTTGAAATTTACGAGCAGGAGATATGTCATGTAATGGAGTCATTATTTTGTTTTAGTCCATTCTTCAAGTTGCAGTACTTGGAGATGTAAGAGCCGTGTGGTGACCAGATGGAAGGAGCAGGGAACAGGGAAGAGCAGTAGGATGGCTTCCCTGTTACTAGTAAGATGATCCTGAATAAAAGCAAAAAACATTGGGAAACTCTGTAAGTGATTTTATCCATAGAAATTAGTATAGAAAGAAGTGTAGGTTTTGACAATATAGGTCCTAAACTGAGTGGAGATAGAAAGAGGAGGGAAGGGTCAGAGAATCTGGGCTTAAGACCCAAGAAAATATGAGCATTTGCAGCCCTTAAAATCTGAATCAACTCCATTTGTTGACAGCAGCTGGGGCCTCTGAATTCTGAAATGAAAATGGAAAAACACTCAAAGAACATGAACTTAAAAATAGGGCTAAGGAGATTGAAATGGATGACATTTATGTAAGGTTTAGAAATACTCCAAATTGTTAAAAAAAATTTCCTCCTTCAATTTTCCTGTAATCTTCTACATACTTCATTCAGAACTCTGAAACTCAAAATTACCATTGCATCCAGGTTCAAATTTTTTGACTTATTTGCCAAAGTTTGTTTTCTTTTTCTCTTTAATTCCATTCCTGTTCAGTAAGATGTGGGTTCTATTTGGAAGTGGGCAAAGTAATATCAATTCTTAAGCTTCCAGTCTGTCTTCTTTGTGGCTATGAGAGGGAAATGCATTTTAAAACCATTAGAAAAAAGTATATGCTTCAAACTAATATGTTTATTTCATAATGGACCAAAAGATAAGTATAAGACAATGTTAAATTGTTGAAACTTTTCATGGTAATCTATACTAAACCTTTTGCTTTCTTTTATGACAAAATGCTGAAATTTAATTGCTTAATGTAGCAAAACTAAGATGGAAAGGAGTTTTTCACAAAATTTGGGAGGCGAACTTCAGAGACAAAAATAATAATTCTGGCACAGGATCAAGTGGATGCAAGCTGATTATTAATACATTCAGACAGGAATTTTAGAGAGACATTTCCATCCATCCACCAAAGAAGTGATATTCTGGTGCTGGGGACAGAGAAATTCATTGTTTTAGGCTGCAGTTGGGTACATTAATGAAAACGATTGTAGCAGAATTCTTAGGGGCAGAAAACGAGGCTTGTGATGTGGATCAGTTGGTGTCTGATGTTTAGGTGTCAGCAGCTGAGTTTGAAAAGAGACTTGCTTGTTTATTTGCACCATTGCTTTATTCTATTAATCACATGCTTCAGGACTTTTGTCTGCGGCCTGCGGAGGTCAGGAAGGGTCAGTTTTACTTTTGGTTTGTGCACTGCTAGACTTGTAGGCTGGTCTCTCTTTCACCTCTGCACCATGAAAGAGCAGGAGGTAGGCTAGAGCCCCTAATCTCTGCATGTATCCCACTCATAAGCTGAAGTTTAAAGTGATCAGCAGATTTGAGGTAAGGAAGGAATTTTCCTGTTGATCAGATTGTCAGGAACTGCTGCAGAAGAGGGGGTTGTCTTTGCCTGTCTTAATTTCTTAGGATTTGCAGGAGATTTCACCTAACATTTCCGTTCTATTAGGAGGACTTGGGCTATTGACAATGCACTGCATGTTGCCTTTTTGCTTCCTGGGGCTCATTAAATTTGCAGCTGCCTTATGATGAAGTGTAAAGTTTGTTACAGACTCCCAGGACCAGTGTGTGTGGGGACACACTGGGCAGGATGCCTGTGGACTCTCCAGGCTAATCATCTGTGAAAGTCTGCACTTGCTGGCCCAACTGACCCCTTCCAACCTTATTTCCTACATTCCTTACTCTTTCGTTTTTTTTCTTTCTTTCTTTTATTTTTTTTTAAGGGCTTCCAAATGTCAATTTGAATTCAATTTGAAATGTTCTGTGTTGCATGATGCGTCAAACTGGCCAATAACTAAGACATCACTGAAAAAAGTGGTCATAAGCTCCTGGTCATATAGAAGCTCCTCATGCCCTGGTTCCTCCATGACCTCAAGTTGGATGCAGGGGCCTGTGGGCAGCATGCACAAGTCAACCCCTCTGGAGCCAGAAGTCAGAAAACAGGTTGGAAAACAGGCTAGAGCACTGCCTCTCTACTGTCTTACATTGGGCTGGGCCCTCCATTGGGCCAGGTGTCTGGGCTTTCCAAAATTTGGCTGCTATATGTTGGAAATGTGCTGACCTAAAGTGGGCCAGGGAGGAAGGGAAGCAGCTGTATTTCAGGGAACATTCCTGAGGGTCAGGCACTGCTGCTGGCTGAGGGTTCAGGGGAAAATCACCATTGGCCCTAAAGCAATGCTTGGTGGAGGACTCACAGCTCCTGACCATCTGAGGAGACAGAGCTTTAAAAGGGGACAAAATGGGATTTGGGAAATGGGCGGGCGGGAGTGGGGACAGCTCTTCTTTTCTGACACAACTCTCACGTGCAGAGCCACGTGCTGCACCAGGTGGCTCTGACACAAGAAAGCACCACAGAGCTGCTGGAGATGTCTTGCTGATGAATTATTTTGAAGCCACCATTGGGCAGCAGCTTAGCAATTAATCAAGGAGAAAGATGAATTGAAACTACAGTGACCTGCAAGGTCCCGTTACTCTGCATTTTATGTCTTTAGCACATGCTAAAGACATAAAATGGTTGTGATGCCTTCTTCCTTCCTTTCCAGACTAAAGATAGTAAAAACATTCCCCCCTTGCATGAAACAGACAGGTAAGCAGCAAG
This sequence comes from Agelaius phoeniceus, assembly GCF_051311805.1. Taxonomy (NCBI): domain Eukaryota; kingdom Metazoa; phylum Chordata; class Aves; order Passeriformes; family Icteridae; genus Agelaius; species Agelaius phoeniceus. The sequence goes on along the minus strand of NC_135267.1, from coordinate 94,755,437 downwards.
AATTCCTGTGGTGCCCTGGTTTAATACGTGCTGTTTAATTACACTGTTATGGCTGCAACAGGTAACAGTGTTCATGCTAAAAATATTTAGACATATGGATTTCCCTTGTATACAGAATTGTTTTCATCCACCAGACTCACAAAATAGTGAAGCTACATGATAATGCCATATGTACAATAAAACCACATTTTTTTGAAGACCACATAAATACATACTACTAAAATACAGATATTTTGCTAAGGAAATTAAAAATGAAAGATAGGTTTAAAACATTGTTAAAGACTATAATGGGAATGGCAAGTGGCATAATGGGAATAATGCCCTGGGATTATCCTTGGGCAATAGGGAATAACCAGAATGAGATAGTATTAAGGACAATAAGTCCAATCCTGCAGAGCACAAGCAATCCTGGGAAGTGCTGAGCCTGCTCAGCTCACGGTCAATTCAGTGGGATCTGAGGGCATTGAACACCTCTGCAGGATGAGGCCCCAGTCCGACTTCCAAACTAAGGCTGTCATTTTGAGCCTGGATTTTTATGAGATGCCAATTTGATTTTTATGAGATGCCAATTTGGATGTCTTAGTGGGACCCTGGCACATTGAGAACCACTCAGAGCAGCAGCCAAAATTTTCCGAACGGGCCTGATCCACCTGCCACTTACATTGAAGGACAGATCCCCATTGTCCTCTGTGGGCTTTGTTTCTGGCCCTGTTATCAGGAGGCACCCTAAGAGTGTTGAAAATTGGCTGAGGGAGGCATGGAAGCAGCACATGTCACAAATGCCGTGCTGCTGGCACTCTGGTTAGGTGGAGCCAGCTTAACTCCATTTTCAATTGTGAGATGGCCAAGTTGTGCAAGCGCCTCTGCCCATTTCATTCCTTAGCACAATAAACCCCCATTTTACATGCCTCAGACAGCCAAGGTTACAGAGCTGAAAGGACAGGGAGAGTCACACATCTTGATTTCAAGCAAACAGTTTCCTTAGATGGAAAAAAGACATATTTGATTCCCTGAGCAGAAAAATCCTGGAAAAGCTAGCTTCCCATTTCCCAGAGTCCAAGCAGGATTGTTTTAACCTTATTAACAAGGTCTATGTGAAATATGAGTGACTATGGCTTCAGTCCTGCAATTTTTACACGACTCTCCATGACTGAGGAGTGAAGGGGGGTGTGTGAAATATTTGCAGAACTTGGGGCTGTGTCCCTGTCCCAGTGAAGTCCTCACATGGTTACCAAGTGTTGTTGCATTTCTTCAGTGACAGACCCAGTGTGCACTTCCACAGGGCAGGTGGGAACTGAGAAATTTAGCCATTTTGGGGGTTCATGGATTACTGTAGCCTGGCCCCACAACCTCATTGTATTTACTTGCATTTCCATGCCTGTTTGGATCTCTGTATTAGCTGCTACATCAAAATCATGCATTTGGAATGAGGGGAGTAAGATACACCCTGTTCAAGGGGCTAAAAATCTCCAAGGGCATGGAAGCAGCTCCTACAACACATTATCTGTGCCTGCACTGCATGAGAAAATAGTCTGGGCTGCTGGGAAGGTGGCACAGCTCATCTCCTCCTGCTGTCATCCTTTCCTGGCCCCAGCGTGGGCAGCTGTGCACAGAGCTCCGACCATGGGTGCTCCCTGGGAAATCTGGAAGATGATGCATCCTCACAGTGGGCAGTCATGTGGCTTCAGCTGGCCTTGAAGCACAGCCTTGCACATCCATGCTGCATCTCTGACCCATTTCCTACTGCCTGGACACTGGCTTAGGAGCTCTCCAACAAGGTGGGACCGAGGCCAGCCTCAGCAGAAGACTTTCAGGAGAAAGTCAGCTCTGGTGAGACATTTGTTTCTCTTAGGCTGAGCTAGATGTCAGGCTGTCCTTCCCTTCCCTGGCTGCAGAGTGGGGAGAGCAGCAGCTCTTCAGTGTCCAGGTACACCTTCAACAGAGACACCTTCCACAGCTGCTCCTAAAATGCTGCTGCCTCGTTCCTTTAAAAGGCACCTGAAGGCACCTCACAATTCTTGTGGACCTTCAGCACTCTGAAACTACCCATAAATACCCTTGTTAAAACATGCATTTCGGCATCATGACAATGAGCCTAACTGCTAAGTCCAGCCTTGCAGGGAGGATGGCACTTATTTCCTTAAATGTATAATATAGAGCATCCACATTCATATTTTTAGTAGCATATAGCAGTGGTCCAGCCTTTAGTGTACTGTATGTACTTTTAATAATCTCCATAAAAGCCTGATTTTCAATCCCTAGGCTCAAGCTGACAGTGTAAATAAAATCACCCAAATCCACAGGGTAAGAGAAATGAAAATGACAAGGATTAAAATTTTGTCAAACCTCTTTCTTTTTAAAATTCTGCTTCCCTTCCAATTGGATCACGACCCTCTGTGTGCACAGCTTAAGACCAGACGGTATGCTTTCACTTTTATTCCGCTCTGCAGCAGGCTTACAGTATTTAGTGAAAGTCTGTAAAGAATGTGTGCTGTGTAGAGAGTTAATACCATAATCCCCTATCGTTAGGGTCAAATGCTGAATAGAGCAGAAGAATTAGAAAATATGTTACATACAATGGCAGAAAAAATGCATCAGCATGCTGTTCTGTTAACACACGCATTCATTACCAACAAGTAAATGACAATGAGGTAATAGAGTATATTAAGAGATGTGTACTTCAAGTCTAGTGCCCGTGTTGTTATGAGAACCTAAGACTTTGAGTGAGAATCTCATTCTGTGGGTACACACACATCACAGGGCTCTTCTTGCCGTATTATTGCATCTTTCTAGGAAGCACTTTGATGCAAAAAATCAGTTTTTAAAATTTTTTGGCAGGGATAAACTTTGAATACTCTTTTTATTAATTTCCTGTGAAGTGAGATATCTCTATTTTGCTATCCAAGCATGACAGTACATCTGTCTCTAGAGAATTCCCAAGCATGAATTGAGGCAATTTTAGCTAAGGAAGTATTCAGAAAACAATCCTAGTGCTTGCCTTTTCAAGAGATCCTTAGGGGGCTAGCTACTTACATCAGGTAGAATTGGCATGGGTGTTCCTTTCCCTTGGCTTTTCAGGAAAAATGAGCCAGTATGTGCTGGAGGAGCGACAATTTGCTAGAAAGACGAGAAAGAAAATACATTTTGCATCTTGCGTTGCCTGAAACCAATTGCAAAATACAAGAATCGCCCGATCTAAAAATCTTATCACTATGAGTTAGCATATTGTGCCTTCCTCTAAGGAAAAGTCTGAGCTTCACAAGAAGGGGGGGTGACCTTATGGAATAGGAAGAGATAGAGAAGTTATTTGGCTGCCTGTACTGACACTAAGTAGTGTCTGATTCCCTAATTATTCCTGCTGATTTAGCCTGGTTATTAAGGGAGAGAGACAGTGCTGGGCTGGAGACAGGATGAAGGTACTTAACAAACATCTTGCAATAGCTGGTTAATGACAAACTGTGGAAAGCACGGCAGGAACACATAACCTCAAGACTTTGTCCAGCGCGGGCTGTGTTATCTTATCTGGCGGCTGATCAGGTGTCGAAAGTCCCGGGGAGCACTTCGGCCAAGGGGCCATGGATGTTCCTCTGGAGACACAGCTGCTGGCTGCGAGCTGTCACCTGCTTCCAGCTCTGCTTTGTTTTCCTACAACCCTGGCTAGGAGTGGTCAGGAAATTATTTTTTATCTGAAGAGGGGAAAAAAAAAATTAATTTCTCAGAATCTCAGGTTTGGGGTTTTTTTAACTAATTCAGGAAATCCTTGGTTAAAACTCCACATTTCCCACAAAAGCTCTGTTTTTTGTAAAAAAAAAAAAACAACAAAAAAAACCCCAAACAAACAAAAAAAAACTTCCTCAAAAATTATTTGACTGATAATCAAAGTTAAAGAGATTTCACTTTTTAAAACTTTCAGGTCCCTGAAGGGAGAATTATTAGGGCTGGTTTTTTTCAGAATTTGTGCATCACAACCAGTTTATTTTAGTTTGAAAATTTTTTAAAATTCTCATTGAGAATTTTTGAGTTCAAGCAGCTGTCCCAGCCCTCTGGCAGACACCAAGTGTCAAGCAACATTAGCAGAGCAGGGTCTGGAAGTGTTGGTGTCTCACTTCTGAGTTCTGGTGTGCTGTAGTGGTCTCATCTCAAATTTCTCTCAAAATTGCTGAAGGCTTCCTTTCTTCTTATTCTCCATGAAATTTACTTCCCCTACTTTACCACATCCTGACAGCTTTTCCTTCAATGTTGCACAGCTGCAGAAATAAATTTAGAAAAATTAATTAAAAAGGAGCCTTCCCACTGAAACATGAAAATCTTCTCCCACCTAGGTGAGTGGTTTCCTATGCATCCACTGGTGTCAAAGGCATTTTTCATCTGGGTAAAATTCATCTTTGTGATCTAATTTTCAGTCTCAGGTATACCTGAGGTATAGAAAGGTATATAGAAAGGTATTCCTTTCTAGTCCTGGGCAATAAATGCAGAATTTATGATTAAATTCTGGGTAATCAGTTTATTTAGCTACATTTACTACAGCATGGTGGATACAAAAAGCCAGGCTGTGCCAGACTGCTTCCCAAGGAAATAAATACTTGTGAGAAGACTCACAGACTGAGCTGCATGTATCTGTTTGCCACTCACAGTAGTAGGAGTGCTGCATTTGTTTTCTAAGGGGAGAACTCCTCACGTGGAAACTCTAAGTTGATGAGTGGATATTATTTAAATCAATAGATTATGTGTATTTGTCTTGACTCAATTTAATATCTGAGTCAGTAGGCTGAAATAATTAGAAATTATGACTAGAAAGGGAAATGGAGTGTGATAAATTAAATCAAAGAAACAAAACCTGTTATTTCTTTGATGGCAGGAGAAAACACAGCAGTAGAAGAGAAATTCTTTGATATTGAGGTCTTTCTCTAAGACAAAATATAAGTAAGCAAGGTAATTCAGGTGATTGAAGGGTTATTCAGGTTGGTGCTTGTCATTCAACAAGTGGTTCAGGTCAAGAGAAGAAGCATTAAACCTAGCCCAAGAATCTAATACTAACCACTGCTATGGCTGGTTTTAGGGCTAAAACCCCACAAAATAAGCCCTTTACAAAGTGGCTGACATCACTGCCAGCCTGGGGCATGAGGGGAAGGGCAGGCTGGGCCAACCAGGCAGTGAGAGGCAGCTGTGGGCTGGTACCTGGGCTTTGCTTTCCACACATTTCCCTTGGTCAGGCCCAGACAATGAAACACGGCACTGGTGGGTTCCTCATATCCTGTGAAAGGACAATTAATGCCCATTCACCAGAAATGCCTGAATTGAGGTTAATTGTCTTAGAGATGTTTTTTTTCCTCAGATCTGATTTTGAGTTCAGCTGAGTGGAATCAAGCCGGACGTTTGACTGCCGAGTGCTCAGGTCTGTGCACAGCAGATGAAGACATTTTCCAGACAAATTAGTCTTCACTAAGTTATACACACAAACTGCTCTGTAATGGTATTATTGATAACATTTGGACATTTCAGTGCTCATGATGTGACTATACAGGGTTAAATCAACAAAAAGAGCAGTGTCATTTGCTTAAATGAGCAATGAGTGCAGTTGTGTGCAGGGACTCTGGTCACCATCAATTTGCATCTTCTCATGTGGCTCCACACAATCTTTCCTATGGTTCAGAGGGGGATTGACTCAAGTGAATCACCCAGGAAATGTTCTCCTCTTGCAGAGACTTTCAGTTCCCTTTACACTCAACAACACACAAGTACCAGGAACAAAATTTCTCCCCACAATTTCCTTGCATAACCCAGTTCATAACCTGCAACCCTCTTTGGGACAAAAATTATTTGAGTTGAAGGGATACAAGCTCTTTCTGGCAATATCCATGCCCTTTCCAGATCAATGGTAGCTATGTGTCTTTGACTGCTTCAGGAAAGGATTTAAGGCTGCCTGGTATAATTTGAAAGAGATGATAATTATTATTTCTTATTTCTTAATATTGGCCTCTCAGTGTAGAAAAAAAAAAGTGACTGCTTTGGGGTTAACCCTGGTGGAATTTACTCTTCTGAAGAAGTGTTGTGAGAGTATGTCTGGCAGATGTTTTCTTTTGAAGAAGTTATATTTACTTCTTGTAGCATTTACTTAACATTCACCAGCACATATTGCTTCCAAAATATGCCAGTGTCCTTAATTTTTCTTTTTCTTTTTTTTCTTTTTTTTTTAGCCTGTAAGAAAAGTAGCTTGATTAGCATGTTTTTGTTTGTGCTTGTGTTTGAGCTTAGATGTGGTCGTACCTGGCAACTGTGTGTGAAGAAATTAATGAGGCAAAGTTAAGTCAGAGAGATGAGTTTTGCAATTAACACTGAATGTGGTGAGATCTATAGTTATTCTCATCTCTTGTGAAAATGAATTAACTTGCCATAGGAAAATTGTGTCTCCTGCCTTCATGGGTTTCTCTACGTTGGTTGGCCTTTTTTGGTTTTGATAGCACATACCAGCTGCAGGGTGTAACGTGATGCAAAACCCATCCATGAGCAGAGTGTCAGGAAGGCTGGATGATCAGCTGCTTGTGCCACTGCTCCTTTTCAGAAAAAAAAAATGCTGCAGATGCCCCATTAACAGAGAGAAAAAGTGTCATTTATTTGAACAGAAGGATTCTGGTTGATTTAGAAAATGCCCAGCAAAATACATAACACAGCATATCATTGTCCTTGGCTCATTTGCAAAAAGAAACCATTTGCAAATCAAACCCCAATATTGCATTTCAAAGAAAATAAAAACTTATGCCTACCTCTGAAAAGAGACATAAAGCTTGAGTTCAGCACATGTGCATACACAGGCAGACCTCATCATTGTCACCAGATAACTCACGTGCACATAGCACACACTTGTTTCCAGCTCCATGGTTTTTATTTCCTGAAGACTTCCAGTTCATTGCCTTAGAAGCTACAGCCTGAGAGCTGTGTTAAACCTGTCTTCTTACAAGCTTCTTCTCTGACCTCCCTTTTGGATTTGGTGTTGGAAAATGCTGTGTAAAGCTATCCTTCATGCTCAAAGGAAAACACCATAGTGCAGAACAAGGTATTTTTTTAAAAGTGTTGATTTCATGGGGAAAAATTCTTCCAGGGAACTGAAGGAACTCTCAACAGCTCTAATCAAATTTAGTAAGCAGTCAATTAAAACATGTATTTACTGGCATTTATGAGAAGGCAAGAAAAATTTCAACTTCTCAATTAATTTCTCTTCAAAAATTTGAAGAGAAATTCTTTCTCCTTCTCTTTTTGCTCCTCTTTTCAAAGCAAAAGAGTTATTGGAGAATGTAAAACAAACATCATTATCAGAAAGCACAAGTCTAATGCAGAGAAACACTTTGTGCTTAACCAAGTATGTTAAAACTTCTTTTTATCTTACCCATTTGTGCATCCAAACAAAAAAAGTGCACCAAAAATATGCCTTATTCACAATGCTACAGCATCCCCGTGGTTTTAGGACCACAGAATCCCCAGGTTATCATTAATGGAGTACTGGCACCAATCTCAAGGCAATTTTTCAGAATATGAATTGTTACACAGGTTTTGACGGACTCACTAAGTTCTTTTTTGGTGGCCTAAGATTTCTATAAACTCTCTAATTGTTGTCTGTAGAAATGGGAATACAGGTCATATGCAGCCACAGACAATAAAGGAAGGGCCCTGATCCCACATGGTGTTTAACTGTCCTGATTTTCTAGATGCTTCCATCACAATAAGGATTACGGAGCATAAACACAGTTCTGCAATTTAACCCATCTGTAATCTGCATCTGCATGGAGCTCAGTTCTGACTATTTCAGGGCAGAAGCCCCACTGAGATGTACAGGAGTAAAGTTTGCTGCAAAGATGTTTGCACATTTTGTATCCAGACTTTCTCTTCTTGCGTTAGATCCAGCACGGGTCAAAGTTGCTTTACATCACCTTGGCTGGTTCCAAAGGGAAACTTCCAATAAAAGGATCATTGCAACATTGCCTGTTGAAACACATCCAGGTAAGTCAGCATGGCTTAGCTTAGGCAAATGAAACCAAGTAAACTTATATCCATCTTGCACAATTCAGCTTGGTTTTGCTTCCTACCTGCAGCACAGGATGCTCACAGAGCACCAGAGTGTTCTTCAGGTACTGCACACAGCATGGATCGGGATTGTCATTATATCTTAACAATTTAGGAGATGAAGGGGAGAAGCATTAACACTTTGCATTTATTTACTTTTACAGCATGCCATAAAGATTAAAAATACATTGTACACAAGTGCAGTATTTAATGTAGCCCTTTAATTACATTCAAGTGTGTTACTAAATAGTCTTGAGAAAACCTTAATGACCAGCTGTTCTACCCTCTTCCCATATGTCAGAAATGGTTTCAGAAATCACATTCTGGGACAGTAAGGTTGTATAATTAGACAGTGTATAGTTAACACTTCTAGATTTTCCTCTTAAACTGCGGGCCCTTTTCACTAACATATTGTGGTTTGGTGCCAGTTTGGCACAACACAATTATGCGATGTGCCAAACTGCAACTGAGATGTACAAACTCTCAGAGACATGTTATGATTGCACCATTATCTTTTTATATCTTTTTCATCATTAGGACTGGATGCTTTTTATGTTATGTAAGATTCAGCTTTTTATGGCCAACAAATAAACTTAGTAAATAGGACTATAAATTTTTAATACTTCTTCCATAATTCCATTTGTCTAATCAGAATTAGATGATTACCGTAACCCCACATTAGTTTTCACCAAAAAGGCACCTTTCCAAGAACAGCAGCTATGGACAAAAATGTCAAAGGAGGTACCTTTTGGCCCAGTTCAGGAATGCACTTAAGCACGTGCTTAGCGCTAAGCACATGAATGCTTGTGTAGAGGCATGTGCTGAAGCTGGATCACAAAATGCTTTATGCTGAACAAATAAAACAAACCCTTTCTGGAAGTTATAAAGGATAGGGGCAGCTCTGTCTTTTGAACAATTATCACCCCTCTTCCCGTTAGCACCTGAAAATGCCGGTGTTTTTCTGGGACGTTTATTATTTTGCAGGACAAAACACACCCAGGGTTTGCAAAGCGGGGGGGAGGCAGCGGGAGCGCATTGAGTGTGAGCCGCCAGCCGAGCCATCGCCGTGCGGCTCACGGAACATCCATCCATCCTGCCCGGCCCGGGGGGGCCCTGGGAGGCAGCAGCAGCAGCTTCACCATCCTCACAGGAGAGAGGTTTATGGCTTGGGCACTTTTTTTTTTTTTTTTAATTTATTTTTTTTCCCCCCCCGAGCTTCAATTTCCAACGACTTATTTAGATGTAAGCAATGACAGCTGTAATCATGTTTTAAATCTTGCTTTGTATCCTTAGTTATAATGTTGTTCAATTAATATTCAGAATAATGGAAGTGATGTGCCCCTTTGAAAAAGACTTGAATGCAGGCCAAAGCTTTGGGAAACTGATTCTCAAGAGGATTAATCAGCATTTAAAACTTGCATTAATAAAAATCTGATCTTCTACTGTGTAGCATGCATAATACTTTTCATTTTTAAGCATTTTATTTTAATAGTGTGGTATCCTTTGTCCTGATTTTTAAAGGGATTTTAAAATCTAACTCCTTCAAATCAATCCTGCTTTGACCCCTGTGCATTCTTTTACTGAATATAAAAACATTAAAGAAATCCTTGATTCACAAATACCTCTATCGCTAAGTATGAGCAAAGTACAGTGCACAAGCATGCTTGTAATAGAAATTATATATAGCTTCCACAGGAATTTATGTTAGGCAAGGGCTCACCTTTTCATGTAAATTATTGACGCAATAAAAACACAGATTTACACCGAATTATTTAAAAGTCTGGAGGTAAATTACACCCTGAGAAGTCATGAACAGCCCTGGCACTCCATAAAAAGTGCTCTCCATTTTTTGTGTGACTTTTGACTCTGTAATAAGTAATATTATTGTACCCTATGCCAACAAGATCGAGTCTATATCTGAAAGACAGACTTAATCTATGTTTTTGTGTTGTTCTCCTGATCTTATTAGTGGGTTAGAGAAACAAGAGGATTTTTGTATAAAGTTTCTCATATAAATTCAATTCTAGTAAACCAGCTAATTTACATGCTAAACAGCCAGCAGTTGGTAAGATAGTTTTGTTGGATGTCAACTGCAGAGGCTAAATGTGTATTTTCTAGTATTTTATCAATACTAGAAAATATTATTTTTTTCTGAAGAGGCATTTTAATAGCAAATATCTCACTCAGATCTTCTATGAAACAAAGAAATGTAGTTGAGAAATTCTTGTGTTCTTACATTATGAAAGACAACAGTTTACATTCTGAGTATGGACCATCTGCTTTTACTTTGTGTCATACCTAATGTGATGCTTCAGTTCATCACAAATATGATCAGTTTTCTAAAAGAAGTCAGAGATTCTTGAGGGATATTTTTATTATCTTGCTACATTCTAGAAATAGAAGGTAAATAGCTTTTTGTCCAAAAATGGTAACTATAAAACACATTGTATCCAATGGAGCATCAAAAATTCTAGTCTCTCCGGTACTGGGCAGGATGAAAAGACTTTGAAATACTACAAAGAAAAATGAATAACAAAAAAATATGTAATCTTTGCCTCCAGTGGATAGTGCATCCAACGTGAGAAGGGAAGTGTGAGAGAAGGGATTTACACAGATGTGCACTAGTGTGGAGTAAGAGGAGGAAGGCTCCCGGTTAGGATGTCCCCTGCCTGAGTCCCTAGACCTAAGCCTGGCCCAGTGGTACTGAAGGATCCTGTCACTTGGATCAAGATAAGAGGAGCAAGTCCCCACTCTTCACATACTTTGTGAGAATGACAGGCAGGAGCTGCTTTGGTACCGTCTTACTACCCTGTCAAGCACCACCTGTCCTTTTCTGGCTTCAGAGGTTGTCTCCAACACTACTGCTCACAGACTGAAGCACTTCCCTATGAGTTAAATCCTGGCCATAAGAAGTCTATGACAAAATACACAGTCCACATTTCAAACTGAGCTAGTACATTTGCTTGAGTTGATAGACATCTAGATTCTAATCCAAAAATGCAGAAGAGCCCTTTACTTATTGCATAAATATCAGACATTGGCTGTATCTGTAACTTCCTCTATCCTCACCATCCCTAAAAAAACCTCACTTCTGTCTGTCTTTGGTGCTCTCAGAAGAGGGATAGAGAAGTCCCTTTGAAATTCAGTCTGCAGTGTTCATGTCCACAACTATAGCTCCAAAGCCAGCAAAAATGATTGTCTCTAATTTGGAAATGATCCAGACAGAGGCCCATCCTCTCACAGTGAGGTGGAGTAACATCACTTGTGTACATGATTAAATTTTTTCACACAGGGTGGTTGTCTTGACCTGCTGTTGAGCAATGCCTGGAGTGAAGCTCTTTTGCTGCTCTCTGCCCAAGCAGTGCCTGAAAGTGAGCTAGCAGCATGCCCTAACCATGAGACACCGCCACTTTCTGGCCAGACCAGCAGAGCCAGGGACAGCTTTTGGGTCTCTTGCCAACTGCCCCATACAGGGAGGAGAGGGGAAACATCCAAACTGATGGTGAGCAACTATTACAGCTTAGCCTGAGACTTCGAAGCGTGAAGAGGGCAAAACAGCAGTCACCCAGCGTGGGGGTTCATTGTAGAAATGATTGCATTCTCTAAACTCATCTAACCCTTAGTGCAGAAGAACAAAGGCACTGTTAACTAAGTGAGTAGGTCTGATGCATCACCACAGGGAGCCTGGGTCCTGTTATTCCGTGCTGTTGGACCACAATCTTCCTTTTGCTATCTTCTACACTTTTCTTGTTCTCTCTTCCTAGGCTCCTAATTGCAATGAGGAACCAACATCCTTCATGCAGTCAAGGCTATTATCACTCCCACCATGGCTCCAGCCCTATGTCCTTGCTCCCTGGGTCTCTAGGTACCCCTCACACCGCTCCTTCTCCCTGCTTCCATTGCCATTTCCAGGCTGCCTTGCTCTGGGCTGTGTGTGGTGGTGCCAGTGCTGGATTAGGCTGAATACAAGTACCACATTCTTTACTACAGAGTCAGCATTTCTTCCTCATTCCTTGCCTGGCTGCTGCCCAGCAGGTTATTTTGGGAGTTACGCTAGCTGGCCCGGAGCACTGCCATGCCAGGCAGAGCACTGACAGCCAAATGCTGCCCAGGATTGCTTGCCAGTGCCTGAGCCTGAAATGAAGTGCTGCTTTATTTGGGACATTGACATAGTGTAAATGTCCCTGAGGTTTGTAAGGGACCACTACTGAAAAGGGCTGACTGGGGCAAGGGCAGGTGTGGATGGGAGCCCCTTGCAGTGCCTTTCCTGTAAACAGCAATGCTGCAAACCCACAGGCTGGGGGTCAGAGGAACAGGGGTGTGAGAAGGATTAAGCTGTCTGTGTGTTTTTCTCCCAGCACTCCTGGTCACAGACTGCTCTTTTCCAAGTCAGGACAGTGCCTCTGCTCCCAACACATGGCTCCCACACTTCCCACTGGGTCAATGTGAGAAGAAGCAAAACTGCAGCAGCACTGCAGGATTGTCCTGCTGTTCTGGGTGGGTTGGGACTGGGAGACATGCAGAAGGAGGGGTAGGAGGAGGGAAAGGAGATGGGATGGAAGAGGCAGGATTGAAAATTCCATCTACAATATGGTTGGAAAAGAGGTATGGTTGAGCTGTTCAACCACAGTTAAGAGCTAAGAGTTAATTTTCCATGTGTTCTCTGAGCTGGCAAATAATACTGATGTACAGGTGTAAAGCAGGTCCATGACCAGGTACAGAACCTGCAGCATCCCAGGTGTCCTGCCTCTGATATATTCATTTTATTTGGAACCAGAAGCAACTTTACCTTCACCGGTACACCTTGTAAAATGTTACGTCGTGCTTCAGTGCCCCCTACACCGGTGGAGTCAGATGGCCATCAATGGTTTTTTGGTTTTTTCTGGGACACAACTTTGAATAGCTTATGTAGGCCTGAATTTCTGCTTTGGAGGACAGCCCTTGTGCTGGACAACTCTCAACATGTGTCATCAGAAGCACATGATACCATCACACCTCAGTGCCACTGTAACGGGGCAGGTTTTGGAGGAGGCCTGAGTGCCCTTAGAGCAGCCAGTCAGCAGGTGCAGGGGTGTTGTTGTGGCACCTGAGCTGCCCTATTTGAAGGCAATTAAATCTGCAGGAGTCAGGCTAGGTATCCCCACCACTTGCACCTGGGTGTGCTCAGGACACAGGAGCAGCTACATGGATGCCCAAAGAACAGCAGTGTTAAATGCTATGGTAGAATCATGATGTTGCTATCTTATTTCTTAACCTTTTACTTTCTATGGCAGTATTTTTTTTTTTTTGAAAAAAAGCATTTTGGGGGAAAAAAAGGTTATTGTTATGCTTGAATTGATCATGCTGCTGAAGAGCACTGGGCATGAGTCACCCTTGAGGCAGGGAGATGGACAAGATGAGCTCATGGAGTACCTTTCCAGACCTATTTCTACAAGTCTGTGAGCAGAACAAGAACAAATGAACTCAAGATGTTTTCCCAGAAGTGGCAAATAAAGGAACCATTTCCTTGAATTCTGCACAAATTGAATATGAATAAAACAAATCCCATATCTGGTCCATTCTTCTTTTTCATTTCTTTAAAGAACAAATACAATAACTCCATAAGTACACACAGAAACCAAGCAGAGAAGATCAAGTCAAGGGTGCCTCAGGTTTTACTTTTTGTCTCTTTTTGAAATGGCAAAAGATTAAATCCAAAAATCTGTATGTCCCCCTTGTTTGAACAAAGCAACTACATGTAAACCATGGCAGTCCCTGTACTCAGTGTTACAAAATCAAGATCTGAGAGGGAAAAAGAAGCATGCAGTGGCCAGAGAGAGCTGTCCTCAGAGGGAGGAGAGCTCAGGAAGCTATTTAGCCCATGGAATTCATGAAATGAAGGCAAGCAGCTGGGCTCCCTACACAATGTGTGAAGGAAGCTTGGTCCCTGGTGAAGATGGCTCTCAAAAAGCAGAGTGCTGAGCAGGGACTTGCTTGTCCAAGCCAGTGGCAGGAGATGTGTCCACCATCCCACCTCTGAGAGCTGCTCACATGCAGATATGGTGTATGGCAGCCCCTCCAAGCTGTGAGTACTGAACTCTCCCAAGTGCCAGATATTTAGAATGAGCCCAATCTTGCAGTTTGCTCAACTAATTGTTTGCCTTTTCTGAATCTTGTAAGGCTCTAAACAAACCATATCCATTGGTCTTATAAATATTTATTAATTTCCCCTTTGTTAGCTAATTGTTTTGCAACACAGATTACTTTATTTATTAAACATCTTGCTAAAATGCTATTCTACAATACATTTATTGTTAATTCCCTAATTATTTAGGAATGTATGTTTTGTGGATTGTGAAGCCACTGTGCACAGTGCCTGACAGGTTAGCTTTTAAAATTAATGTTGTGTTTGGGTTTGAGTGATCAGCAGTGAGGAAGAGAGTCCTAAAATGCACTTGAAAAAAATTAATTAATAAATGTAGCCCAAAATTGATGTAGAGTCAGAATTATGCAATTTACTTGCACATTTCCTTCTACCTATTGTAACTCCAAATAACATTTCTGAATCAGATTTGTTGTACTAAGTTTATCTTCTCCACAAAGAGCAGATTTTTTTAATGCTGTGATGCACCTTTTAAGATGTATTTTGACATTATTTGTGTAAAAATCATCCCTCTTATTTTGTGCATCCATTTATTTTGTTCATGGTTTTCCTTTTTGTAGCCTCCTTATGCCATTTTTCTATTCTTGTTATGTATGTGCTTTAGAAAGAATGCATCCACATTTGAGTGGTTAATCAAGGGGAACTAACCAAAATAATCACTTCCCAGTACTTCAAAATATTCTGATTTTTTAATGGAGAACATGCATTCTTAAATTAAATATGCATAATAAGTAATAAGTACTAATAAGAATAAAGTGGGCTCTGTAAGAATGAATGTTATGTTTTAAGCAAAATGCATTTGATTTGCCAGGTTCAAAGCTGCTTTGAATCAGTAAGAATCAGTGCAAAAAACGGGGTGAGAGAGCCTCATAATGCCTATAAATTGTCCATAATTGTATGGATTTTAAATCTAAAAGTTGGCAGTGGCAAAAGCTAAAAGCCATTAGGAGAGATCCTATTGTGCAACACATCAGTAATCGTAACTCATAATCTTAAGGGAAAAAAAACTAACTAGAGTTTTCTAAAATTTTCATAACTGTACTTGAGCCTTGTCTTGATGTTTACTACAATGATGGCATTGTTTGAAATGACATAGCCTAATGCATATATAAGTCCTGTTTGAAAAGAGCTACTAATTAACATGAATAGTCTTCTTCTCTGAAGGTCATTTATTGCAAAGTTCATTTTTCAGCCGAGCATTGCTAAAGTAGTCACCCCCGCTAACAGCCATTAGATTAAGAGACTTAGGTCTGTTCTTGTCCTGACACTGGGTCAGGATTTTCAAAGGAAGAGGCTCTTCGATGCCAAGAAGCCCTTAAAATAATATTTGAACAGAAAAAGAATGGATGTAATTACACTGTAAATATTTCTGCGGTTATTGAATTAATGAAGATAATTCTATTCATTTTATCTTAAAAAAAAAAAAAAAGCACACCAAGTTTTCCTTGTCTGATGTTCCAGTGCATCTCTTCCCCGTGGGACCTTCCATTTCTTCAGTCATAACGATTCATTAAAACTGAGAGGCACTGAGTATTTAGCATCTGATGTGAGAGCATGTTCACCTATTGCCAAATATCAGGCACGTGAAGCCCCAGATGCCTCTGCCTCCCCTTTGGAAGCCCCAGAAAAGCTTTCTGTGTCTGTGTGTGTGCCAGCCATTGCTGCTTCTCTCCTGAGAAGAGATATCCAGATACAAAGGGCACCAATTTAATGCTGCCAAACAACCTTACAAACTTGCCATCTTACAAACTGCCACTTTACCAGGACTTCGGTATTGCCACTGAATCATAAATATCCAATTCTGAAACACTTTCTGTGCAGGAGCCCCATTAATACCAGTGCCATGCTATTCACTTGGATATAGGTTTAGAAACTGCTGTGGCAGAGAGACACTTCTTGGTCTAAGGGACAAACCTGGTGGGTTTCCTGGTCATGTCTGTGGGCAGTTGAAGGGCTGAGGACCCTTGCTGAGGCTGCAAAAACTTGTTCACCCTTGTGAGTAGTTGCAAACAGGTATGGGGGCTTTTGAGCTGGGGTGTGACAATAAATGCATTGCTCTGAGCACACCAAGGAGGTTCTGGTAAGCCTTGTCTCTCTGTTTGATTGTGCTTGCCAAGGGTGGGACCTTTGGGAGTCAATTGGAACTGACTGTCATTCCCAAACTGATCCTTTTTATTAGGGTTTAGGCTTACCCTTGTCAATGAAGAAAAGGTTCTGCAACCTAGTGCATCCTTGGGGATGGCAAAAGATTGGGAACTCTTAATAAGAGCCAAAAACCCCATGGAATTTCTCTGAAGATACAATTTTGTGTGGCAAAACTTCTCACAATGAAGCCAGCTAAGGCCATAAGACCAGCAAGAGAGTCTCACAGGCCTCAGAGTACTCATAAAAATATTGTACCTTGCAGTACAAGATTTGAATTTGCTTCACACCCATGCTTCCTGCAGCCAGGCTTTCTGGCTCCTGTCGGAACCCAGGACATCCCTCTGGCTGTCCTGAGCAGCCAAGACCCCTGCCAGGGGGCTCAGAGACCCTGGCACAGAGCCCAAAATGCCTGTGGTTTTGATTATGACCCATGGAGCAGGTTACCAACCTTAGATGAAGGTCTGCAAGCCACAACAGTTAAGTAGAATAATAGTGAATTTACCATGGGGTGAAAAAGTAGATTTTGGGGTTTTCTAGAATGGGGATTCAGGGGGCAAGATAGAGGGATCTGGGAGTGTCCAGCCTTTCTCCTTCTTCTTCTTGGCCTCCATCTTCTGCTGTGATGTTGGCACTTTTAGATTGGTTTAGAGTAGAAGCTCACTGTCTAACATAGGTGATAGGTATTGGAAAGTAATTGTAAACATTGTACATGTAGTTTTTAGTATAAAGTCATAACACTGCCCCGGGGGCAGGCAAAGTGCCTGGACTGTCTTGCTGAATGGACCTCAGCTGGACAGGAGAAAATTTTTTATAGATAAGGAACAATAAACAACCTTGAGACCAAGAACTGAAGAGCTCTGACTCCTTCTTCAAGTGCCGGGCTGGGAAAAGAGACTTTCCAACATTTCTTGGGGTCACTCTGACCAGCAAGAGGCCCCGAGAGGCTCCCAACAGCTACAGCAGGACTGCTGGATATCAAAGCTGCAGGCACAAGAAAACCCCTCCAAGTGAAGGATGACAGTGCTGAGAGAGCAGCAAGGCACTCCTCTGCCCCTTCCGCTGCTCCCTGTCCCCATCCCTGGGGCAGGAAGGTTGCAGATAGTATGGAGAGGAGTGGGACACTTGTGAAGTGGCTCAACTGCTTCTCCCTGGCAGCTTCCACAGGGTTTTTGCTCCTCTCCGCTTGCGTTAGCAGAGGGGAGCATATGGGCCTTGGAGATTTAATGTTTCATGGCTTACTTGGCTGTCAAAATGTTTCACATTATAATTTGTTGCAACATTCACGGTGATCATCTTTAAGGAAAAAAAAAACCTGTGCGGCAGGTCCCTAGATGCCCTTGCTGGGAGCAGATGTCAGAGTAGGAGCGTTGTTAAGCCTCTCCTGGATTTTTCATTTCCCACCCCTTGTACAGCCAGCACAGCTTGACCTGGAGCACACACAGCCTCTCTTGCTGCCTGGCAGGACCCACTGAGGTGCTTTAGGACAGCTGAAACTGGGAAACTTGCAGATTTATAGGGTGCTGAGACAGATTCATAATCTGTATTGATGGCATTTTCCTTGACCATGTGACAACCAAAGCAGATAAGCCTATGACTGAACTGAAAAGATTTCTTAAAGCTGGTAATCGATATTGAGCAGCTCAGTCTGTTGAGCTATCGGGTTTGGAGATCTCCCTGCGTGCAGGGTCAGGGGAAGCTCTGGCTTTGGGAAAGGGGGAGGTGCTGGGTTGCTGCTAAGATGCAGCCTGGCACAGTGCTGTAGGTTACTGGTACCTGCTGCAGGCTGTGACTTCAACTTGCATGGGGCTCTACGAAAGCCATGGGAAGAGTTTGAGTATTGCAGAGGAGGAACCTGAATCAAAGGGATGATGAGCAAGGAACCTGAGTATTCACTAATCTGAGGCCTTGAAGTTTTGCTACAGGTCAGACTTTCCAAGGTGCTGCATTTTGTCCCTTCTCCCTGCTGCCAGAGGCTCAACAATTGAATCTCTACCTGACACTGAAGGTTTCCATAGGGATTTCCCTTTTCAGCATCTATGATATTCCATTACTTAAAAGTTGTCTGAGAAACTTGTGTTTCAACAGCAGTGCCAAACCTGAAGGACTTCCTAAAGGAGATGTCCCCATTCTTTCCAGAGCTCTTTCCAGAGCTCCTGTTGGAGTGAATCAGTTTTTAAAAAAATAAAATGGTCTGACTCTTTGTAAAGACAGGGTAACTTCATAGGAAGCAACTATTCAAGCCATTGTTGTCCACAGCACATGATTAAAACAAGTCTACCCTCAGCCAGATGGCCTGGGACAGAACTCCCCCCAGAATTCACTGCCTGCCTTTCCTGATGCCTTTTTAGACAGGGAAGGGAGCTAGTGTGTGCTGAGAGAAGTCATGTATGGGTAGCACCTCCTCAGAGACAGCACTCCCACAACAGGCAAACAAATTGTCTCCGGACAACCAAGCCTTTTGCTTCGTTTCTACAAGATGACTGGATGTTATGAAGCTGGACTGGTTAGACTGGCATATAAAGAGGAAGGGAGAAGCTGAGCCTTTCTATTCTTCTGTATTTATTGGGCAAAACAGCTGGGGTTCAAACACACTCCGTATTATGAAGCACCTATTAATATCGTCTCCTGATGGAGAACAGGGTATTTTTTTCTTCTTAAATGTTTAATTAGCAGGCATTGTGTTATGTCTTTACTTCAATAAATTCCAGTTGAGAAAGATTTTGGGTGCACATGTGAATGAACGCTTGTCTTGAAAGACAGAGCAAAAAGAAATTCATAATCATGTTTCCCTTGTTGTATTTACTGTTTTGCTTCTAAAGGGAATATTACTCCACTAAGAGATTCATAATTAGGAGGATGCCAGATGGGTTATCAATGTGGTTTTAAATTTTTATACGTAGAGTGCTTGTTTTTGCAGGGGATGCTTTGGTTCCATGTACAGTAGTTAAATATAAATGTCTTCTATGAGGCGACTGCTAACTATTCCATGATTTTGAATTTGCTGTTAATTTAATTCTTTTTCCCTCCCTGCCTCCCCTCACCCCCCCCCCCACCCCCTTTTCTTTCCAGCTTCTCTGGTGGGGTAGATTAACTGAATCAACTATCCAGGTGAAAGAAAAAGGCTTGAAGCAGAATTAAAACCCATATATTCACCTGAAAAAGCCAACAGCTTTACTCAGTAAAAAGAAATTAAAAACTGGGACTTTGGACACCTATCCTAAATTCCAGGGAAAGGTGTTCTGGTTCAGCTGGGTGCCTCAGAGGCCAGTGTGTGCCTAGTGCCATTGCCACAGAGAGGTGCAGCAGAGTGGTGACAGTGAGGAGCAAGAGAAGACCTGAGGTTGGAGAAGACCTCAGATGGGAAGCGATGTGGTCACAAACAATTTCCAAAAGGAGAACAAGTTACAGATGACAAAAAAATCACAGTGTGACAAGGCCATGCACCAGACCCCCCAGCTTGAATTACTGCCCCACAGAAATCCTACACCTCCTTGGAAAGAGGGATTCTGCCTCAGTGGTTTTATGCTTCCCAAATAAAGGCTGGCTGAAGAGCCCTGCTGCAAGCAGCTCTGGCCCAGCTGGTGGCCAAGTCCTGTGGTGTCATTAGGGACCAGCTGCTGCAGGGGCTGCCTGCACAAACACATGTGGGCACAGACACAACAGACGGTTGTGTGCACACACGAGTGCTCACGTGTGTGTGAGTGTGTGTGTGAGTGTGCTTCACCCTTTCACTCGGCACACCTCGACCTTCTGTGCCAGAGTGAAACTCCTCTCTGCAGGATTTATGTCAAAGCCACCCATCTTCATCACCTGCCAGGGCTCTGGGTCAGACAAGAGGGCCGTGTCCCCTTTCCTCTTTTTTCTTCCGAGTCCCCTCTCTATCCCGAGGTTTAGGAGCTGTAATAAACAGAAGGGAGCCATAACGATAACCCAGAAGACATACTCAGATCTGCATTCATTCCATGTGTAAGTGTTACTGAAGGAGAAGATATTGTTATTAAACACTAGGAAAGGCTGACCAGAACTGGCATAAAACCAAGGGAAACCACAATGGAAACAGAAAGACCATTAACATAACAAAACCAGTTTATGAAAAATCTATATCAGGTTAGGGACCAACCCAAAACCTTAGATGTAGCTCAGAAAACTTGTAGGAGTCAGCTCATCATCTCTGAACATGGTTTTCAATGAAAAACATCACTGTCACAGTGTGTCTTGGGGCAGGGAATCACAAGCTCCAAAGCTGGAGTGTAGACCTGGTTCTCTAGGGCAGAAGCCAGATTGAAGACTGATTGATTAAAAACAGATAAAAACCAATTTAATGAGGGCTTTGAGTTCAATGACAGCTCATAGAAGGCTACATTTTAAAAGGAAAATAAAGGACTGTCATACATGTAAAAGCATGTTGGGTTTACATGTTGTAATCATGTACTGGTATAAATGCAATCAGGAAATCACTGGATTATCAACAGAAAATAACCCTTAATGATACAGACAGTGAAGGAAAGGTCATGTAAGATCATTAGGTCATTTTCATTAGAGAAATTTAAAATTATTGTTGATGAAATATAAGGGAAAATTGTGTGGAGGAAGCTCTTACATGGTACAGAGATTGCACCGAAGTGGTGTCCACGGATTTGTGTGGATAAAGGCAAAACTTCATGAGCAATATTAATTGGGGCTTTATTTAACTGAAGGTCAAGACCCACAAGTGCTGGCTCTGTGGCTTGCTACTGAGAGTATGGCCTTGTGTTTTCAAGTTTGCTTTAATGGTCTCCATCTCCTCTGGGGAGAGGTTTATCAAGGGGATAGAACTGTCCCTCTTTCCTTCACATAGAGCATCTCTGCATTTGAAGAAGTTTGTCCTGCTGGCGCTCTTCAGTTCTGTACAGCCACAGATTACAAAGCAAACATCCCACAGTCTAACCTGGTATGTGAGTGGTGAAATTTCACTATGTGCTTTTAATTCTTCCATCCCTCTGCTTCTCTTTGGCTTTCCTCCCGCAGAGCCTCTGGGGAGGCTCCCTCCTTCCAGCGACAGGGAAAGCAGGGACAGGAGATGCTCAGGGAGGAGGCTGATTTGACCTCAATTTCTGCAGCAGCACAGCCAAGAGAGTTTTGGAGGGGTTAGAAGTACCCTTGGTTTGCACAGCGGCGATGAATTTTGCTAAATGCAATGGGGAACATGATGGTAATTAGGAGAAATTAAAAGATGTAGCAGTCCAAATTGAAAGAGGTAACTGGCCAGTGAAGGAATGGCTGTGTGTCTGCTTGGAGGGTTGCCTATCTCACACACATTCCCTACTGCTCTGTAGTCTTTTCAATAAACTCACATTTATTCAGGAGCAGTAGGATTGGGAGTTTTTCAGACTTTCTCTGAGCAACGTTTATGGGACAATGTGGCATACATTCCCCCGCCTTGTCAAGTCCTAATGGTAGGTGTGCGACTTCACTGAGCTTAGGGGTAATTTTTGAAAAAAAACAGTGTGTTGAAACTCTCACATCTTCTAGATATGGATAAGAGGAAGAAACTGTGGTGATTTAAACTCCCAGAACTACTTCACTATACAGCTACGGCTCCCTGTGCTCCTGTTTCTTATCATAACAGTGTCAGCAACCTACTGCTAACATGTGTGGGTGAAGAAGTTTTTCTGAGATCCCAGAACTGAAAGACTCTTACCTGTATCTTTGTTTTCCTTCTTGTGCTAATAACAGTAGCTATATTCCTAATAAAAATATTCAGAGGACCATGTTACGCCTGTTTCTTAAACTGCGATCATTATGTGACTAATCATAATAATAATATTATATTAGGGGGAAAAATGTTGGATGATATTCCCTAGAGGAAAGTGAATTTCTTTTTATCATCTACAGTAGTTTATTTCACATATTCATGACCCTCCTGGTATTCTTTTTCTTTTTTTTTTTTTTTTTATGATGAGCCATAAAAATGACAAAATACATTAGCAAAGTTCTCGGTTTATGCTAAAATGACCATATTCAAAAATAATAACAGAGACTTGTATCAGCAATGCAAAAGATGCATGAAGTAATTGGTGCTTAATTTGTACACAAACTGTCAAGGCAGTTTTCCTCACGGCCTGCATCTTCTGAATTCATTAGTCTCTAATTAAGGCCAGTTGGGACCAGCAGTTAGAAGGTTAAAGAGGTTCTGACAGCCCTAATCATTGCTCAGGAAGCTGAAAATGTATGCAAAGTCTCGGCAGATGGGGTGAGATCTGCTTCTGCCAAGTGATAACTGTTATTCCTTTGCACCTCCAAAGCTGTCATCCTAATAGGCACATTTTAAATTTATTAATGCTCTAGTTACAATGCATACACAGTCTCTAATGGTATGTCATTCAGAGTATATAAACTGAGCAATTAACACATATTACCTGGTAATGGTAAAATTATTTGTTGCCTGTTTGATTTTTTTTTCAGTTTCCTAATTCAGCAAGAATAGTCATAAGAAAAGACTTTTCTTTGTTAAAAAGGGGGAGATTCTGAGCTGCTTGTTTGTTGACCATGAATTCTTTGTTTCTGCAGACAAAAAGCTCACAAGCCATAACTAACTTTTCTTTGATTTCCAGTGCCTCAAAGATTTCACTTTTGGGGATTATAGCTTTTTCAAACTGGAAATTTAAAGATGTGTGTTTTCAATAGTTCAAATATAATTTTAGAAGGAATTTTTTTTTCTACATTTTTAAGCCTTTTTAAAAAATAGTGGGTGAATTTCTCATCCAGTTGTTGCTGTCCTCCGCTCTCTCCCCACTACTTCAGTGAGGTACCCCTATTATATTCCCCTCTGTGGTGGTATCTGTCTCTTTAATCCTATTTGGTTTAAAGCTGCCTAATCAAGGGAATGGCATGTTTTTAGGTCTCTCAGTTCCTGTGAAGGCCTCAGCCATGGGAGGCCTTTAATTGCATGTAGCACTGGTGCCACGGCAGGTTGCAAGGGGAGAGCCCACAGCAGAGACTCCAGGAGCAGGCACTGGAGCTCAGGAATGGCAAAGAGTGCTAATCATGTGCTAAGATGTTAATGTCAGCAACAGAACAATTGTGTACCCAGTGACTTATGGACAGGCCAGGAACCCCCTCTGTTAGAATTAATTGATTTCGCTCTGTGTAATGAGCACAGCACAAATATGGAGAGGGAAGGTAGCGTGAACTGTGGGCCTGGCTCTACATTCACCAGCCTGAGTCATGACTGACTCCAAAAATATCTAGATTTCAAAATGGTACAATATCAGCATGAGGCACAGTCATAGATCAACTTTCTGCTGCTCTGATTTCTCCGGGTTGCATTTCAGACCACAGCACCTGCAAGAAGATCATCAGAGATGAGGTCCAGGGGGTGCCTTCCAGACAGAAACTCCAATCTTGTGTTTTCTTGACATGTCAGCAGTCCTGATGAAGTCCAAGGAGAGTTTTCCTGAGTGGGAGCTGTGTGGCCAGACCCTGTGATAGACAGCAGGGCTTCCCTAATGGCTACAGATAGTGGCAGCAGAAAATGCTGCCAAGATGGTCCCTGCTGGAACCTGGGGTTAAATGGCCCTGCCATACTCCCCCACTCTGCAAAAGTACTTTCTTCAGTAGGTCTCCAAGCAAATAAGGATCATTAGTCTCATTTTACATCAAGGGAAGCTCAGGAACAGAATGAAAAAGTACTTGTGTGTGTAGAGGAAAAAAAAAATTAAAAATTGGAAAACCTTGAAGCCCCCGCCTATAGAACATATAAGAAGGGAAGGGAATCAAAGCTGATAAATTTTATAGAACAACTTTGACCTATATGGTTTTCAGAGAATGGGTAAAGCCTTGATCAACTTGACCTGCATCACTGTTGTATAGGAGAGCGTTACTCTAATGATCCTCACCTTCTGATGTGGATCTACAGCAGAGCTCTAATCCCAACACCTTTCAAGTTTGAGCAGCACATAACCAGCGTGCAGTATGCTTAAGCCTAAACTATAGATAGCCCCCTGAGTTACGGTAGCTTTATGCCAGGACAGTTCATTTCCACTGAGATCTGTCTCATCTGAATGATCTACTTTGCTCCTAGAGCATCACTGAGTGGTGCCATACCTCCTAGGCTGAGCTTCAGGTTACAAAATGCACCCTATCCAGGCCTCTGGGCAGAGACAGACATTTATTTCCTTCAAAATAAAACATACATGAAAGCACAACAAGCTCTCGGGACACCCCTCTGCACCCACAGTTTGATGTGTATACCCACAAACCCCCCATGAGGGAGGGAGGATGGTCAATAAGCAGGACAAGTCTCTAGAGGTTCTTTACTTACACTGAGGCACTGCTCAGTAGGCTGTCCAAGACATGTAATTTTAGATTATTGTATATAGCAGTGGGCAAAAGCTGAATTTTCTACAAAGCTTCTAACCCAATAAATAACTGTATTAAATTTCAGTGGTATAAATGTGGTGGGGCTCTGGTTTAGGAGCATTTGAGCAGCCAGAAGGCACACCATGTTGACACAAAGCTAGGAAACTGCTCAGCTGTGGAGAAACAGCTTCCCGTTTCTTGAAGTACCTCTCTCCCAACCAGTCTGGAGCGGCGAAACCAGCGGATATCATATGCTGCAGATGGATCAGCGACGGATCGTGCACAGCTAGCTGAGTCTGGCATGGTCTGATTCCTCTCGTGTTTGCTGGCTACTTACCCAGCCAACAGCCAGACATTTGTGGGGTAAATCATTTCCAGTTGTTTCACAGAAGAAAACTGTCCAGGAGTATAAATAATAATTCCTCTCAGACCTGGGTTTCAGTGTTTGCCTGGGGCTCTGGGGTTCCTTTCAGAACCTCCCCCCCCCAGGACATCTTCTCCTGGAGAAAGACAGGAGGTCCCTGCTACAGGCCAGTCATAGGCAGCAAAAAGAGGTGCCAGGTATTTTTCCTACATTTTTGTCTTTGTCCTTACATAAGTGGACAATATTGCAAACAGCAATAGAAACGCTTTGTCAAAAATAATGGAGGCATGTTGCTTGTAAAATTGTAAGTGACAAAGTTGTTTGGTTTGTACCACTTATAATGCATAAAACTTGAGGGACTGGACACAGACTGATGCTTTGCTAAGAGACAGTTCAGCCCACGTGAAAATTACTGGATGTTGCTGTGGCCTTTGCTGGCTGTTGTGTGCTGAGGAGGCTCTGGGGATAAGGAAAGCTTAGCAGTGTGGATCTCAGTTTTGCTTAAATTCTGCAATTTGTCACTCTTCCCTTTACCTTCTCCTCTAGGCAGTCCAAGGTGATGCCCTCTTCTCACCGCCTGCCCAGAGTCACACAATAGCCACCTCCTGCCAGCCAGCACAGGGATTTCTCTGCTGCTTTCCAGCTTCCTGATGCTACTGTAGAAGGGCAGCAGAAGGAAAGGGGCCATGCAGATGATGACCCCACACTGAGCTGAGCCCCAGGTGCCATCTCTGGCCCACTGGCATCTGGTGTGGCATTGAGAAGTCAGGGCAAGCACAAAAACATATGGGGAGCTGTTGTGTAGCTCGATGGTGTCACTGCTCTGCCCTGAGTCGTGGCATATCGTCCTGGGAGGGTCCCCTGCTCACTGAGGAGCAGCCAATGCTCAAGACACAATGGGAAAAGGACTCTGCAGCTGGAGAGAGGTGATGGCTTCCCCCAAAGCCCACATTTGAACCGAGGGGTCTTCCTCCTGCTCAGCCAGTGACACTGCAGTGTCCTGCTCATCTTCTCGTTCAACAAAGTGCCTTCCATGTAAACTGTCAATTCCTTGCCGACTACTTGTTCCACACCACATCTTGCCTGTAGCCAGAATTTGGGACCTGCCATGTCAATTCAGTCCATATTGCTGGGTCTCCACATCACAGACCTAGGAAAATGAATCTTGTTGGGCCAGGCGATGCTAAATGATGTCCCACTGGGGATGAGATGAGATGAGGGCAGATTGATCACTGTGCTTGTGTGCAGTGTCTGCTGCAAGGCGTGGTGCGAAACACACCCAGATCACATGGGCTTGGAAGTGCCACAAAATGGAGGGCAGGAGCTAAGCTCTTTTTCAATAGGAATTTACATGGAACAAGCTAGGAGCATAACCATGAACCATCTTGGGTTGCTTTCTGAGTTGCCTCTCTACTGAATCTCCCTGACATCCAATACTTTCCTCCAGGATGGGTAACTTTTCCACCTCAAGGCCAAACAGAGCCTTTTCCTACAGCCTTGTGCTAACTTTCTACAGCAAGGAGAGCTGGGGGAACTGATGCCATTAGAAATATTTTTTCTGCAGGGTCAGAGTCTCTTCTGGTCCAGCAAGATGGTCCCAGTGGCATGCCAAGCCTCAGGACCACAGCTCAGGATTCACAGACTCATAAATGTCCAGTAGGACTCAAGAAAAATCCACAGGCTGTAAACACAAGCTGTGCAATGTTTCTGTTGAACTGGTGATCACAGCCTATGTAATTTGGCTTAAGAAATGTTGTAGCTGTGTTTCAGAAATTTCAGACCATTGCCATTTTGTAGTGATTCTGTGTGGATCAGAAAAAGCCCAACAGATTAAAAAGAATTTGAGTGTTTGACCTCCTACTGTGTTTTTCTCTCTGTCAAAACCTTAAAAAGTGTCTACCGTAATAACTATGATGCTGCATAGTTTACATTTCCTTATTTGTGTGACTGTTTTCTTGTGCTAAATAACCTCTCTTAGTGCTTGCCCAGTGATTTTTTTTGTGATGGCTGAAGAGCTCTCTGCTGCTGTTTTATCACACTCATCTCTCTATTTCTGCTGAAAAAAAATTAAAAAATGGAGGTTCAGGGCAGCTAAGTGAACAACCTGAAGGACTGGCAGCAGCAGAACCAGACAGCACAAAGCTTCACACTGGGGTGAAACTTGGGTTGCCTTGGAGCAGCTCTTCCAGGGTTATACCAGAGCAAGCAGGGCACCTTCAGCTTCCAGGGACCCCTGGAGATCTTCTATTTGGTTTGCAACAGCTTCCAGTAGCCACCCCAGGTAAGAGGATGCCAAAGTGGTTTTCTAGTGCCACCTTTTTTTCTAGGCTGTCCAGCTTGACGAAAGCAACAGATATAGGGCCTCTTAATCTTAAAAGATCTTATAAAAGTTTTGTTGTCAAAGAAACGTGCCATGATAAATATTGTAAATCATAAAGTAGAAAAATAGAGGCATTTATGAAACTACAGACAGGAGTGAGTTGTTCTGCTGGAGCTCTCCTGGACACTAAGCATTTCTCCTTGGATACGTGTACAGTGATTTTAGGCAGATTGTATCTTTAGTGCTGCAGCCTCTGACATATAGTTATTACAGCTGATGCTGCATGCAGTCAAAGCAAGATGTGACTTGTCTACTATACCATGCAAAGGTGAACAGCTCCTAAGAAAAGATTCAAGCAGCATAATCCATTAGAGTCCATTTACAAACTAACAGATATTTTACAGACATTCAACAGACGTTCAATCAAATCATAATCTCAGAAACCTGCCAACAATAAAACCCATAAATTAAAATCAAGTTATATAAGCATGACTTGATGAACCTGATGTAATCTGATGGCATGAGAGGCATATCCTACATTAAGTAACAAATTCCCCTTCTTTTCTCTTATCCATTAATAATGGGGCAGAAAATGAGCAGCAAATGTTCTGTAGCCAGCAAACCCGAACCTGAACACAAGGAGATTATTTTACGGGGGATTATTTGTCATTAATTTCACCTTTTTATTAACAAATTGATGGCTGAATAGACTTCCCATAAAGGCAAGACAATTCTTCCTTTAAAAGGCTGTTAACAGTGTGTGGTGTGTGGCAAGACCCAAGCAAAATGACCTTTGCTTCTGTGTGCTCTGTGCTCCTCGTAAGCAGCAAAGGGCTGTGTCTTGTGGCCTTCCTCAGATTTTTCTTCTCTGCTACAACTGCAGACTCTGGCTGGGTCTTACTCAAGGGGGAACTGATAAGCTGCAAATTCCCCCCTGAACTCCCTCATGACTGCCTGCAGGAAAGAGAGTATCTTGTAGGAATTGGGTATCTTGCCTTCATGACCAGGAATTATGCTTTAATAGCATTGCTGGTCATAGCATGGAAGATGAGGCATGAGTAGGTGTTTCTTCACATGTTTAGGAGAGAAATTCCAGCCTTTGTGGAACATGAGGGTGCACAGGAGTCTGGGGGCAATCACTAGGGAATGAGCTGCCTAAAACTGCATGTACAGGGCAATCTTGGGAGCATGTATTTATTACCTTTATTATATGACTCATACACCTCCAGTGCCCATCTGCAGAAAAGGTCTGAGGGTTGCTCTTCCAGCTCTTTGCTTGGAATAGCAAAAGCATCCTGATCCTGGAAAAAGAACAAATGCCCCATTTCACACCCTTTGCTGTCCCATCCACCCCATGCTTCATCCTGGAATTTGTGGAAATAGCTTCCCAAATGCAACCAGATAGCTGAGTAGACCTAATGAAGCCTAATTGCCACATGTTTATTACATTTTCAGAGTGAAGAGCACTGCAGTCTGAATGTCTAAATTAATCCTGCGATTACCAGGCCAGCTACCATGACATTTCTGTGTTCCAGCATAATGCAAACATAACAATTAATTTGATTTCTTTGTATCACAAAAGCAAACCAAGAAATGCATGTCAAAGTCTTGACCTGAACCTCTTCAAACAGAGATGAGGTTTTCTCTAAACTAAGGGACCTGAAAGCACCTGCAAGCTGCAGGGATCAGGCAGACTCTCACTGGGGACATTGGGGACCTGGGCAAATGCAGCCTGCACCTTCCCCTGACCTTTCCTTACCTAAGCCCTGGCTCACAATGCTTTACAGCTACAGCTTTTGTGGAAGGTTGAGAAAGAGGGTGCTGAAAGGAGATGCTGCATCCCTTTAGGTCTTAAATCCATCTGAAATGTTTGTGGTTGTGATGATGAAGCTGTTGAAATGTGTCCTGCACTAGGTTGACATGGTTCTTCCTGACTCTTAAAGATTGCACCTAAAAATATAACCCTTAGGGATATTTTTAGAGGAACTCTCAGCTAGGAAAAAGACAAGCTCCTGAGAACAATAAGAAGGAACAGTTTGAAAAGTAGATGAGAAGCACAACTCAATTTTATCTTTATTTAAAATTAGGATGTCTTGTTTTATGCAAAGGAATTCATTCATGTGCATTGTTTTAAATGGAAAAGGATTTGTGACTGACATGGGGTCTGTTCTCTTCAAGTGATGAAAAGACTTTTCATGAAGTGATGAAAAGACAGTATATATATTTATATACTTATAATATTATCTAAGTAAAGAAGTCCTGGGTGGTGCTGGAGCTTTTTTTGTTGCCATTGTGGTTATTTTCACTGGCCCAGCTTTGACCCAGCATATAGGAAAAGCAATGGGTGCTGGCACACAGGATCCTTGCCCTGTGCCATGGGAGAAAATGGGAGCTCCCACGCCTGGGGCTGAGCTGGGGACCCTCTGGCAGGGGCAGAGTCTACTGCCTTACAGAGATAAATGAGCTAAAAGCTTTCCAAATGTTGTCTACGTGTGAAAGAAAGAATAACTTTCTCCTGATATGTTTTGCTAAGGTGCCGCTTCTCTTTTGAACAAGAAGCCTCTTCAAAGGCTCATCTCAATGCCATAGAGAAACAATAGTCAATTCTTGCTACTGAATGTCTTCAATTACCACAATACCTTGCAGGATATGACACTAGAAGGGTTATGCATAGAGAGGATAATTTTGGTTCGTAGCCTCTAAATGTTCCCAGCCGCAATAGCGTGGTGAAAGAAGATGTCTTCCAAGAAGTTCACATTACTGGCTGGAGTAAAATAAAATAGCTATATTGTTTCAGCCAGCAATTTCTTCCCATTGTCTTCACTTTAAAAACCGAGCATACTCAAAGGCAAAGGGATGTGTTTCACTACAATTTGAGAACGGTACTGTAACCAAATATTATCTTCATTTTGCTCCTTGTTTCATGTTACTTTTTGGTCCTTGAGTTCTCCAAAGTTCATCACTGTCTGTGACATTACTGTGACTTGCTAACTTTCTCATTATTTCCCCAATCAATAGGAGAACAATATATGGTGCTATTCTGTGTTTCAGTTACCTGTCACTCAGTGTTTTATCTCCATTGATACTCCAGGTAGTGCTCACAGAAACCAAAGTAGGCTGTCTTGTCTTCCGCTAATCTTGAAAGCCTTTTGTTCAAGAGGTGTTTTGTATTCATCAGTCAACTAAGGACTCATCCTGAAGAAGCCCTCAGTCAGCACATAGATCTCAGTGAAAAAGGGATATGCAGCTCGTGAAATATTCATAGCAAAAGGTACCTCAATCATTTTCACCTTTTGACCCTTTGAGGCTAAAAGTATTATCAGCAGTAAGTGGCAAATCTTCTGGATGGGAAATTTTCATAGGTGAAATACCTTGCCATTCCTTTTAGCCACTTTTGGTATTAAGCCTATTCAGAAGGTCCATTTATCTACCCACTTTATCTGCCACTAAAATTGTGTCAAACTCAAAACTCTTTTAATAAAAGTCCTAAGATAAAATGATAGTGATCAAAACCTGGAAATAGCCAAGACTTTTTTGAGAAATGAAAAAATGCCATGGATGTTTTCTGCTTCCTGCACTTCACTGGGGGCAATGAAGAGTCCTTTTAGAAGAGCTGTAATAAATGCAGCATAGTACTATTCATACCCAGAAGTGTCATTTGGGGAATCAAGCGACAAGTCATATCAATTTGTGAAGTTAAATGCAGTAATCTGTGGTTCTCTGGGCTTTATATGAGTCCAAATCCAGCTAGCTCTGGACTCTGGCCCACATGGGACTTGCACAGACGAAATAAAAGACGAGAAGCACTCTTCACCACATGGGGATGAGTATCCTGTTTATGGGACCGGACACCTCCAGCAACAGCAACCACCCAAGGAGAAAAGGAGGCTGAACCACACCGGCAGTGGGGTTTTGTACCCAAGGATGGGGGCGGGGAAAGAGGCCCACAGCCAATGGGATACCACTGGGGAGGGGCAAGGGGAGGGGCCACCCATGGGACAGACCACCAGGGGATATGGAAAGGGAGGGGGGTATGGGGGAGATACCATGTAATGGGAGAGGGGAGACAACACTGTAGATGACATACCATACTCAGTACAATGTTCCCATCACCCAGTGCAAAACAACAATTAAATAAACTATTTAGTGCAATACAACAGTTAAAGTCTGGCACAATACGTGATATTTTCTGATACTTACAGTCTGCTAAAGGAGAAAGATGAATGCTGATGGTGGGCAATTAACTTGTTCAGGGATCTCCACAGCTAAGAACAAGGCTGCAAAATCTGCAGCAATGGCTTGAGGAATGATTGCAAATAGAAACAGTCTTCAGAAAGTGGATATCAGTTCTCCACATCTAAAAAAATTAAATTTTGCCTACCTAAATAAATAAAATCTCTGCTTTGGCACTAATCCATACTAGTCCAATCCACGGTGTGTATCCTCTAAGTAACAGGTTCCATCCTAAATCTAAACAGCAGATTAGCAGCATCAAAGACATGCTCCAAGGCAATGAAAACAAGTGGCAAAATACAGTGTACACCTGGGCAGAAACAAGGGCAAGTTTGTGGAATCCTGAACTCATACCCTGAGGTCTGCTGGGAAAAGGAAAAGTTTCTTGGTGGGGCAACCCCATTGGAAGCATCAGCCTAAACAACCCTGATGTCAGGGCTGTCTGGATGCACGGCTTGTCCCATGCAGGCCAAAGTTTTGGGTGACTCTGGTGTCACTGTCTAAAAGGCCAGGTGGTCACCAGACCACCCTCCAGCAGTGTGGGTCCTGCCCTCCACTGGCATGGATTAGCACATGGCAGCATAATCATCCCAGTGTAGAAACAGCTCTTGTGGTGGTGTTTCATCAGTGCAGAGGAACAGTCAGACAAACATCCATTGCTTAACAAGCAAGTGCCAGTGGCCTGGAGATAACCCATCCTGAAACACAAAATGCAGTCAGGATCCTCAAGGATAAGTCAGTGCTGTGCTCTTGGGCCAGAGAAAGGACAGCAAAGTTATCCAACACTGCAGAATTGCCTGTGACAAGACACCTGGTCTGTGCCTCAATTTCCTGAACTGCAAATCTGAGTCAGCATCAATACCTTTTAAAAAATATTAACAACCCCCTTTTCTGTAGGGGAATTTGGCCTTCTGTGTTCTGCATTTTGCCTCCTGCTGATGAATCCATGGGTGAAGTATATACCATCAGTAAACAGAGAATGCTATTGTATCAAACAAATTTTACACAAAAATGTCCTTGATTTTGATAACACCTCTGCAGGTTCTTGCCATAGCTTGAAAATTACAAAGGAATTCCTTTGAGCTTGAATGCCCTCTGCCTTCCCTCCTTTCTTGCTAGAAGAATTTTTGGTTATGCATTCACATGAGAAAGACTCATTGAAAAAATAGGGCAAAGCAAAGACAATTAGTGTAAATAATAGGCCTTGTGTCCTCTCTCCTAAGTATTTTCTTTATATCAGGAAATGAACAGCATATTTCAGTCCAATGTGATTCTTGGAGTGCATGTAAAAGTATGCTTGGTGAAAATAAATGGTAAAATGTTTTTCTCTTTGATTTCTGTTAGAAGTATTCTTTCAATAGGCATATTGGATAGCAGATTGACAGAAGAATACTCTTGGTTGGACGTATCCTTCTGGATGACAAAAGCATGCTTCCCTTCAGTGGTAAATCTTATGGATGTAGCTAATATAAAGATTTATATTTCTCCTGGAGTCACGTCTTGTGATTGTTATTCTCTTCCCTATGTAAAAGCACAGGCCTGTAGCTTTAAAATGAATTAGCAGATTTCCAGAGTTATTTCAACACTGTTGCTATAGGGGAGAAATGAGTGTGTTTCTGAAAACACTCCCCAGCAGGTTCAACACTTAACTCTCTTTGAGATGTCAATGGTTCCAGGAATCTGTCAGTTGGTGGCTGAAGTTGGAATATAAATGCTGGTCTGGACACCTGGAGGAAGAAACATGGTCTGGGAGGTGCCAGGAGTCCAGCAGTTTTCCCTGACTGTACTGAGACTGGCTGAGTGAGTTACACTGGAAATCAGAGCATGGTTTTGGGGATGAACCACTCGGTTTGAGCACATTTAAGCAGAAAGAAAGAGCTCTCTGAGGTCTGGATCATGCAGCAGAGTACATGGCTCCAGGACATCCATCCCTGATGTGCCCTCTGTAAGCTCCCTGGCACTCTGTAAGGGACTGGCACACCAAAGGGGAAAGCTCTACCCTGCACTGCCAGGGCAAAGAGCCATGGAGTGCCCATCTCCTGCAGGAACTGTAAAAGTCTCACTTTGTGTGCTGCTGAATTCTTCTTAGCTTGTGTCAGAAAACATGGGATAACTAATAACACTCCTGGGAGAGCTATATCCATAACATGCATGCAGTAGCCTGATATTCCCCAAACTCTGAATTTTTTTCCCCCATAATGGATCCAAGGCCTAGGATCTGTCAAACACCTGCTGGAAAAGGAGCTTCTGCAATAGCAAATCTACCTCTGTTTCTCTCTTCTCAGAGGCCTCAAAATATTCAATGAGCAATTATGAAGCCAATGAAAACACAGACAGGGAGGCACATCCTGCCATTAACTTCAAAAGAAAATTAACAAACGAGTGTGCTCAGAGGGGAACCCCATGGCTCAGGGAGAGGTGGGGCAACACAGAGCCTTTCACCTCAGGGTCCTGGATCCCATTGAGCTCACAGTCTATCTCCAGGACAACACCAAATGAATCCTTCACCTCAGCCCAGCTTCAGGTGTACAGATCTGCTTCTTGCAAATACCTGGGAAAATGAGCAGTGTTGAGGCATATGCCTGATGCTATTGGTTTCACTGATTGAAGACTCACACTTGTTATGTGTCTGTAGGTCTGGCTCTTTAGTATATACAGCTCTTATCTGATAAAAAAAAATAATTATATTCTAACCATTGAAACCAGAAGTAGGAATTAATGTAAACAAAACCAGTGATTAGAGCTGCTGGTTATAGGCAAAGAAAGTGCAAAGGATGGCATCAACATGTCCAACAGCCACTGTTGCCCCATAAAACAGGAAACATCCTTAGAAACTCAGCCATTTTAATGCTCAAGATACCAGCACATGCAAAGAGATTTTCTTTATAACTTTAATTAATGTACCCAATATGAAAAACAAAGGCAACACCTTGCTGTCACACATACCTCAGTATCAAAGAGCAGCATTAGCTAGAAGTGAATCACAGTGACCCTCTGAAAATGGGCTGAATGTTTTCATTTTGCATGCTGAACCAATTGAGTCATGAGGAAGCAGCAGCAAGATTTTAATTCCATATAGTACATCCCAACCTCTGAATTTATTTACCAAGTATAACATTTATTTAATGTAATTTAGTTCTAAATATTTAAAAGCTCACTTTGTTTAATATGTTTTCAAGTACAAGATGTTAAGTAATTATGGATGATGTGGTGGTCTTTTATTAGGTAGTTAATGACCATCTGGGAATTCAAGCCCCAAGGCAATGCCAAGGGCTTCTGAGTATTAGCTGGCCATTAACATAGTGGTAATGGACTAGCACACTCTACATGATTATGACTATTAACTAAGCATAAAAAAGTAACATTCAAATTAAAATAGGAAATTCAGGTTTAAGGCTTCTCTAGCATCCTTAATTTAATCAGATCATAGTGACCCATATGGCTGAGTCTTGTGCTGAACTGGATCATACGGCAGGGATTCAAGCTGGCATCTCCTCTGGCCATAGCAGAGCTGTGTAGTCAGGTCACCAGTGCTCCCAGGTGCCACTGTCCCCTTGTCACAGTCACAGTCTGGGACCAGCTCGTGCTGGGACTGCGGCCATCCCAGTCCCCTTGCATCATCCGGGTGCCTGCAGCAGGAGCATGGGAGGAGGCTGCTCTTCCCTGGCACCATGAATGGAGCCAAGAGGGATGCCCCGACCTCCTTCCCACCCATGGGGCTTGGAGGCTCCTTGCTGGAACAGCTGGCATTTTGGAGATGGCATTACCCCAGAGCAATGGCAAAACAGGCTCAAGGCTAGGATTGTATTTCCCTACTGCACACTTTGCAGTCATTGCATTTTTCTGGTGCTTTCTTTTCTCTTTTAATTAGGTGATGAAAGACAAAGATACTCATTGTGAACAAATCTTAGATAAAAAGGTTTAGTGCAGTTTAATATGCTCAGGCAGTGTTGCAGCTCAAAAACAATACTTGGGAGAGGAGGCAAGAGCAGATACTGATTTCATTTTGCTGCTGGCTCAATTCTGCACTTCTCTTAGGCAGGTATCAACACTGCTTTCACAGAAGTTAGAGGCAGAAAAGATCTATTAGATTATACTGTTCTCTTGACACGATAATGTGCTCTGTATAGACTTGTATTGAGTTTGTTTTGCCATTGCTTGTCAGAAAGTCTCTGCAGGCTTGAATTGCCATCATTTTGCCATCAGAATGACATCTTAATATGGTCTCTGCTCCACAGAGTTGTGTGACATTATCATGAGATCATTAGACTATGCTAAGTCACATGTAAGAGAGAAAAACATGTTATAGAAAACTGCTGTTGGGATTTGAAAATTTGATTTCTATTTCTTCATTGCACTACAGGTCTTTGGTCAGAAAAAAGACTATGCCGGAAACCTAATGGGCTGTGATTATCTGTGAAAATGCTTTTTATTGTTATCTCAAAATGTTAAAACATTCTTGTTAAAAACAAAAAACTCTTTATTGTTATCACAGAGTTCTTTTTAAAAATAGAAAGTGAAAAATGTGCATTTTGCTCTGGGACAGGGATCTGATTAAAGCTGGGTGTAAACATGCTGAAATAAAGCATTTAAAAAAAGAATCAGCATCAAATAAATGTTCTTCACAGAGAAGAAATCACAGTACATAAGGGTTTAGCTGAAGACTTTACATATTTATTTGTTTTAATGTAAAAGAAAATATTTGAATATTTATTACCCATTTATTTGTATAGCACACTGCATCCCCAAAAGACCCAGAGAAATCTGATCTCTTAACAAGCCCTATGCTTTTGAGGTAAGAGTTTCTCCATTGATGAATGCAGCCATCTCTGTGCTGAAATACAACAATTTAATAGGACATAGCAATGCTACATGAAGCCAAGAGCCAAAGGAAAAAAAATATGCCCAAGGTGTGTGCAGTTAATGCAAAATATTTGTACTGCTGTGTCCCTGGAATACACATGATCTCAAGTTCAGGAAAAAATTAAAAGGTTAAAAAAGTTACAACCAAAGAAACAACAGGACAGTGCCAAGTGAAAGGTCACAAGACAAATGAAAAACACATCAAATGGCTCACCCACTGATGTGCTCTAATAGCAAAATGACCCCCATCAAAATGTTCACCATAAGTGCAGTATCAGAAGCTCTTCAAAGAATGCATGAAAATGTTGGCTTCCTAAATTAATCAAGTTTTATGGCTTGCTTGGAAATTTTGGTCAGGACTTCTAAGTAATAGTGTACTACCTCAACTAATACAATTTCCCCTTCAAAGCACACCTTCTTTTCCAGTAATAGGAAGTGCACTTATTGCTGCCACCACCCCAATTTTATGACACCCTGTGTGCTCGTGGTAGTGCCCAATACTAGGAACGATCTTGGCTTAAATTCTGTGTCCATTTGCCTTAATGATTTCACTCCACTGTGCAAAGGGGAAAGAGAAAATAAAGGTTTAATGTGAAATCTGAAAGCAAAGGGACTACACTTTCTAACACTGTGTGGTATGCTCATCCAGAGCAATTATTATTGCTCATTACATTTCCATGCAGAAATCATTACATTTTATATCACAATATGCATTTTTTTATAAGTAAGCTTTAAACAAATTAGAATACTTAATATGCTTTTTGAACTTTTGCCAGATGTGTGCTCCCAAGCCGGTTCCTTCTATTTACATTGTAGCATTTATCCATTTCCAAATATGAGAAGATTTATCTATCAGATTCTGTGCAAATTCAGTACACAGATAATTTGTAAAAAGCTTTCTTTTTCAAAATGTTCTGCGGTTTTTCTAATCTCATCTCTTTTCTAATTTCCTAATCATATAACCTTGAAGTCTAAAGACACAGCCTGTGATAATCTGTGTAAACTGTCTTTATTGTTATCACAGACATTTATTAAAAAAAAAACAACACATACACACGCATACACATTCAAAGCTGCCTTTTAAGTAATACTTTAGTCAAAGTTCAATCAGATCCACATTACTGCTACTCATCAGATAGAAAGTGTTTGCGAGCAGGAGGGGGATATTGACTTTAAAAATTCACTGGCGAGGCGTACAGAGCCTGCAGGAATGTCAAAACTCCAACCTGCATTTTGATGTTTTTGCCTCAGGTTAGTCTTGACTGACATGCTTGGAGCACTCTTGTTTGTGCTCCGGCATCCATTAACTGTCCTTGACTCAATGTTACACGGGCCTTTACGGTCAGCTCGGTGCCTAATGGTTACGGCAGATTAGATGCCACGAGGTGTAAGAAAAGCATACGCCTCACTTTAAGGGATCACATTGGTCGGTCCCTGCTTCATTAGGGGGTATTGTTTGATCCTAAATTAATGAGAGCCTGTTAATTATTATTCTGATAACTCTGCTTCACGTGGGAGCATGTCAGGCAAGCGGTGCTGTAAAGAAACAGAGTTTTGCAAAAGAAAACAAAATGTCAAGGTTGAGGTGTCTTTGAGTGGGCTTGGTTTACACGCAAGGCATTTCGCTCGAGCGCAGATGTGGCTAGATGTGGGGAAAAGAAAGTCTCAGCTGTACTTTTGTTCAACATTAAATGACTGCCTTGCAAAAACAGCTCAGAGAAGGCTTATCAGTCCAGCATATAGATAGATGTATACATCCATAATCCCCTGCGACGTGCATTGCTGACTTTCCTTCTCTTTGACTTTGTCCTTCCCTGGTTTCCACAAAGTTTTTGAAAAATGATCCAATACCCACTTACATTGGGTTCATGGAAAGTCTCCCTTTCAAAATAGGGTAAAATGGGTGCTAAAGAAGTGTTAACATTAACAATAATTTTAATTATTCTGATGTCACTCATGTTACTGTGGAGAGAGATCTCTACAGTAAGTGCTGACAGGTACAAATGTGCCCATAGAAATGTTTTTCTTTAACATCAAGCTTAGATAAGCTTCTGAGGTGCCTATATTCATTTACTGGGAAGTACTGAGATTAGACAGATGTCTCAATTTAAAAAGGGAGAAAAAAATCTCATGTAGATGTGACACTCGTTCACCTGTGTTTTTCTGCCAGTCTATATAATGCTATCAGAACATAACCAGAGTTTTGATTTATACACCTCATTTGACGTTGACTGGCAGCTCTACAGAGAACACATGCACAGAGATGGTAATTTAAAAATATGGAGATCTTATTAGGCCAAATGGAAAGAAAAAAAGATCATTTCATTTTACTTCTTTTGAAATTAAATGGGGGGACAAACCACCAAACCCGAATATCTCCGCGCTGAGGCACTGGGAGTGCGGACCTGGACGGGGCCCAGGATGTGCAGATGGCCCCGTCTTTGAAAAAGCCCAGGCGAGGAATACCAAGTGCCCTAAATTCGAGCATTGGAGGGGCTTGACATTTTAATCTGACTTAATAGTTGAGGGCAATCTAGGTTATTAAATTGACCTCTTCCACTTATCTGAGATATTTCACCAGAGAGAGGGAGAGAGGTGCTCCTCACTGCTCTGTGGCTTCATGCTACTCAGTGACTGTTCACAGGAGGAAATGCAGAAAGTGCCTCTTCAGCTCTCCAGGTCATCCATGACCATGAAGTCATGCCTAAATTTAGCATCTTTCAGTTTGAAAACCTTTGCCTGTGCTCAGCAAATTCCTCAAATTTGAAAAGCTCTAGGCAAAAAAGGTTCAAAAATGAGCATCATTCTTTCTGGTAGTGTCAAAGTTGACTCCAGCCAGATAGCATTCCCAGCAAAAGCTTGGGGCTTGTGATATGGTGAAATGTTTGGAATTAGAATATGGCAAGAATATAAAAAAAATTGAATGAACTAAGAAAAGGAAAGACACATATGTCCCCATATAACTTGCAAGGATTTTGGTTAGGAAATGTTGGGAGGTCACGTGGCTGGCTCCTTTTCTTCATTAGACCATAAATTTCATTATCTTGAAACAATGTTTTTCTTTCAACAAATAAAAAGTTAAGAAGGAATTGGAATGCTTTAAGCACAAGGGTGGTGAGAAATGCCTGTAGATTTTTCTCACTTTTTTTGTGTCTTGCATTGCTGAAACCAGTTGAATTGTCTTCTGTTTATTTTCCTTTGGAGGAATTTCTACTCTTAGTGAATAATTCTCAGCTGACGATTCTTGAAGGCCAGAAGCCCTCTTCCCAGCTGCAGAATTAAGCCACAAGAAAAAGCAGCTTCATTCAGCTTTCCCACAATGTAAAGCCCCTCTGCCTCAGCCCTGACTTAGTGGGTGGTCAGCTTAGGCTGTGTAGAGTTTCCAGATTTCCAGGAAATACTACTGTCAGTAGCCAAGGTAGGCTCCCACTTAGTGTTAATTTTCCTTGAAATTTCTGAAAGGAAAAGTTCAAAATAAAAACAGTTTAAATAGACAAAGCACACACTCCTTAGCTTGACAGTGAACTCAACATCTTTAGGGCATCGCTGAAAAGAAAACTTCAGTAGAGCCAAAGTCAGGCAGCTCTGTGGTGATACCATCTCACAAAGAAGTACAGAGCATGCTTTACACCTTCTGCCAGGTGCACAAAACTGGAGTGGGAGCAGCAGGGGGAAAAGAAAGTTCTGCTTTGGCCACTTTCCGGCAAACCTTCTCTTGCTTCTGCTTTCAGGTGCTTCAAAAAGCACATGGGTACATCAGGAACGGCTGCAGCAGGGTACCTCAGGTCTGCTGGGCCAGACCTGGGGCTTCCTTTTGCAGGTTTTAGAACCAGGGGCAGGTGAGTATGGCTATAAGCCATCACCATATGCCAGTGCTTCTCTGTGCTGCAGGTGGACTGGTGCTAATGTGTGATTGCAATCCCGTGGAAATGTGGGGAAAAAAGTGCATTCCTGATCTATCCTGAAGGCAAATCACAATATGCTTAACAAGTGCGCCTACTCGAAGAAAGGTCTCAATATCTTCTGGAGAAGCTCCATTTCCTGGTGATGTACTGTCTTGTCGAGGCTGCAATGGAAAGCAAAACTTGAGGTTTCTGGGAACTTCCTTTGGATGGAGATTTGTCTAAATGCATAAAAGTATTTATATGGATAAGAAAAAAAGGTGTGTCGTGAGGTTTGGCATAGTCTTACTTCATACACCTCGCAGTGTGTGCTTGTTTCTTTTGGCCCTCAACCATTGCACAAAAGAAATTTCAAGGTGACTTTGAGCCTTCCATCTCTTCTAGAGGGTGACACAACAAGTGAACTCAGAACTGGGAAACCTTGATGTATATATGTAAAAATTTCTGAATCGCAATGTGCTTCACCTTTTTCACAGCAGACAAAGACAAACCCTGCATGCACTCTGTTGCTTCGCGGCACTCTGCAGAAATCACGTGCCTACCAGAAGCATCCATGTGCAGAGGATTACCCCACAGAATATACATGATGTAAATGAAATTTTCAGCCTTCTCTGGGGGCAGTTTTCATTGCTGTGACCAGGGCAACGTGCACGGCTCCCACCTGGCTGAAGGGCGCATGCAGGCTGGGCTCTGCTGCGTAGCTGCTGGTCTTTGACATTTGATGTGCTGCGGTTGAGTGACAGGAATTGGGATCTCCAGAGCTTTGCAAGCATTTGTCACAGCCCAATTTGTTTTGCTATGAAGTTTCCTGCAGTTTTCAGCTGTGTTGGAGCTGCTGTGATTGTCAGATAAGTGTGTTTGGCTGTGGGTGCGGCTGAGCCAGAGGAGGGTGCCATTTCGGAGGTTTTGCTTTGGGATATTTATAGCTGGAGGAACAAGCACGTGCATGAGAGAGTTTTCCAGATGAAACACATGATTTCAGCACAGTGTGGAGCTCACCTCGGTGTGAGATTAGCTGCTCATAGCGGATACGAATAAAAACAAAAGATAACTTGATTTGGCCAGCACTAATGCTGACCAGGAGAGCAGAGGAGCTCCTGCTAGCAAACCACCCGCCCATTGGTCTCCAATGTCACTGCTCATGTGCAGTGCCCAGAAATGACAAAAGGATGTCTGCTTTTGATGGTGCTAGTTGGCTCTGTCCTTTAATGTGCAAACCTTGCTTTCACATCTTCACAGCAACACATTTTCCACAGGAAGGATGCTGGTGAGTTGACATTAGCTTATAAAGTGGCACCCATGCCCCTTCCCAGAATAAACATGAGAACTGACTTTGGCAAAGTTGGAAAAGCACTGAACAGGAATCTTACAATTCTTGGCCAGATGTTTGTCATGAAATTGTGAAGGTGCCTACTTCTAGAAGGGGATTGAGGGGCTGAGTCTTGAAGTAAGGAAAGATATTAAACTGCAGAGGTAGCACTAGAATTCAGACAAACATCAGCTTCATGCTTTTATTAACAGTGAGCAGGAGTTTCAGAGCATTTTTCTGGAGCAGTGACCTCTCAGTGCACTGCCATGAGCTGCTTTTAAAACTCCTGTCTTGCTGGTATCTAAACCCAACATTTGATCTGGCCTGACCATGTCTGCAGCAGCCTGGAGACTTAGTGAGGGAGCAATGCTTGTCAGGGCTTCATTAAGGTGTTAATGTAGGCAGAAGGAAAAGCGTCCACCACATAACTGTCCGTGAGGCGTTGAAAGAATAAACACACCGGCATTTTTATTGCTGTTATTCTACATGGATTCTTCTAACTTTACCCTGCAAACACATAACTGGTGTCAGACGAACTTTAAAACGTGCTACTTATGTCCTCCACCTACTGAAAACTCTGAAATCACCCATGCTGCCCAATTAAAGCTAGATACAAGTTCATTTTTCAAAGGATGGCTTAAGTTAATTCTCATACATACAGATGAAAGCTAAACTTCCATAAGAAAACTTTGACAAAGGGGAAGGGCAATTGCTGCATGAAATATAGACACAGGAGAGATCACAGCTGATAAAAGTACTGCAGTTTAGCATATTAACACTCATAAATTTTAAAGGTTTATTTATATTAAGAAAATTAACTGTCCAAAGATAACTGTTCAGGAAAAAAAATCTTCCCTTTTGGGATCTTTCTGTGTAGTTGCTTTTTGAAGCCATTTGTACCCTGGGCTTCTACAACACCACTTGGGAATAAGTTGTAAAATTAAATAGAGCAGCACATGTAAAAGTAATTTCTGTTGATTCTGCTGCCGCCTCATTTTATCAGGTTGTCTTAGTTCTTGTGTTCTAGAAAATAACAAATAATCATAATTATCCTCTAGTCACCTTCTCTGCATTTTTTAGGATTTTCTAAACCTACTTATTTTTCAAGACACACAGTCTGTGTTATTTTCTGTCTTCTCTGGTTGTATTTATTTTCTCCTGGGTATCTGTTCCTACACTTGTGCAATTGAATATTTTTTATTTTTGTATTTTGGAGGAGGAGGAGGAGTGAGAAAAGCTGCTCTCAGCACAGGATGTTGCTGGTATTCATCTAATTTCTATTTTTCAATGATCTTTTACATTCATGTTTTCTGTCTGACTGTCACTGAGGTTTTTCAAAGAAGCTCTGACAGATTTGTGTCCATCACTTCCCTCTAAAGAATTCATAACCCCAGATATATATTTAAACTCAGTTATTTATCTCATTCCTAATTATTTTACTACAAATTCTACCAGTATTATAGGATACTCATTCTGGTTATTTGTTTCTAAAATACCTTATATTGTGCCACCTGCTTGAAACCGATCCACAGCCACATTCTTTCAGAAGAAACAATCTCCATTCACAGTTTTTCCTGAAAACAAGTATGGATCAGACTATGTAGAAAGCTGATTCATATAGACATTACTTTTTTATTACTTTTTTCTCATTCCATTTGCCTGGGAGTGGCTGCATGTTGATTAAACTACTTGCAAAATTGCATCAGAGTTGCTGGATCTGACTAAATCCTTGCAGTGCTTCTGTTTGTTGTTTTTTGGGGGTTGTTTTTAATTTAGAAATAAATGCAGGCTACAGGAACATTTCAATTCCCTTTCCTTTTGGCATTTCTTTCCACACAGAGAGATGCTCCTTCTGAAGGTATTCTTCCAACACCAGTAGCTTTTATTTTGAATCACAGACACCATGAAATTCTCCAGTTCCCCTTTTTGGCTTGTTCTGCCAGCACTGGAAACCTCTCTGACAGAGACTGTGAAACTATTTCAATGTTGTACATCTTTCTCTTTATGGGAATTTATCCAGGCAGTTTGTAGAGAATTGAAAGGTATGCAGTAGATGTGGGGATTGCATCTTCTACTTTTTCAGATTGTGAGTTTCCTTAACCTGTCAGATATTTATCTTGGATTATGCTGTCAGTGACTTTAAGTCTGATCTCAGTTTTCTCATCTCCAAAATCTGTCAAAGAAATGATAAAGCCAAAATTCAGTAAGTTCAAAATACATATATGCTGTAATTACAAATATATTGAACATATGTATTGTTGAATATACTGACAATATAGTGGCTGAATTACAGAAAAAAATTATATCTATATTCATATATGTATGTACATGTATAATATGGTCATCAGCTCTTCTCCTGCATTCATCCTAATTCTTTCAGAGGCATCCATTCAATTACACCAATATTTTCCCATGCATTTCCTATTTTTTATCTCAGAATTTCTTTTTCTAAAAGAAAAACAAAATAAAAAAGTAAAATAAAAAGCCACCTCTCCATTATTTTTCCTCCCTACACAGGCACTTTTCTTCTGTTCCTCTGTGTCACAGGCACTTTTAAAAGGCTGAAGAAAAGGTTTCCACTGGACCCAATGTGGTAAACATATTCTGGGTTTCCTCATCAAAAAACATCCTGGGAAAAGATCCTTACTTATTTGTTCTTGTGATATCTTTCGTTTGTAATTGGGTAACAC
Organism: Agelaius phoeniceus; assembly: GCF_051311805.1. Taxonomy (NCBI): domain Eukaryota; kingdom Metazoa; phylum Chordata; class Aves; order Passeriformes; family Icteridae; genus Agelaius; species Agelaius phoeniceus. The sequence goes on along the minus strand of NC_135267.1, from coordinate 94,711,071 downwards.
ATTCATTCATAGGACAGTAAACTGGAATAAAGCCTACATTCTAATATGTTCCAAGTCTGGAACAAATAAATATACAACATCTCCCCCACACACACTTCTGCTAGTTAGCATGTGGTAATTAACAGTTGTTAAAATGACTAAAATTTCAAATGTGGACATGCTCCGTGAGAAAACCTCAGTGTGATTACACAGTGAGCCTTCTGTCAGAAGATAATAGGTATTTTTAGCAACCCCCATCTCACTTTTGTATGAGTTTTGTCATATCCCAATCCAAAAAAACCCCATAATCAACTTTGGATTCTGGCAATCCTGGTTTTCAATCAGTCAGAACATCAGCATTTTCGCATTCCGGAGGATATTCACTCTGTTGTTTTCATCTCCATTTTACCAAGAAATGCTGGAATTAAACCATTCCAGATCCCTGTGATGAAAAGAGTCTGGAAAGGGGTTGATGGGCAGCAGAGGGAGAGCAGCTGCTGAGATACTGGGGGAAGATGTTTTGGAGCAGCCATTTCCCTTGTGTTGTTTGTGTAGGTTGTGGGAGGGAGAACACTTCACTGGGGACAGGAGAGAGGATCCTTTGGTGATTTTACTCTTTTTGCATAGGTGGAAAGTACTACCAAAATGCACAGGAGCAGAAGTGCAGGTTCAGATCTATGAGATAAAAGCCACCTAGCACCAGTCTGAGGCATGGCCATCAAATAATTCAGGAGTTTAGAAGACACCAAGAGAAATTTCTTCTTCCAAGTAGGTTCATTTTGGATAGCATTATACAACAACCAACAAAAGGGATAGGGATGTTTTCTGCAGAGGACAGTAGAGTGACAAGTAAGAAAGTGCAGCAGGTTGGTGATCAGAAACTTGTTTGCTTTTGTTTGATTGCCTTTAACTGAACCTGGAAAGTTTTGTTAGACAAACTGGTCTCACAAGGCACAGAGGCATTTCAGGTTCTGCCCTGACAGCCAAAGGACAGCACAGGTCTGTTGGGAAAGATGTCAGGGAAACATAGAAAGGTGCTGTAAAGTGAGAATTAAATAGATATTTGACCAAGGAGCTTGCTCTAGCAAGGGAGCTTTAGAGGCTCCATCCCAGGCTGGATGAGAGCTGCTGCACCAGGACAGCAGTGGAAGGAGACTGGCAATTATCACTGGCACTTTTACAAGTGAGGAGCTTATGGGGCTCATGTGATACCAAGTGCTCGTTGTGCACTGAGCAGTTGTTCTGGAAGCCTTGGCTTTGTTTTCACTTAGTCCTGAGAACAAAAAAGAAATGTTGCAAGGAAAGTGCAGAATGAATCCAAAAAGAACAATGGAATTGCGCTTGATTTGTTTAATTCTGAAATCAAGGTCACTTAGAAGTACTACAGCTTTTATTTGTTTTATTGGGGTTTTTTCGTAAGGATTTTTTTTTTTTTTTTGGCAACATCTTTCTTTTCATTTGACGGTTCTGTCATCCCAGAACTGTATAGGTTACTGATCCTGCCTGTATTCAAAGCTGTTATTAAGTGGAGTCTTTTAGATTTTAGAGAAATGATAATGGTTCCAAAGATGACAGAAAGTGGCAGCTGGTGACAAAAAACCCCCTTGATAAGACGACAACAGTAAATCAAACTACTGCCACTTTTTCGTTTCATGTTTGTTAATACCACCTCGCCTTTTGAAGTTTAAAGCAAGGTTCAAAAGAGCCAGGTGCTGAATCATAATATTAAAGCAAGTAAGGAGCTCCATGAAAGAGAGGAGATCTGAGAGGGGAAAGCAACAAACACGGCTTTCAACTGCCTTTTGTCGGCCTTTCTGCAGATGTCACCAGTTGTTATCCCCAGCAGAGGCTTCAAGCTTGTAGCAGTGCCTCTGGCTGATTCCAACTCAACGTTTCAAGTGTCAATCAAAAAGGAAGGACGCAGCTTAGGTCCTGGTCATTGTCCTGTGAAAAGAGCCAAGCATTTAACATTGATTTAGCTCCCTCAATATACAAAGATAGAGCCAGCTTTGTGCAGCAAAAGGGCCTTTGGCAAGGTTGCTTGTAGAGCAATTCCATCGCATCCGATGCTCCTTGGTTTAGCTGTCACACTGCAGTGTCTGGAGTCCTATGAAAAGTTATTCAGGAATGAGTGAGCAAATTAAAAAGAAATAACATGCTCTCCTAAATAGCAATGTAAGCTATAGAAAGTGCTTTTAGCATCATATAGCCCTGAAAAGCATTTTTAATAAAAGTATTTTGTGCTTTTAAATGCCTTTTAACAAGGAGAATAAGATGTTTTAGGACAACAGGAGGCCCTTGTGAAACCCATCTCCATTGGATTGGATAAGCAATTGTACCCCCAGTGTCTTGGCCAAGTATTTGCTTATTTTGTTTTCAAGGAACTTACATTCAGTACCATCCATCCACACACTGCATTATGCTTCCATAAAGGGGTAAAAAACACCCCCAAACCCAATGATGACAAAAAGGCTCTGCCTGAATGCCACAGATGCCCCGCATCCTTTCTCATGTGAAGTTCTGCCTGCCCCTCATATTTCTCTTGAAAACACCTTGGCAATTATTTTTTTCTCAGACATTGCTCTCCCCACAGCTCTCACAGGCACCACTGATGAGCCCCACTGGTCACACAGCACAGTCATGGAAATGACAAGTCAATTGGTGGGCACACTTGGACCATTTTGGCAGAACTCTGGTGGGAATTAAGTTCTCACAAATGTGGTAGAAACCCCATCTTTGTCCCTAAAAAAACAAAGTAAAACTGGGTGAAACACAAATAAAATATTCCTGTTGTTTTAAGCAAAGTGAACAGAGATACCCTTTGTACCTGGAAGTAACATTAAATATGTGAGGGGAAAATTACAGTCACTGTGCTTGCAAGTGTGGTTCTTCTTTTTGGGGTTTCCAGCATCTTTCCATTCAAGTTTAGTGCACCAGGCTGAGCAACAGGCTGACCTGATATCACAGAGTCAAGAGTCTGGGTCCAACAAAATTCTTTTGCTTGCATCCAGCTTCAGTGAGGTGAGGAAAGAAGTTTAAAGATGGGGAAAATATTTCCTTTTTGCAAAGTTAGTATTACCACTAATTTCTGATTTGCACAATTATTATTTTCCCCCAATATTCTCATCCTTTCCTGTGAAGAAATACAGATTAAAATAAATAGCTAAAATTCTCATTAGAATTAGAACATCTCAGTAACCTGATGGCAATAGTCTTTCAGAAGCTTGTTTCCCCTCTTAAAGACAGCTTTCTGGTAGTACCTTCCCAAGTCAAAACCACACTGAGCAGTTGTACTTCTCAGCTTCAGGGAAACAGCCCAACCCTGAAACCAGCCATGCCTGGTGCTGGTGTTCCTGGGTGTGGGACTGGGTTACTCCTGATGAAGGAGCCTCATTCCTGCAGATTGCTCATGCAGCTTGTGTTATCTGCAGTTTGGAAGTACTCTAACAGAGGATCTCATGGGATTGGGTGTATTTTTAAATCCCTGTATCACTATGGACATGCTCATTTCTGCATTCCTCTAAAGGCATTTCCAACAGTCCCCATAGCTGCTGCTCCAGCAGGCAGTTTAAGAAAGTGTGACTCACTTAGTTCAGGGACACTTGCACTTCTCTAAGCTTTAATTGGGATTTTTAAACTCCTTCAATATGATCTAGCTCACATCCTTTTTTTTTGCACTCACTTTCTGTCACTTGCTTACAGAAAATGTGCTGGTGGAATTTTTCTTCCTGGCCCCCTGAGTCTGCCCAGCAGCATGAGCTGTACCAGGTGCCCACCTGCCACAAATTGTCCTTCTCCCAAACATAAAGAAAAGCAGGACACAGATAGAAACTTCCTGCATTGCCATGCTGGTCATCCCAGAATATTTAGCAGGCAGCCCAACACACACTTTGAACTAGGAGTCAGTGAGAAGTCAGAGACTACAAATCACCAATGAAAAAGAAAGCTCAAATTTTGGTTGCATTTTCCTAAACAGCAACAACTTGTTGAATATTTTTGACCTCCTAGCTAACAGGGACACAACAACAGCAATAATTTTGAAACAGCATTTTGTTGAGGCCTTTAGAATTTGTTTGGAAAAAGGTTCCAGGAAAAAGGAATCACATGAAAGCAAATATGGAAGCAGGTGTACATGGACATGTGTATATGTTTGCGCATGTGAGAGGGAGAGCAAAGGAAAGGCAAAAACAAGCATTACAAAGCAGAGCTAGGAAACTGAGGGCTTCAGTAACCCTAATAAAACCCACTAAAGGTCAAATTTGTTTACCAGCTTGTCAATATAAGAAAGGCACAATTAAGGTGTAGAGACAGTTTTTCCATTTTATCACAGTAAGACAATGAGGAGAAAAACAACAGTTAAAAAATGAAGCAAATGTTTGCTTGATCAAAGTTTTGGTCATGATAACCAAAATGTATCACTCACACCATGGGGTAGTGCAACAAGGGAAACAGGACACAGTTATCATTTGTGATCTTGGTGGGCTCATCCATCCAGGATAATTTTTTATCCTTGCAGTCCCTGGTTCCCTGTGTGTGCTTCTCATTGTGCTTTTCCAGTAGCACATCCCTCTTATTTAGAGTGCTGGGTCCAATTCAGGCTTTGTTTAAGTAAATGCACCTTCCCTGAAGGTGCCAAATAGGTCTGGCCTGCACAAGGACAAGATTTGATGGACCCAGCTCATGGGGTAGTGAAGGCCTAGTGATACACTTTCAAAACCACCTTTGTTTAACCATTCTTGACCCTCTGGGAACCAAAAAAATCTCTCCAACAGCTTTGCTGTCTTGTTTGCTATTCCCCCATGTGACCACGCTTTTATTTCACTCCCCACTCACAATAGCTCATTTCTGCTAGGCCTCCTCAACCTGCTCTCTCCAAGCCTTCCTGCCCTTGATGTGGACATGTTTTTAAAGATCATGTATGTGAGTCCATTCATTCTCCTCAGAGGTCAAAACAGAACAAGTGACGGGAGTCATTTTCTATGAGCAAGTAGACGTAAGTACTTCACAAATCAGTTTCAGAACTTTTGGAACAGCAGTGCCACATCCCATTTCCTGGGAGGTCATGAGCTAATGCATTTGCATTCTTCAGTATTGTGAGTGTAATGTTCCTGGTGTCCATTGTATCCCTTGGAAATAATGGCTTCTGGTCACCACCAGTTAGTCGATGCAAACAGACTCTATGCCCAGCAACTTCACTAATGCAGGAACTATTGTGCATCCAGATGCTCCTGCCTTATCCATAAAGAGGAGCTGCCTAAGGGTTTCATTGGAAAAAAAAAGCCACAGTCCTGGGAGTGTCAGGGATGTAGCCTATACAAATCAATTAGTAATTTTGTTTATATAAGGATGTATTTTTTTATTATAATCACACAATATAATCTTGCTTAAGTGCCCATTATTACAGGCCTAGAGCTATGGCACAAAGAAATTTAGTTTGCTTTTATTTTAGACACTGGAACTCTGTATGTGCACTGTTTCTTTACGAACAAAACCTCAGTGTATATTGTCTATAGGGAGCACTTTCATTCATCTTTCCCACTCAAAACCCCTTTTCTATCCAGTGATTTCCGTACGTCTTCACTGATGACAGACTGCAAAATCTAAATTACAGGCATTGCCCTCTTCCTCATTCGTCATGCAGGTTTGTGATGATGTCCCCAGCCAAAATTTTCCAGAGGTAGTGGCACTACAGGAAATATCAGTGCCTCTAATAACAATTCTTTTCAATTCCTCTAAAAACAATTATGTCTCAAATTTGAATGTTGTTTTCAGGGCTACCAGGAGTCCTCAATCCCAGACTGAACCATCACCAAGTGTTCCAAAATTATTAGCCAAACCTGGAGGATCTGGGCCATGATGGATTCTTCTGATTGTTAAAATCACTTACTAAATATGTCTCAGTGGCAGAGCTGTTTCTAAAAGCAAGCAGCCCCCAGCTTCAGGCACCTGCTCTAATTCAATACCAGGACCAAAAGTTAAAGAAACCAGACAATTTTTCCAGGAGCATCTCTGTTTATCTGTTATAATATAAAAGCAAAGGAAACACCAAAGAAGAAGTGTATGTTCACTAGGATAACCCAGGCTGGTCTGTCACATACATGTGTTCCACTGCTTCACTAGTGCAAAGACAATTAGCACTACTGCTACAGTCCTGATGCTCTCATGACAAAGATGAAGTATGTTTTTGCAGAGAGGGAAGTAACATGTTAAGCCAAAAAATCTACCCACAATTATCAGGCTCACAAACCACTGCTCAGATTCAGTATCAATGTGCTCTCTTTTTCCAGCTGAAACTATTCTGTGAATGAGAATGCAATTGCAGACAGCTTTGGCTGCTCTGGAACAGCATTTTCATCTGATCCTTTATTTTGATCACTCCTATCAGATGTATCCCCTTATGGCCACCATCAACAAGCCACTGCTTCCATGGTAGGCATCAGACTTTTCAGTTTCTCATACGTGTGGCCCACACTCTTGCTAGCTTTTACAGGCTTTGAAATCATATCTATTTTCATCATCCTTCTGCTTGCAATGTGCTGCCACCTGCACATTATCCCTCCTTTCTTCCGTGACTCCTTATGTCACTGCTCATGCAAGTAGCCATGACTTTAAATAACAAGCTTGCAACTTGTGTTAGTCTGTGTAAGTGCATGAAACTTGTGCAGTCAAACTCCTCAGAGAGCTGATATGGTTCTGCTCAACATTTCTACGTGACAGCATCAAGCCTCAGTCAGCCTTTTCCCTGTGAATTTGCTGGGTTTGTGCTGTGCTCTATGATATTCCCCCTGCCTGGGACCACCGACACTGGGCTGGGGCTTTCCTGCTGCTAGTCATCCACTTGCAGTTTCAGTATTTTTGAGATTCATCTGTCTTCTGGACTCTGTACATTTAAGTTTCAAGGCTGGTTAAGTTTTTTTATATTTTTTAATTTCCCTAGAATCACAAGTATAAAAAACTTTTCTGAATATACAAGTGAATAACAGTTGCACTTTCAGGCTGCTCACAGATAGGCAGAGGGAGAACTTTAGGAAAAGCATTGGCTGCTCACTAGCACTTGAAGTACAATTAAGGCTGTAACTGAGATAACATAAGCCTGTCACAGAAAAGTTTATGCATATATAATCTTAGTATTACATACATGAAGAAAGCCTCGCACACATGGCTTGCAGATCAGATGTTAACACTGCTTTTTAAAAATATTGATCAGGAAAAATAAAGTTGGTAATCAGCACATGTCATTAATGTATCAAAATACTTTCTATTTAAAGTAACACTAAGCATTAAATGTACCATAAATATAACTATTTTATGCTTTAATCAGCTTGATTTTAGCCCTCTCCCCGTTTTTTATTTTTATTCAAGTTTGTGATTGTCAAATTTTTTCTGCTTGTGAAGCTGCTGCAAGGTGGCACAGGCTACAGTGTGCTGGGATATGTGTACAGTGTGACAGCCACATCTGCAGAACAGCAAACTGGCTCAAACACTGGCATCACCAGCTGAGGATCTGGCCCCTACTGTGTTTATTATTAGATGGAATGGACGAGAATATATTCATTTACTGCTGAACTTTTTGATGGCCTTGCTCTTTCTTCCTTTCTTTCCATTTCTCATACCCCATCCAAAATTTGTGCTGCAGAAATTCAATGTCCCTGTTGCTTTCTTTCACTTGAATCTCAATTGCGCAGCCAACCAGATTTCATCATGGCTTATACGCTCTTCCACTTGCTATCTGTAATCACTGTCATTGTGAAACTCAAAGCTAAGTCAAGAATTGTTGCCTTTTTATGGTTTCCTCTTTTATATATGTTGTGTTGGAGAGCGGTCGTTACCGCTTTTTTGTCATTATTTCTGGGCTTCACTCCATTAGCTACTGAGTAGGCCTTCTCTCATTGCTTTCCTTCAGTAAATACTGTAACATTCAGCTTCCTTTCAGCCTTGTGCTTTTAAAGAAAATCTTTGTACAATTAAAGATATGAAATTGCTAAATACAAGGCTGCATTCATTGTTCTCCCTTTTTAAAGGTTTAATCACACTTAATGGCTCTCTTGAAAACTTGAATTTTCCATGTGGATGGTTTTACCCCACTGAAAGAGTTTGCTAATATACTTTTCAAGTGTTTTCTCCTTAAATGAGCTATTCAAGAAGTTTTGTGCAAAATAAGATTGAGGGAGGATATATCCAGAAACAATTATGAAAAGAGTCCATGACTATCTTTTTATCCATTGGTGGAGATTCATGACCTCAAGCAGCAGCCAAAAATAGGAATGAGAAAATATAGTCCTGTCCTGTTGTGGAGGAAACATCTTGAAATATCTCATGCTCCTTCTTTTGGACCACTCTTAGAGCAACTGGTGCTCCATATTGAACCCTCACGAGATGCAGCCCCTGATTGCCATGTGATGAGAAGAGGACATGGTGAGAACTAGGCTGAGTATGTATCCCAAAGAGGTGCCAGCTTTGGTCCTGTGTGTCTCAATGCAGCCCCAACCACCAGCACATTCTCTGAGAGCAGCTCTCTGAAGCGCTGGGAGCTGCAGTGCTTCCTGCTGCAGGCTGGAGAGTTGTTGATACAGAGAAGGCAAGTGCACATCTTTACTCAGTCCTTGCAATCAATTTTCTGCCTGTGACTGACCAGCCAAAAGCATGCAGCCACCCCTACGAGACACAGGTTGGACATCAGTGCGCTGTTTGACTTTGAAGTCCTGCCATGGCTGTTTGTCACATCTAGGACTGAAGCCATGAGCTCTGGAAACTTCTAAACATATCAATCCATTTGCTCAGAGGCACAAATTCCTTTGGTCTGTCCAGTGCTTCTGTCTTGATAGTCAAAGCCATTCAGGGTATTGGACTTTGCTTCCTGAGATATCACATCTCCTTCCACCAACATGACCTCCCATGACATTTGACAAGAACAATCTGGACTGTGAACCAACAGGGAAAGTTTGTGAGCTTGCACAATAAAATTCTCACAGCTCATGGAGCTAGACTTCATTATTTGCTTTTATGCTTTCTGATACTCATTGTTCTCAATATATTCAGAAATAAATGTTAATTTCTTTTTGGAAGACCTGGTTTGCTCAAAAGGTTTAAAACAAACATGGAGATTCCCAGTGCCATTCACTCATGCACAAGACCCTAAACAAACCAAGGGCAAACCTTACAGGAAATCTTACATGAGAAGTAGGGAGGCAGAGAACAAAATAATCTCTGCTGTTTTATTTATATTTCTAAAAAATTGGCAGCTGCTCAGCTACTTTGGTAATGGGGTCCATGTAAGTAGGTAGGTACAGTTCTAGTCAGCTGAAGATTATAAATTAAATGTAGTAGCAGTAATATTTCATCTGTCTGTCTCTGGCCTGGTACCACTACATAAATCCTGAGATACTTTAGATTATATATATGTGATATGCCAATCTCCACTTAAATATTTTGGGGCTGCTCCCAATAAAGTTAATGGAAGTAGGATCAGCAATTGCTCCCATGCTATCAGTGAGTCTTTACTTCCCATCAAGCAATTCCTGTGTTGTATTACCTTGATACAAAAGCCTCATTCTGCTCATCTCAAAGTCAGCAGGCTTTGTTTGATCAGTGGGAGCCCCATTAGGGTATTAGTGTTTTACACTGAAGCTCCCAGACTGGATTCCCGTGGCTCAGAGCCACTCAACCTCACTGCGAGCGCTCTGTCCTTACTGCGGCCTGTGTGAGAGCACTCGGCTCTCCAGAGCTTTTTGCCTGGGGACACCGAGGGACACACACAGTTTTACATCATCCTTCTGCTCCCCTTGCAGCAGTTCCACTCTGGAGCCCTTTCAGGCCCTGCTTGATCAAGGGTTGTCAGCATCTTTGGGGCAGCCCTGCAGTGGGCTGGGCTGAAAGCAGCAGGGCATGCAGCATTGGAGCAGCTGCACTCACTGGGCAGCAGGAGGGGCAGCAAGGACACCCCACCACCCCCAGTGGTTACAGACATTGCACACAGTCATTTCAAATGGAGTCGTTTCACTTCACTCTTAGGATTTGCTTAGGTTAGGAATGGGATTGCCTAGCAGTGAGGAGGCAGACAGAGCACCCAAGGAACTTCCCAGACAGGGCAGACAAGGCAGGAGTCAGCTGTATGATCACTGACTGCTCAGTTTATCTAAAAGCCCTCTTGCTGTTGATGAAGTTGAATTTTCAGTCCAGGTATTTGAATTGTAACTGACCATGAATTCCAAAACCTGCCAGTGGTATGAACCTGAATAGTAAATGCTGCAGACCCCTCTATCACTTCTGGATTTGCTGCATACAAACAAATAGCTAGGGAGCAGAGACAGGATCAGGTGATGTACATTAACATTATGGAGCACGGGTTCTGCATTTATGAAGAACCATTCACAGAAGATTCTTATTCAAAATTATGGCAAACAGCAAATACAAACCAGCATTCTTTATTGTAAAATGTGTGAATAGGAAGAGAAACCCAGGCTTTAGAGGCTTCATTAGGACCCACATTCTGTTATTTCTGCATGTCACCTGGTACCTGAAGTGGTCCTATCTGGTCACTGGCACTGCCCACAGAAGTCCCAGCACACCCTGAAGCATGGACCCCACTTCCACTCAAGCCAAATATGTGCTTTGGGAGAACAGTCATTTTGAACACTGTGCTAAAGCCAGATGCCAGATTTGTAGTGAGAGGTAAATCAGCACTCAGGGTGAGAGGCAGAACCCAGGTCTGTGACTTTTCCCTTAGAGAGAGTTAACCAGCACAATATATCAGGTTTCATACAAAGGCAGTAACACCCACTTCCCAATTCATCTTGAAGTGGACATCATCAAACGATGCCCTATCTTGTGTTCTGGTTCCAGTTTTCTTGTGAGCATTGCACTGGAAAATACTCAGTCCTTTAGTGCCTCAAACCCACTGGGAATGTCACATGAGGACGTCTTTAAAAGCCATGTGATGTTCTTTCAGTTTGTTTTCTTAAACACAGAGTGTCTCCAAAGTTACTGATTAATTTCTCACAGCACAAGGAGAACTATTGATTTCCCATGTCTGCTTCTGACCCTTTAAGATATAAAAATACAAATACATTGCTTAAAGAGAATATTTATTTATTCCTTATACCTGATACACAAAAGGAGCTTCAACACAAAAAGCAGCTTTTGCTGAATTTGTTTTAATAAATGCAGCATGTTTGGTATTTCACTGAAACAATATGCTAACATGCATTTCTGAGCTATTTCTCATCTCAAATTCCCCTTTTCTGCTCTATACTCCATGGCTCTCCCACACTGCCACAGCACACACAGAGTGGTGGACCTGCAACTTTGCTGGCAATGTTTATTTTCAAAAGACAAATATTGTGCCAGTGTTAACTTCAATTAGGAGACTTATTTGACAATCTGACTACTCCATCTGATGCCTCAAGGGCAAATTTCAGCACTTTATGAAAGATGTTGGCCAAAGACTGATCTATATGAATAAAATATAGGGGAGAGAAGTTTTAATGAACATTCGAAAACAAAACTATCAAGAATTAATTGCAAATATTTACATGCAAATAAAGGGGTTGGTTTCTATCTGTGAAGGCTGGTGCATTCAGAAAGAAAGCTGCCATTGCATCCTTTAACTCACCCCACTGTGCCTCTGTATTGCAGGCGTCTCTGGTGGAGTATAATTGATACCACAAGAGGGACAATGTGCAGCCCCTAAGGGGTGTGGATCCTGCAAGAATCCCATGGGAAGGTGCTCTGCCCACCAGGAACCACACAGGGAGGCTTTACCTCACCACATCTCCATGGATTTGCTCTGTATTTGAGTATTTTTATTTACACCCAAACATCTGACAGAAGTTCTTTTGTGCTGCTTTTTGATTACTTAAGGGTGCTTTACTCGCAGAACATTTCCAGGGCGTGTAAAAGGCTCCTGTGCTGTTCTGTGAAAAGCTCCTCCCATTGGGCAGAAAGTCACCTGTGGCTGCAGAGAACCTGCACAAGGCCTGGCACAGCTCAGGAGCACAGAGGCAGCTACCCCTGCCCCCCTTGCAGCCCTCGTTCAGCTGAAGCTCCAGGTGCCTTCAGCGGGAGGTTTGCCCCAGGGCAGACCGAGCTGGCTGCTCCTCTCTGCTGCTGCCAGGGCACTGGGGAAAGGGAGTGTCACACCACAAGGAAAGGTTTTCCAAATTGCCTCTACTGCCCCACACAGGTGCTAGCAACAGGGATTATCCCCACTCCTCTGGAAACTTGGAGCTGGCCTTTGCCACCCCTGCTAGGGGAAAACCACAAAAGTGGAGGCATTTTCTAGTCCAATCTACAGTCCTGCAGCTGGAAGGAAGGGCAATGTCTTCGGCACAGAGTTGAAGATGTCACAGAGAGAAACCTGCTCAGGACAATGGGTCCTGACTGTCTGCAGCTTCTCATCTCACATCCCTGTGAAAGCTGTGCTCAGGTCATGCACTGGGACTCCCCAGCATCACTGGCACCGGGACAGCTCTGCCCCAAAATCCATAGACATGGATGCTACAAGCAGGACCATTGGCCTGTTTACCACTGAGAGAATTGCCCCCAACAGCAGGCAGAGGAAACAAAGGTGACATTGTAGCACAACTGAGTGAAAAATTCTTTTTTTCCCCTTTTCTCTCACAGTGTCTGATATGCCACTGCCAAAAAGGTTTCTGTTCCTATGAGGCCACAAAAGCTGGAATACTTTTCTGAACCAGTTTGGTTGTAATTGTGGGCTGGAAATTATTCTCACAAGAGTTCAGGCCCGTGTAAATTATTCAGAAGAGACATAACCTTGCTATGTAAGTCTTAATTATAATCTCTAGTACTTTATAGGAAAGATACCACCCCTCATAGCTCCTTTAAGGTCAGGTAAATACCCCAGGCCTGATCCCTGGATGATGGGACCCTACACATTGGTTCCCAGGGGCAGTTTCTATTTGTATTTGACTGTTCACCCACCCTTATTTCACAGCCAAGCACACGAGCAGCTTTTTTCTATAGACTTTAATTCAAAGGTCTCTTGAACTACGGCAGCTGGGAATGTTCTGTTGGAATGACTTTCTGGGGGAAAAATATGCCTTTTATAAAATTGGGATTTCTTTTATGGGAAAATTTCAATTTTGCCAGAAATTTCTGATTTGCTATTAGAAAAAATCAAACTGATGGCTCCGTGGCTGCTTGGCTGGAAGGCTCCTGTCGATTTTGTTGTCGTCTGCAGGGAGAGAACAAAATTGACAATAGTCTTCCAGGCAGGCAGCTGGGGAGATGCAGCAGGTCTGGAAGAGGGAGGAGGGGAGGTTGAGTGCCCTGGCGCTCTGCCGGCCCTGCAGCCCAGCTGCCTCCCCAGCAGCCAGGCTAGGGGGAAGGCGAGGAGAAGGAGGAGGAGGAGGAGGAGAGGCAGGCATGGGGTGGCCAGCCTGCAGCAGCCTGCTGATGAGGCTCCCGCCGCTCTCCCTTTTTGCCAGGCAGCTGGCACGCCCCAAGAAATTCCAGTTTGCTTCCCCCAGAAGAGATTTTTCTTTCTTTTTTTTTTTTTTTTTTTTTCTGGAGAGCATTTACTGGTGGAGGAAAAAAAAAGCTTAAAAACAAAATTTAAAATATCACAGTTTAAGGTGGTGAAGGGAGAGGGATAATTTCAAAATGACTGTTTTCTCATGAAAAGGTATTTCTATGATTTACACAGCTCTATTTTACACCTGGTACTATACTGGTGGGAAAAAAACTTCTGTTCTCTGTTTTGGTAAGAAGTACAATGCAAGAAATAAATACGCCTGCATGGCTAGCAAAAGAACCCCACTAGTCACACTTCAGATTGATTTGGATAAGTCACAGAACAAGGGTAAATGTCTCCTTCTGTGCCTCAAAGTGTCTGGTGGGAGCAGTGATCCCAGGTCAAGTAGCAGCACTGCCTTTACCAACAAAGCCAGACCCCAAAATTCCCACCAACCCTGTGCCTCTGCCCACAGTTAAGCAACAACCAGAGAAATCTTTTAAAACCAAAAAGAAAGCAGAAATACATTGGCAAGTTCATTCTGATGCAATTTCAAAGGGCTGGCTAATAAATCCTAAAATTCAAGGATATTTATGGAATTGGTCACAGACCAATTGCAATTACATAGCCTGAGTACAAGGCAGTGAGTGTGTCTTGCTGTAACATAGACCATAAACCAGTATCTGAGCCCACTGCAGGCTGTTTTGCGGGCTGTGAAGCCTCTTCCATTGTGTGTTGCGTGTGTGCCTCAACCTTTCTGAACACATTCAAGTTAGCTCCTGTTTATTCCACACTGACAAAAAGCACTAGAAGCTGAAAATATAATGACAGGAGGAAAACACAGATTCACTTCGTGACTCTAAAAATATTTAGCCCCAGTAATGTGTTGGGGGCCACCCTTTGAGATTTCACACACAAACACACACAAAAGCACTCTCATTCTTGCAAGACTCATTATTCTTATGATCCTAAGCAGATTTTTGTAAAAGAGAAAGAGCAAGGGTAATGAAATCTTTGAATGATAACATTCAGTAAATCAGAAAAAATATTTCTACAAGTACCTTGAAATAAAAAATATTTTTCTATATTCCAATAATCCATCCCTGATTTCTATATTCCAATCATCTGTTCTATAGATACTGTGTGGTCCATGACATCACTATTGATAAAACAGCAAAAGGTAATTGTATCACCACAGAGCAACATCAGCAGAGCAGAAGGGCAAATATGAATTTAATTGTAGGCTCTCTATTATTATTTTATAGTGTAGGTTTTTGGATAATTTATTAATCCTAACAAAGACGAGTGATTTGGAGGCTGCATATTTTTTATTTCTTAGGAGTTATTTTATTTGATAATGACATTAAATATTAGAAACTATAACAGCTGGTGTGTTTATCCTTACTTGAGTGTATTAACCTCTTTAGCCCTTTTTTCCAGAAGAAGGATTCAGCATTACAGATTTGACTGTCAGCTGCAGTGCCTGGCGGCCCGTTGGATTGGCACCCTGACAGAATCGAAAGTCCAGTGCTGCAAGTAAACATGGATGACATTGCAGATAGATAGAACTGGCTGACTTGAGGCACCTGCAGCTGTTTGCACCAGAATAAAAGCAAAGGTTGTGTTCACTGGAGTGGAAAAACACTGAATTTACCTCTAGTTATTTTGCCTGGGAACCCCCCCCCCCCAATTTATTTTTTTTCCTGGTTGTATATTTTGGAATCTTTCCACTAAAAGCATATTAGGCTGAAATACCTAAGTGAAAAAATCCGCCAGACACCAGAGGGTTCTATGACCTATTTCCCCCCACTCCCTTTTTTTTTCTTAAATTCATTGAACAGTTTCCTCACCAGTTTCTGCCCGGTAAAATTCACTTTTTACCAGTATTAATACTGGGTTGCAGGGAAGGATGAGAACACTGAATAGCCGAAAACAATTCTCAGCAGCTGATTTTTCAAATGTTGAATAGATAGAAACACTTATAAGCAGCTATATTTATTTTTTTTTAACACAGAATACACAAGGACTGCCACAAGTGACAGTACAACAGCATACCTAACCATTTTGCTCAGCAAAATCTCTTGATCTCTTTAGCACTCCCACTTCCCAGGACAGGTCCTCAAAGTCCTTGGAAACAAGGAAGACAGCACAGGAACTTAGCAGCAACTCTCACTGGTAGGCTGTGATAGATCTGCACAGCAGCCTCATAGCCAGAATATTCATTTCTGGAGCATGGAGGATCTCGGCGTGCTTTACAAACAGCATTTAATTGCCATAATCCCCAGTAAAAGTATTATATCTAGTTCACCAGTAGATAAACTGACGCACAGAGAGCTTAGGGGACTTGCCCAAGGTCACACTCTGAGTCAGTGGTGAGCCAGTGACAAAGATGTGGCTGGGGGCAGACGGCACAACCCGGGGGTGATGCTGTGCCGGGGAAGCTGCTCTCTCCAGAGCAAGATCAGCAGCTGGACTGACAAACGAGTGGGAGAGGGGAGGGTAGGTAGGTATGACAGAAATGAGGTGTTTGATGGCTGGGCTTTTCCCCTATGCCACCTGCATCCCTTTATAATAGTGGATCATTTACATTTTTAAAGAAAGTGTATTCTTTTTCATCATGGGCCACTGGTGGGCCTCGCGC
Source organism: Agelaius phoeniceus (assembly GCF_051311805.1). Lineage (NCBI taxonomy): Eukaryota > Metazoa > Chordata > Aves > Passeriformes > Icteridae > Agelaius > Agelaius phoeniceus. Next base: position 94,694,980 of record NC_135267.1, on the reverse strand, counting down.
TATCTTTTGTGTGGCACCCCTGCTAACAGAGGTGGCGGAGTATCAATCACAGCTTTCCCTGGGGTCATACCTTACTATGCTGGCTCTTGATCAGAAAGAAGCAGATGGTTATTTACAAACAAAATAATTAAGACCTCAAGAAGGTTGGGGTTTTTTTCCCCAAACCCTCCTACAGATGAGGCCAAAACAAGGCAGAGTTTCTCGTGTCCCCTCCTGCCAGCTTTCAAGGACACTGCTTGTCCTACCAGCACCTTTAAATGCGTTATCTGTTAAATTTGCCAGAGAAATGCGTGGCACCTGACAGAGTAGAGTTGCCTTAGATTATTCAGTGTCTTTCATGAGGATCTGGCACTTAAACCACAGTGTGAATTACTGCTAGATTATTGTGCAGGAATATTGTTATCTGCCCTACACTACATGTTTGCAATCAGTTCTTTACAAGCAACGCACAGGCTGCCTTTGAATTTTTTTCAGTAGTCATGGTCACCCTCCTTCTTTATTTAGTGTTAAGTGTTATTCATTTAGCAGTAAAAAATGAACAAAAGGGAAGAAAGCAGGTGCTCTAAGTTTACTCTACAGCCAGCTGTCAGGAAGACACACTTTACTTATTTATTTATTTTTTTGTGGCACATAAAGGGGATTTATTGAAAGTGTTGGGGGAAAAAATATGAAGCATACGTTCAATCAGTCTTTTCTGTAATCAATAAGGTTACTGAAGCAGAAAAAAACTATAATGAGTTGTCACAGAATTTGAATTCCCATTTACTTCCTTTTATATGTATTCAGGCAGAAAATCATCATGGAAAGTGAAAGTTGGGAAGCAAGGCCTGGCTGTGACTCTTGGGTTGGGCTTATTTTGAATTTTCCAGGTAGCATTTGACCAACTGTTGGCTGAGTGACAGGGGCAGGAGAAGTCATAGGCACCAAGGTGCAATTTCCTTGCATTTCAGGTGGAGAAACCCCCTGGTGAAGTATGGCTGATCTTCCTTTTAGAAGATGCTCTGCCACAATGATAGATCCAACTGAGCTCACTTGTAAATTCCTTACCCCTCTAAGTATTCAGCATTTCCAGCCAGGGGTCAAAATGTCCCCAGCTCTAATGTAAAGGGAAGAAGAGCCCAGGATGTTCACTTAACGCATAATTCCAAAGGTGTCTGGAGGAGATTTGACCATGTAGCCCAACAGCTTTCACTTCCCAGCATGTTTAGAATTTCTTAGAAGCATTGCCAAAGCATGTAGAAAAGGAAGACAACAAAATCCTTTCCTCACATCAAGGCATACTTCTGAGGATCCATGGATCCATGGATTTAAGGCACACACTACCTTGAATTGGTTCGGTCTCAAATATTTTTCTTTAGGAATCACCCAACATGATATCATTTGCTCAGTCTGCTTTCAGTTTGTCTTACCTTATCTTCCAAAGATTCTCATTTTTCCTCAGTGTTCATCTTTAAATTTTTTCCCCAAATCTTCATCCAAAGGCTATGAGCTTTGATTTTAAAATATCCTGGTACTTCATGGCCTTGTAACTCGTGTGTTTCCCCCCCACTCTGACAGCCTGGTTGCCCTTTGGCTCCATGATTCACTAGTCCCACTGAGAAACTGCAGAACACCTTTTATTTATAAGAATATGTTATATTTATATGATAGAGAATGAATGATTTGATCTTAACACTTGTCAGTGCATCTTGGGAAAGGTAGGCAAATACCTGACCCACATAAAAGAATAATAAATAAGGTATCTGAAATCCAAACTCTAGCAGCCAATATAGTGGTTTTTAAAACACAGGCTCCTGGTAACTATCAGTTTAAAATTAAAAACTTTCTCTTGTGTGTTTCTACACATGTAAAGACAAAATATGGAAAATTCCAGAGTAGATAATTTTCATAAAGCATAAAAGCCAACTGGTCACCCAAATAAATATATATGGAAACTTTGTGACCCTCTCTAGACATCGATCAATTCTTTCATTCTTTGAAAGCTTCTGAAGTGTGCTATCTCCACCAGCACATCATCTTTTGTTGATAAGGATTTCAACTTTAACCTAAATGGTAAAGCCAATGTTAAACTGAAAAGAATTTTCTCTGAATGGCTCTAATTCTTCCCTCTTTTCTCCTTGTTATTTTTTTTCCTTTCCTTTCTATTTACTGGTTTTTAATTTTTTTCTTTTTTTTTTATACTGAAAATCATAGGATTGAGGCAGGGAAAATACAGCACATTGCCAAAATCACATAAATTTTAATGGCTTTCCTGTTCACTTAACCCCACATCAACAGTGTGACCTTGCTAGTCTGAACCATGAACCATCAGGGTGTGGAGGCCAAGAGCAGGGTGGATCTGGCCTTGCTCCAGTGTCTATTGCAGAAAGGAAACTGTGGGGCATTTTGTGGGATATTTTTGAAAACACTGCATGTCTTTTTCAAGACACTTGTGCCCTAATTACATGGAAGCTGGCAGTAGATTTGGTAACCAGTCAGCACCCACCTCCAACAAGACTGACACACAATTAGCACTTGTGCAGCACATGTTACTCAAGCTCTTTCTAATAATCTGTATTTCTTCAGCATAACCTAAATTTTTAGTCATCCTTCATTTCCAGGATATTTACACACCCCAAAGTTCTTAATGGCTTTGTTCTCCGAGGTAAGGAATTCTAATTACTGTTAACAGGAAGGAAATTTAAGAATGGAGAAAGACTTAAGGAAAGATTTTTTTAAAGGTGTACTAACACCACAAGACATAGAGGCATGTATCATTAGTCCAGAAAGGACAAAAGCAATGATCTTCTCTGACCTCTTGTACTATGCGGGCCACTTAACTTCCCCAAATCCAAGCATTTTAAGTAGAGCAAATCTTTCAGAAAAACATTCCATCTTAATTTTAAAATTTCCACTGGTGTAGAAAGTGCCACAACCCTTGGCAGTTTGTTCCAAAGGTTAATTACATTCCCACAGAAAAATGTGCACCTGATTTTTAATCTGAATTTGTCCCTATAAAACTTCGAGCCTTCAGAGCCTGCTATTTAACAGACTGAAGAGGCTTCATTTTAAAAATTGCATTCCCCATGGAGGCAATTAGTGTGGGATTATCTCACTCAACGTTAACCACGCAGAAATGAAGCATCTTGTCTCACCCAGTGTTTGGGGATCTTTCTGTAACCAATTGAGAGAAACAGGTGCTACCTGAGGGCAATCCATTGCAGCTATCCCAGTACAGATTAGTTGCTCACTGGAGATATATAAATTCTGCACTGACTGAATAAGGGGACAAAGTAGTGAGTTTAAACCCTATTTTTGTCATTCGCATGGACAAAATGGGACAAAACAAATCCCATCATTCTGGACTGGGATCAGCATACTTCATTAGTCTTCTGTTTTCTGAAGAAAAATAATTCCTTGAGCTCTTCATCATAAATCACCTCTTGCAGTTCCTTACATGCTCTTTGGGGCATTCTCCCAGCTACTCAGCTTATTAGCATCCCTCTTGAGATGGATTCACAATGGGAATGCCAATATTAACAATAATATAAACCCACCCTGCTCAGACCTGACATTCCCTTCTGAACATGCAATTATAACCCTTTTAGGTACCATACTGCACTGGAAGTTTTGTTTCACTGATTATCCACCTGTAATGAGTTCAAAGTACTTTTAAAAGTTACAGCTGTTACAGTAAAGTCTATAAAGCCAACTTTTGCTGTTTCTAGACAAAAAAAAAAAAATAGATTTTGTCCAAAACATCTCGCTTATCCGCAACACATTCATTTTAATAATGTCTACTTTCCCAGTGTCTGTGTGGTCTGTAAGTGTAGTCTATATAAGCTATATAATCTATAGGGACTACTTTTCTTTTTTCAGTATGTGTTTAGAAATGTTAAATAGCTTTGGACCCAGAACCATTCTCTGCAGGATTCCAGTGGTGACATACTTGCTCAGTGAATATTCCCCATTTACAATTACATACTGAGATGTACCAATTAGCTGGTTTTTAATGCATTCGATGTTTGCTGCAATGATTTTGTAGCATTCTCCTTTATTAACCAAAATGTCAGGTGGTACCAAGTCAAATGCCTTACAGATATCTAAGTACATTACATCAGTGCCATTACCTTTCTCAACCAAGCTTGTAATCTCATAAAAATGATATCAAGCCGGTTTGACAAGATCTATTTTCCATAAACCCATGTTGAAAGGCATTAATTATATTACCTTCCTTTAATTCCTTATTAATCAAGTCTCATATCAGCTGTTCCAGTATTTTGCCTGGGATCGATGTCAGGTTGACAGGCCTATAATTACTCAAGTCATCCCGTTTAACCTTTATAAATGTTGGCTCTATATAAGCTTTCTTCCAGCCTTCTGGAACCTCCCCAGGGCACCAAGATTTGTTGAAAATTATCATTAATGGTTCACAGAGCTCCTTTGCAAGATCTTTCAAAATCTTCCATTACCGTCTGCAGCCTCTGCCGTGACCATACGTCATTCTTGCTGCAAAAAGGTCTGGGAGATCCATGAGACACTTACTGCATCTTCCAGTACCCAAATACCTATGCAAGCCTGGCTGCCAGCAAGCTGCTTAAAGAAAGGAAAACAGTGAAATAAAAAACTCCATCTTTTCCCTACTCTCTGCCCCTGGGCACTTTAAATATAATTTCTGCACATGAGAGCATATAAATTCATAAGAATGTTCATCACATAACACTGCCTGGAATAAAACATCTTATGATCCCACCTCAAACTCAGAAAAAGGGGCCATCATTCCAAGGAATGTCCCAAATTTCTCCTGAGAAGCATGCCTAGTGCTGTAGCACAAGCCTGGTCCCACACTCTCTGCAGCATCCAAACCCCTGATGTGCTGGACCTTTTGCCCTTTGAAGGTGCAGTTTTCCCTCTATCTGCATCCTGGCACAGCTGAGGTGAAATCAGGCTAGGGACGTACCCCAGCAAGCTGATTAGTTCAATTAGTTTGTAAATACACAATACTGATAAATTCTACATGAAAGAGACTGGCATATATATATATGTGTGTGTGTGTGTGTGTGTGTATGTGTGTGTATAAAGTCCCATCTGAAAGAAAAGCAACTACCAGGAAATAAACAAAACAATGACGTAGTGTACCACTTTCAAAAATGAAATATTTCAAATACTGAATTGTAGGATGTTTCCAAAATGCTGACATGTACAGATGGGACACTGAAACATTGTCAGTAGTGAATATTGAGTTTTTCTGGTGAGAGAATTGATATTTTGGTGGTTTGATTCATATAAAAATGCCACAGCAGAAATATATACTGTTGTAATTTTTTAACATCCTTGTTAAAGTCTATTTTTTCTGCTAAGAATTTGTTTTGTGGATATCCAGGCAGCCCATCTTCTTACAGACTGGAGATCAGGTACTTCTGTGCTCCCATTCTCCATGAACTCATGGCCTCTGTGTGGCAGGCAGAAGGGGTGTTTCCAATTCTAAGTGTGCATGCCCAATTTAACTTTGCCGGTAATTTAGCTAAGTTGTGCACTGAGATTTTTTGTGAACAAGTAATAAAATGCATGGACAATTTTCCACATAAACATTTTCTGAGGTACTTGCATGCTATCTGAATTCTCTACATGTTCATTCTCACAGATGAAGCCCCTGAAGTTTTTGTTTCTGTTGGTTTTGGTATTTTGTTCAGGTATCCTTGAGATTAGTTAATGAATTAATTATTTTCTAAATTGCCCTGTGCCAATACAACTTGTAGGCAGGAAGCATGAAGGGAGGGTTTTTTGAAAAGCTGAGTGAAATCAGCAGAGTAAGTTCAGATGTGACTGTATCTACACAAACATATATACACAAATCTATATGTAGGTAGAATTGTAAATATTTATATTTGTATGCACGTGCACGTGTAGTCAGTTGTTAGTAATATTTTTGGATAAAGAAAATAACCCCAAATTTAGAAGGGTAAAACTAAGAGGAAAAAAAAAAACAACCAAACCTTTAAATTAATGAAATCTTTAAAATTAAGTCATACCATGTGGAATATGTTTTGAATTGTAAAGGTGTGTTAAGTGAAAGAATAACTCCAAAAATATTGCATTATTAAAGAATAAACCAACCAACCAAAAAAATATATATTTCTTAGCTGATGTCACAGATCTGGTTACTTCACTGCAATAGGTGCAGCAGAAAGAATCCTTATCAAGAATAGAAACCAAAGTGATTTGATGCACAGTCTTTCTTCCTTCAGTACTGCAGGTTAGTTCACATGAACACGAGCAGAAATGAGTGACAATGCATATTCTACATGGGATAAATCTGAGACTCCTAAATAAATTCACACAGTAAAATTAAAACTGGAAGCACAAATATTTTACATTTCATATATTGAACTTGTAGAACAGACTCTGTTGGAGGATGATACTGAGAAAAATAACCAAGGAGATGGTTAAAAAGGCATCAGTGGAATAATGATTATATGAGCTGAATTACCGCTAGTTACCATCACCTATATAAATACCTAAATATTATAAATCAGGGATTTTTAACTTGATATCCATATTTTGGATCTTACCTTTATTCCAGGGCTATTTGTGCCATCATTGGAGGCAAAATATCTAATCAGATAACCTGAGGGCTCATGACATAAGTTTTCACTGTTTATGCAGCACCACACAGCTAAAAGTGTACAGTCACTTCAGATATACCTGTTAGCCACACCAAAGCCATGCAGGGATAACACTCCCCTTATTGAAAGAGCATTGCTGACACAGCTGGGGCAACCAGCTCCAGGCAACAGCTCTACCTGAGCAGCATTTGGGACCCTGAGCTAAACCAGACAGGGTTTCAGTGTTGGCACTGTCCTGTTCACAAATGCACCAGTCACAAATAAAAGTTACCTTTTTGGAGGCTTTGTTTTGGCAATTCACAGCTGAGGAACAACAGTCACAAATCATAAATTTCATACCTTTGTCACCAGGATTTCAAAAAATCCACAGGGCTCTTGTTTGGATGCAAATCTGAGTAGTTGCACCTCCTGTGATGAACATCAATAAAACTTGTAAAAGGTTTTCATTTTGGCAGCTACTGTCAAGGTAAAACTTTCTTTTAACCCTCTCCATGTCTTTCTGGGGAAGGCTCTGCTTCTTCTGCACAGAGGTCTTCGCCCTACCTCTTGTACCTGCATCTTTGAAGCCTAACAGGAAAATAGGAAGTTAGTGATGTTTTTGGTTTTTTTTCCCCAAGCCCAAAACATCCTTTTATTGCTTTGCAGTAACTGTTAGTACCCTGTGACACACTGACAGAGGTTGCCTTTTCCCACAAATGCCTCAGAATAATGAGATGTGACAAATTAAACTGCATTTTTCTTTTGTCTAGCATCATCCTATTTTAAATTATTTTTTATTCTATGTTTAATGTGCTTTACAGCTTAATGTTGGCAGCCTAGGTGAGTAAAGTTTTCTTCAGGTCCACAAACCCACTGTTGACAGACTGCTGCCAAAAGGAGCTCATCCCTACAGTCCCACACCTGCCCTCAGTGCAGTGGGGAGCAGGAACCAACAGACCCCCACTGCAGACCCAACCAAGCATGTTCTCCCCAGCAGGAGAATTAACAGCAGAGGTCTAGGTTGGAGTTTGAGAAGCAAATTCCCACGAGGAGCTGTGCTGGACATTGTCCCAGAGCATCTGGGTGAGATCACCCAGCAGGGCACCACACTCCTGGGTGCACCTGGAAGGAGCAGGGTGAACCACAGTAGCCTTGATGGGAACCTCAAAGAAACCAGGGCTGTGGAGATTTGGTAAGACATGGGGGCCTCCACAAAACACCTCCTGACCCCCAAATCCTCACCTCTCTGGAGGCTGTATACTCCTCCTCCCCAAGCAAATAAAATGCTGAAGAAAACTAGTTTCCTCCTGTGCTATTCTCCCTCTGTCCTTCAGGCTGGCCCTGCTCAGCCTCCACATTCAGGCAGTGTGCGTTTCCTCTCGAGCACATTTAAGGAGCACAGACATGATCATTTAAGTGCAGGCTTTACTTAGCTATCCTTAAGAACACAAAATAGGCCCAGTAAAAAAAGACGGTGTCTGTATGCTCATTAAAACGCTTTCAGCCCAGGGCAAGGATTTGATCAAAAGGATTCCTGCCAATGGAAGGGCATGCTGGAGCCATTGTAAGAAGTTATGTGCGAGCGTCTGCCTTCCTTTCCTTTTCTTTCTTGTGCCCTGTCCCTTCCACTGCCACCTCCAATCTCTTTTCTTCCAGCTGGGGGAACAGAAGAGATTTTACTTCCTTGATGACAATTGTGTCCTTTGAGCAGCCAAAGCAAAAGGCACTTTGAGTTCAAATGAGACTGTGACTTAAACCAATATTAGCCAAGACCAACACATGTTTATTGTAATATAAGTAACCTTCATTCTGATCAGCAGGTTTTCCTCACCCCACTGCAGTTTTACTCATTGCCTCTTTCATTCTTCCAAAATGAATAAATGAAATGGCTGCACATTTTTATTCACAGCAGTGGGTTTCAGAACTTCAAATCAGAGAGGCGTTTTGATTTTAGAAATAAACTCCAGAGGAAACAGTTTCAGCCAGAACTTTCATATATTTTTTTTACCAGTTTAAGGTAACATCAAAACTCACCTTTCCAAAAAAATGAAACCTCACAGCATTCTTTTAATCCAAATTAAATAAAGTGTCATCCCTGTGTCCTCTTCCTTCATATTTAGAGGGAAAGAAAACTATCCTGCCCATACTTTAATGGTTTTGTCTGCAAATCCTAAATGCTCTGCTGCTGCAAATTTCAAATGATCTTATACAGCCAAAGTCTCTTTGGTGTCAGCAGCTGCCCAGGTAGCAACACAACCACGAGAACGCTGCTGATCAGAACAATGAATGCCTGATCTACAGATGTCATATCAAGGTAGAAATCTTGATGAGCATTGTAGTGACATTACAAAGTGGATTACACATGCTGTATCTGGGTCAGAGAAGGAGTTATTTCAGTAAGGTCAACAAAGTACTTCTGGCCAAACTTATTTTTCAACATTTTTAGAGATAGGCTTTTGTTTGTTACTTCATGTTGCACCTAATAACAATGCTCTCTCTGTTCCCCTGTATCAGCCTGGCAGCAAAGTTAAAAGGAAGGCAAACACTCCCATGCCTGGGGTCATGCAATTTCAGAGATGGGTTCCAGCTCCCTGCTCTACTTTCCTTCATGACTGGGGGCCCAGCTGCTGGTGCCCAGAGAAGCTTCTGAGCTACACGGTCAAAGTGTGTGTCACTTGTGTCCCTCTCTCCCTGCCTGCACTCTCCACCCAGTGAGAGGATACAATTAGGACTTTCTTGCTTTCCAGGTGTGTTGGTGCTTGTCAAAGAAATAAATATAACAAGGCTGTAAGGTCCTCAGCTGCTCCAGCCCATGGATAGAACAGGTACCAGATGCCTTTTTTTGGATGTGTAGGTCCCTACCCAGCAAAGTGGTCACAGGACAGCACAAAACACACCTCAGCTTCAGCCATCTTTCCCAGAGATGGACAACAGGCCAAAGGCTAAGGTACCATCCCTGAATGGCAGAATGGCAGACAGGAGATGAAGTTGCCCTGTCCAGGGAATGTGCCATTTTAAAACTGTTGGTTTACAGTACTGTTGGTGAGAGGAAGCAATACCTTTTTTTTTTTTTTTTTTTTTTTTTACTGTACCAATGCCTTTTCTTGCCTAATTTTGAAAGTCTTTTTTTTTCTTTTCTTTTTTTCAAAAATTTGGGGCAAACCAAATACCAAATGTAGTTCTTGATGTCTGACATCTTATGTTTCCAAATTCAATAGGCTCCCTGAGATGCTTGCAGCTGCAGACAAGATTGGAATGACTGTCCATCCCTTTCAGCTGCGCTGGGACTCTCGATGCCAGTAGCCCTGCAGCACTGAACCTCCTGGCTCCTCAACTCCCCTGCAGAGGACACCCTGGGTCTTGTGCCTAGCCTGGTATGACTTGGGCAAGATGTGCATGCTAAAAATATTGCTATGAGATTGTCAAGAGAGCAACACCCTTGTGTTGGAAAGAGAGACTTTTCAAGGCAGTATTTCAGCTCCATTAGTCCTTATCCAGCTCAAAAGCTTAGGATGCAACTTGGGGATGCACTAGCAATCCCACCTGATAATCCACTGGACCTCCTTCCACCATTAAGGGCTTAGAAACTTTTTCCCAGTTTCAAGTCTTGACAGAAAACTAGTTTAATGCTCAAGTATTACTCAGAGTGAACTCAGATAAATTGGCTTTTGGTCAGGTCCTTGCAACCACAATAGCCGGCCTAAAACTGCAGAGGCAGATCTTAAACTGAACCATTGATGTCACCTCTGAACAGCTCAAGCCTAAAAGAAGATATGTGACTAAATATGTATCTGGAGATAAAAAATGCTCCACTTATCCGACCTAATTATAAACATAATCCAATTGTGTTGTTTCTATGTTTCTAAGGAAAAAAAAAAAGAACTATTTCTACTCACTTGAGGAAGTGGCAATCCTTATACCACAAATCTGCACATTTCTGTAAGAGTCAAAAATGGAAACCAGATCTGTAACTGAAAGCTGTAATTATCAAGGCTAACCTTTCCTGACTGAGAAACGCAAATGAAAAAAAGATAAAAACTCAAGTTAAGAAAAAATGTTCAAAAGCTTAAATAATTGAAAGCAAGCAAAATTGTTTGGTTTTTTTTCCCCAGTTGCTATCCTGCATGTCAAAAAACCTGTGAAACTGTATGAGGGTAGCTAGAAGTCTATGCCGTATTTATTTCTCCATGATGACAGTATACTTTATTCCAGAACAGTGGTACATGTGTCAGACACATCTGGCTCAACAAGGGTATGATCCAACACCCAAGGAGCACAACTAAGATTATCCCATTGCCTTCTCTAGGCATTTCTCCAGCTGGTACCCTCTTGGTGCTGCATTATTTCCCTTAATGGATAATTCTGAGCACACATCTGTGTTCTAAAACGTTGCTGGTGGTACATAAAGAATGAGTTTATTTGCTTTTATTATGGTGTATGGTTCACATTCTATCAATATAATCCAAGGTTTAAGTTTGATGTTAAATAATCGACCTGTTTAAGGAGGGAAAGTAAGCCCTCCCCCCCCAGTGTTTTAATAAAGCTTTACCACATCTATAAATAACAGGCACAATTTGTTTCCATTAGGAAGATAAGCTTTCTTCAAAGCAGTTCACTGTTGAAGGCTTTAAATTTTGCCAGCACTTGCACAAGGTTGCAACAAACCTTGACTTATTTACAGAGAGATGTTGAGGGGAGATAAAGCCACTTAATGATCCACCAGTTCTTGCTAAATACATTTTCCTTCCATGCCCTCTCTGAAAGCAGGTAGGATAGCATCATTCTTTGGCATATTCTTAAAGTACTTGAACTAAAGGTTTTACAGAACAGTTCAACAAATGGGGCTTATGACTTCTCTGACTAAATCCTCTAAGCACTTAGGGCTAACAACAACAACAACAACAAAGTCCTTAGGCATTTATTTGAAAATAACAATATCGTAAGAATAGAAAAGGGGACAACAATGGCATAAACAAAACAAAAGTTTGATTTGCTTTGCTGCCTCATTCAAGACCAGGTGGTTTCTGTGACAGAAACTGTCAGCTTTCAGTTTTTTGAACTTTTGTCAGGTGCGCAGCAACAACAGCAAAAAACTGCCCCAAGCTTTGAGAAGAAAATATTCCCATCAACAGAAACATTTGACCTCTGCTTGTCTGAGTGCATTCCAGCCTCTCTCTTTTTTGTTCATAAGGACTCTGCTTGAGTGGACATCAGCTCACAGCAAGGACTGACTTAGTAAAACCAATATGTTGCAATAGGGACCCTGATGTATTTATCAGAATTTCCCCTTCCCTTGTGTTCAGTTTTGACTTGAACAAGATAAGAGTGGTTTGGGTTGTTTTTTTCTTTTAATTAAGAAAGACAAACAAATAAAAAAAGCAAAACAAAAAATCACAAGAAATACAAAATCTAAACCAACAAAACAAACCAAATCAAACAAAAACCCAAACAAACAAACAAACAAAAAAAAAACAACAAGCAAAACCCCCACAAAAATACTCTCCAGATCTCATTTTTTATCATTGCATTTGGTACAATTCACAGGCTGCCTAGAAGTACCCCTCTCTGCTCACCTTAGAAATGTGCAACTACAGGTAGTCTGCTGAGCCACTTTGCAGGCCCTTGGAAGTCACTGCTAAGGGTCCGTGTGCCTTGGTTAAGGACAACACTGCTGCCCAGGAAGCAAGAGAGGAGTCTCCCTCCATCTCCCTCACTTCGTCTCCTTTCCCTACAGCATTAGAGGTGGCAATCTCTTACAGAGACAATTTGGAGGTAAAAATCAGCATTGACTGCTCCAGCTCTACAGGGGAACTCAAGGTTAAGAAGTGAGGGAGAGTTTTAACTTGGCATAATTTCAACTTTGTGTGTGACTGGTGGTGACTGCTGCAGGTGAGGCAGGTTCTGAATCCAAAGGATCTTGTAACTCCTTCTTAACTCTTCCTTTAGCAAGGAAGGTGAGCACCTGGAGCATTAGTCATCACATATCTTACTCTAGATTCCTCCCTCCAGTTACTGCCTTGGCCATTTGCCTGGGGAAATGCATCTCTCTCCCCACGTGAAGTGAAGCTGACCAGGACAAGGCCTTTTTTCCCAGCTGGCTGATTTGCAGTGAAAGCAAAGCAATCAGCAGGGTCTGTTTGCAGACAGGGTTTGAGAAAATCCCCCTTTCCCCCTCCCACAGGTCCTGCGCACACAAGGGCCACATGGGAAACAACAAACACAACGTTAGTCATTTCCTCCATGCTGCCAGCTGCTGAAGGTTTGCATAAGAAGAACCCTTGGACTTCAGATTATTTCTTAAAACACCTCTCGCCCCAAATCTTTCAGCAAACAAATGCTGGACTGGTGCCAGTGAGGCCAGTTGAGTCCTGTTTCCTGGTGTGCCCTGCCACCCTCCTTGCCATCACTGCCCCCACACGCTCCCCTCCTCACCCCACAACCCCATGACACACCTGCTGTCTGCCAGGGACTGGATTTTAGAAGCCTTCTGCCTCTGCTGCAGATGCAGGGCAGATGCTCAGGTTTAGATGCTTTTTTTGTGATCAGTACTTAGGTGATGGTGGCATCTAAAAACTTCAGTTATAGATCAGGGCCCATGTGACACTGCAGGGCTGAGTGACAAAGGAGACAGCCTTTGCCCCCAGAAAACAGACAGTCAACAAGTCAGTCAGGAAATGACCCGTGGGGAGAAAGGGAAACGGGTGGCACGAGCCAATAATGAAAAGAACAGATTTAGCAATAAGTTAAAGCTTCAGCCTCATAAATAAGATTGCAATTTTGATGTGACCCCTGCTCCTGAATCAGGAGGTGAAAGCTTCTGATCATTATCATCATCACCACGATCATTATGCTTCTGACGCTCTCAAGCATTTTGTCTTGTCTCTCATTTGTTCTGGCCTGAACCTGTTTCCTCAAGCCTTCCTTTGCCCTCCTCAGGGAAACATATGCTTGGAGAGACCTGGCACAGGCTTCCACTGCTCTGAGTAATTCCTGTGCTTTAGTATACGATAGTTGTTATCCCTGAGATCACCATCATGTTTGAAGCCTGCTGCCTCATCTCCTCACACCCAAGGGGAACATGTCCTCAGGCAGGTGGGAGGATGGCAGCATGTCCTGATGCTGTGCCCACACACAAACCTCTCCCCCGTGTTTTGCTGCAGGATTTCCACAATGTGGAGCAGAAAGAACCAAAATGAAGACCACAGGAAGTAGGATGGAGTTCACCAGGAGGTCATCTCCTGGTCCTGTTGGCTGGCCCTAGCTGGGAAGATCAGCCCAGGGTCATAGGCCTGTTGGAGAGCATTAGAGAGTTTCAAACAAAAAAGAAAACCAAACCTGAGTTTCTGCAGCTGATGCAGTCTCTCTGGTCCCTCTGTACACTGTATTCTACCAGAAACTTTCATTTCTTGCCTTATTCTGTAGCCCACATAAGCTTTCTTCTTTCTTGGTTTCACTTCCTGGGAGGTTTGATATTGGGGTTGAGTAGTCTTAGGCATCATGCTCATCTAGTTTAGCCTACAAATGTGTCTCTCCTCTTTGTAACCACTTTATCCCTTTGACCACATTTTCTATTTCTTGCTTCCACCAAAATATTTTGGTGGAATAGTACATTGCCAAATCTGCATCACTTATCTTAACAGGAAAGGCATGTCCTGCTTCAGCCCTAGTTATAAGGAAGGTACTCTTTGGAAAATATGTTTTGACATGGGGCAAGCTCATAGGAGCTTTCTGATTTTATTTACTATTTGTTTTTCTTCCTCCCCAACCCCCAGCATCACAACCCCAGGAAGTTATTTTCTGTAACCGTCCTCTTACATGAGCACTATGAAGCAGTGAATTTGTTAATGTTTCTGGCTATGTCTACCTGTGCTGTCAACAAATCACATTCACCATCTGATCTTCTTTACTGATCTTCTGTTCTTTACATACTTGAACACTTTCTTATTATTTATGTTACCCTCCTTTTCAATCTTACTGCACTTTTTTACCTGTTCTTGCCTTATCACTGTTTATTGTCTCATTTTGCAGTCATGCTTAGAATCTCTTTATAAGATCTCACATGCAGCACTTCTCACATATTTGTTACATATTTGTTCATTAATCATTGGTCTTGGAGGAAAAGCAATTTTCTTCGCTTGCTTCCCTTTTGGAGCTACATCACAGATTTCTCCATCTCTGCTTCCTTCTAAAAAAAATTATCAGTGTTAATATCAAAATTTTAATCTTATCTCAAGCTGACCATGGATTTACACTCCTCAACAGAAAACAGCTTGCCAGGAACAAAATAAATGAAAATAAATGATGAAGACATACAAATATAGGCTTCCATGGTGAAAACTCTCTGCCAGGCTCCTGTGGTCTGTGGGTATTGCCTCAGTACAATATTCTTGGTCTCTTACAATAAACTCTGTATCTAGGCTTTACAGTCTTCTTTTACTTTGGGTTCTGGTCTCTGCCTTATATCTCCTCATTGCTGGTCTTTTCCTACCTCCCCATCTCTTCATATAAGTGGGAAGAGTGGGTAAAACTCAGCACACAAGTACAGACAGGGACACATGGAGATACACAGGCTGAGCTGTACTCTGATATTCAGCCATCAGATTCTGTTGGTGTGCTAGGACTAGAGTGCCAAATACATCGGAACAAAGGCTATTTACAAAATATTCACACCAAAGTTGTAGATGCTAATCTTTGTAACCACACATGCTGCTGAAGGCTGATGAGATCTAAACATGTATTCCAAAGCATGAGGGAGTACCCTAAATATAACTCCTGTGACAACATTATACACTGATGTGTCTTTCAGTACTCATAGAAAAGGGCAGCTGCTCAAGCCAGTATTGCTTATGTGTGAAGAGACTTTCCATACTGTATTTTTGGATTCCCTTATTCTGTTATTTCTTGTGAATTTGGGAAATAGCCTTTGACTTGATTGCTAGATTAGGAATCACTAAGGTGAGTAGGGTTTTATCTGTGTAGACCAAGATAGACCATCAGCCACTTGTGCATTTTCAAAAATCATGGGGCACATTACTTGCTCAGAAAGCAATGGAAAATTTCATAATTTTTGTTCATATATATGTATATCTTAGTATACTATCTCATTTGCTAGATGTTCCTTAATATTGATCAATGAGTGACCAAAGGAAACAAAATCTCAAGCATTCTTACCAAAATTCACCAGAAAACATTCAATTCAACGATCTAAGCAATGCCTTTCATCAACGCTGACACTCTTTATTGATAGGTACTGAAACAGATTTCAAGGGAGGATCCCAGACAGCCAGAAGCCCAGTGAATATGGCAGTAATGAAGGAGGTAGGAGACAGTCTGAGTCCCTGCTTTGCCTAATGTAATCAGGGACTTGTTGCTCTGACATTGCAGGCTGACTGTAAGCTTCATCTGGCCCCTTATAGATGCCTTCAATCCAGGCTTCTACATCTGAGCTCACCATCCATACTGCCTTATGGCTGCTGGAGAGATGCAGGAATTTTTAGTACATGTTACTCAAGCCCCAGAGTATGAAGTATGACTGCTGCTCTCCATCAGCTCTGAGTGGAGCCAGAGGGAGTGAATCAGAGGGAGAGCTCTACCCTGCACACCCTGCAGCTGAGAAAGAACCCTCTGGACACTCAGTCAGCTCCACAGGATCAAACAGTTTGAAATAAAGGTAGATGGGCTCATCCCACCTCCTACACATATGGTCACCTACCTGTGTCTTTTCCAGGCTGCCTTTTCCAGGTGCTTCCTGCTGCCATATCCAACTTCATCTGCTCTTCTCTGCTGTGTGCAGATCACTTGCACAACACATGGTGAGTTTTGTGGGTGATGCCATGTCCTGGTCTGCTCTTCTGCTTGCTTCTCTTGTTTTAATCTGAGGTGAGTGATGCACTTCACACTTGACAAGCTCATTCTCTAGAAAGTCCACACCAGGTCATGTGCTCATATTTTAGTTACCACGCTGTTTTTCATGCTGTGGTTATATACACATTAATTTCCACAGTCCCCTAAGCAGCTTCATGGCAATCAGGTACTGCCAAATAACTTCCTTTAACTGACAAAAAGTTTACACTTTTCCATCCTAGGGGCTTGTCATATCACCTGTGGTATTTAGTGGGGTTTATTACTTTTCAAGTGAGGTATTTTTCCCTCATCTACTGCTGTTAAAAGAGAAGAAAAAGCTCATCACATTCTTAATGCCGTTGTTTCCTAGCCTGATTAAATCCTTCTTCATTCTTGCTTTTTGGGATAAGAATGAGTTTTCTTTAGTGTTTCTACTTTTGCCACAGTGACACTTATTTCTTCAGAGCGCTCATGCCATAGGAAACTCAAGGCTGAGTTTTAGAAATGGAGCACCAACTGATATACTGACATACCTGAGAGGACCAAGGTGTAAAGGTATTAATATAGCTGCCAGGGACAGCCAGACAGCCTCATAATTTAGAGCAGTGCCAGGGCTGTTCTAAAATATGCAGGTGTTCCTGACCCCCACTGAACTCTCCATTAGCCAAGGATCATTGCAACTATTAGCCTCTGCGTATTCCCTCACTAGGCTGAACTAGGATGAATTTCAATTACTGCTCCATTCCCTTCCTTTCCAGCTTTATAGTCTCTTTCAAGAAATATCCCCTATCGCATTTCCAACACATTACAATATTCCAGTCAATTTTCATTAGCACAACTTTCATTTGCTTGAATTTCTTCCTGTGTCTTACGTGCTTGTGTTGCCTCTTCTTGCACATTTTTTTTCCTGGTGATAGACCGTGTCACTGGATCCTAACTACTCCCCAACTTCAACTTCATTGATCGAACTTGGCACGTTTCCTAGAATTAGGACTGTGTAGGCTCAGACTACACAAGCTTGGCTGTTCAGCTGGCCATGTGAGATGGCAATCTTGCATTACTTCTGGAAACCCATTCCCCCACTTCACTTCTGCACCGTGGCTGTCCCAATCAATAGCTGAGTAATTAAAATCCCTCATGATCAATGTTCTAGCTGTTTTACAGACTTCTCTTATCTGTAAAAACATTTCCCAACCTACTTTCTTTGCTTGCCCTGGGGGTCTGTAGCAACATCCAGGAATAGCATGACTGCATTCATTGTCCTTCCTCAGCTTCTGCCCAAACAGTCTCTGCTCTGACAGACAAAACATTTATAGTGTTTCCTGCTCTGGACGTGGGTATACACTGCTGTCTCTGCTGTGATTGAAGAACACAGCCTGACCCCTTAGTAAACTTTGCATCTCCCTACTCTGTTTTCAGTCCATTCTAGCTCACACATTCCAGGAATATCACACTTAGCCTTGGAAATGCATGTTTTCAATTGCTGACCTTATTAATATGTTCACAGCATTTGTATAGAAGCTATTTTCTCCTCCCACCTTTGCTTTACATTCTCATTATCTCCTACAACGACAACCAGCGGATACATTACCGAGAGATCCATGCATTCCCTCCTTTAAATTCTTCTCCTCCCACACCACTAATCTAAAAAAATGGCTAGATCATTTCCTTATTAGTGGACAATCTGTTTGCTCCCATAGGGTGTAGAATAATACAGGCCATCTCTCCTTTGCCATTTTGCTTTCTCTGTTTTGTTATTTACAACATGTCAAAGTCTCACATTTCTCATTCTCCTGATCCCCCCCCCCCCCAATCAATCTAATCTCTTAATTTTACTGTGCTAAAATGAGCTACTTGCATACTGGAAAGTACCTTTATGCTGCTTTATTCTTCCACGGGTCAGCCAGGGTGTGCAAGGCTTTCTTTTTACAAATACCTGTATGTCTTCCCTCTACATAATTTATAGAAATCACCATCCATTATGCTAGACTTGTTCTAAAGCTTTTTATCTGCCGTAACCCACTCACTAAAAATTCCCTATCCCTTCTCTGAGAAGCATTTAAGTTGTGTGCATTTGTGTGAGGATTAGGTGTTTTAAACAACTGTCTGCAACATCAACTCTGCCACCAACTCTTCTCTGATCTAATTGTGATGCAGATTTCCCTATGCCCATTTCACCATTTTGTGAGATCATGTCTTCTGAATCATTAAAACTCTGGGAAATGTTCTAGGCACTGGCACAAGCCCCCCTCTCTTTATTACACTTATTCCCTCCTTTACTACCACTTTTCAGTTACCCAGACACTGTCCTTTATATCCTCCTGCTTCTGCTGGAACAGGGCTGCTTCTCCAGCACAGGGCTGTGCTTCCAATGCACTCATCCTGCAACTTGCTCACAGCTGGTTCTCCTCCTCCTCTGTCACTCCTTCAGAGTATGAAACCAGCCATCTGTCATCAGTGAACCTCTCATATTCATTGATCTTCCCCAGCACATCAACCTGTCTTTCTAATTCCACTCTCCAGTTTCTTGGTGCCACAGCAACTGGCTGTGTGTGTACATACGAACGTGTGTGCACACACGGGGCATTGTTCTGCCTTTGCCAGTCCCCATGTTGAAAACACACAGCAGCTGAAAAAAAGAAGTCTTTTTAGCTTTTTGTTTCTGAAACCAGGGCAAGGAGAGGATGACTGCAATTCAGTCACAGACAGTAACAGACAAATTGCACATTATTTCATGAAACAAGGAAGAAAGAAGCACTCAAAAATAACATGGAGAATCCATGATTCTTGATTCCATTTATGAGGAGTGGTGCCCAGCCAAGCACCACAGCTCCTGGAGAATGTGCTGTGATGACTTACAGAGTTTCTTTTCCCTTCTAGCATGAAGTGCGGTGCAGGGTGGGGTACAGAAACAGAGCTGTGCACTCTCCTTTCTCTCTCTGACCAATATGGATCCATTCTCTTTCCACACCACCCCCAAATCTTCTTCTTACCCCAGCTGTGGTCCATTCTCACCCTTGGACTGTGGACTCTTGTGCTGTGCTTGTACAGAGTCAGTTCAGTGGCCCTGCCTCATGGCTAGTGCTGGAAGCCACAATGGAGTGAGAAACAACAAAAACAACAGTAATAACACAAATATCAAGTCACTGTGAGGTCAGTCCTTCCACAATATAAGTAAAGCCAGAAGGAGCTACTATTCTTATATGGTTTACAGTGTTGGGGTTTTTTTGGACCTCTTCTAATAGCTAAGCTTAGGTCCAAACTCTACTTGTGCCACTAACTAAACCCCAGACTGTTCAACAGAGAAATCAGGATGGCTGAAAGTAGCACCCAGGCTTTCTGGTTTCTTGGATCTATTTTTCTTAAAAGGTGCAATGAAGTCTTCGGTTTTATGCACATAGTCTTGCTGAATTCAATCAGATCCTAGCATGACAGTGACTTCTGTTCTTGCATGGCACAAAGATGTTTATATTTCCAAAACAAAAAAAAATCTATGAAAATGTGATTAGTCTCCTTTCACTTCCACTAAATCACACTGCAGTCTTGTGTTTTCCCTACAGCTGATGACATCAAATTAAAACCTACAGAGGCAATACATCTCACATCAAATATCATAGGCCTCTTTGTAATTGTTGCAAAGTTCTTGTGTGTCATCCTGCCTGCTGCATATGAACATTGTATCCCTCTGCAAAAAATCACTGTGACATTTTTGGCAGAAGATGTTTACTGCACATGATCAGGGGCAGATTGTTTTTTTAAACCTTGGTTATTTTGTCTGAGTTTTTTTCCCCTCAAAATTCTAAAACCGATTAAAACACGATCAGTTTATCTTTGTCAAGTTCCATCATTATGGTAAGACACCTTTGCTGTTGTCCAATGGAAAGAAGAGGCTTCTTGTAATACTCAAAGCCCTTGTTTTGCACATCTATGCCCTACCTGACTTTTTCTTGAACGTCTGCCTTAACTGGTACCTGTAATCTTGATAATTCATCTACAGAAATTAGGAGAAAAACACTTGGCCTATGAGGAAGATATTTCTTTATATATAATCCATTTTGTTTACCAATTATACCCAGAAATTCTTGTTTCTCTGAAAAATTGTGAAGAAAAGGAACTTCCCCATTTAAGAATTCAAGCCTGTCTCTCAGGCTTTGGTAAAACTTCTCTTGGATTTCTCCCAGGACCACCTCACCCTGCTTCTCTTACCTCCCACCATCTGCTCAATACCTGGATCCTCACATTTCTAATGAAAAATGCTTTGGCCTGCATGAATTCAAGTTGATTGGCTTCTCCTGAAGCCTAATTCCTTAGGTGAAGCCTGTCGCTGTCTTTATCTTTCTTCATAAGGAAAACTTTCTCCATGTAACACCAGTGATATGTGGCTGCAAACCCATTTGCCTTAATGAGGTCAGCAACTGCCTGCAGATGACAGACAACTTGATTGCAGCCATTAGCACATTCCAACATGACAAACACATATTTTTAGTGAATATTTTAGCAAAAGGTGCTGGACTAACATTTCTGTAAAGCGAGGTTCTCTCTTGACCTACAAGGCCACTCTCACACACACATTTTGCCCATGTCCCCCTTGTCACCTACTCATGAATTTGGCAGTCCTGGTGGCCAATTTCAGGCAGCCTCATTTCAGCTGCTTGTCTTTGTGCTTCTACAACTGCCTCTGCTGGCAGGCACAGGTTGCATCTTGAGCTGGGTCAGG
Source organism: Agelaius phoeniceus (assembly GCF_051311805.1). Lineage (NCBI taxonomy): Eukaryota > Metazoa > Chordata > Aves > Passeriformes > Icteridae > Agelaius > Agelaius phoeniceus. Next base: position 94,673,836 of record NC_135267.1, on the reverse strand, counting down.
GGACTGATCTGGCTGAAAAGTAACAGGAAAAATCCAAGATTGTTTTCAAGAAAGTTGTTTTTCTGAGCTTATTCATCAGAGAGTCATGGTCAATGGATGGGGGCTTCATGCTTCCATAAGACTTGGATGAGGCCTTGTGGAAGTTTTAACTAGTCTAGGACAAATTCTGCCACATTCCACTACAGCTGTTCCTTCTTCCCATGTTGTGGATGCCACTGAAGACAGTGTCACACATCCAATAAGAAGCTGAGATTTCCCACTTACTTTCTGATAGTTGGCTTTGTTTGAGACTGAATTTAAACAAATTAAACTTTTTTCCTCCCCATCCAGTTTCTTTCAATAAAACTTGTTTCCAAATTTCTGTTCTCATGTTGAAGACTCTTTCTACAAAGTTTCTACTAGAGACAAACCTGGTTTAACTTTAGTTCCTTCAGTAAGTCCAAGGAATCCACTCATAAAACTTGACTGACAAAGACTGTCCATGCTTGCAGATGTAAGGGAAGGAGTAAGGGAACTCTTGCAACAAAATACAAATGGGACAACCAAAGTAAAGAGAAGAGAGAAGATCAAAAACTCAGTCATGGCCAAAATTATTAGAGAAGTTTTAAGAAAGAACTTTATACAAAGTCATGATGTATACCACTCACAGGAACCTCACCCATGTCCACTCCTAATCTTTCCAGCTTGGATATGTTGAACTACCTCAGTCAAAACAAACAGGAGTCCTAAAACAGTTCTGACCAGTTAGAGAAAACTTTCCACAGTTCTTCTTAGGCCTATATTGGATTTTCTGCAGGTGCTCTATTAATTTGTGTAATGGCAGCACACGCCACAGGAGATGTTGTAAGGTGTTCCACCTGGTGGCCACTGCTGCTCCAGAAGGGTTTGGTCTCTCCTTATCATGCCAGCTGGCTCCAAGGAAATGTCTCAAATAAACATGGGTGTCCCAAACAGGAGAAAAAGACTGAGTTTAAGCAACTGAATTTCTCCCCTGTGCTTGAATGGCTGTTGAAGCTACAAGGTAGCTGTGGGGAAGGGAACACTGTCACCTTTGTCTCCAGGCTCAGACATATGCTGTGGCAATGGGCACACGCAGCAAACCACAGGGAGATGAGCTGTAACAAGTTACACCAAGGGCTTTTTCACAACTCCCCAGCCAAGTAAAAATGAATACCAAGAAGTTTTTGAACAGATTCTTTTCTGTAGTTGCAATTCACTCCCTTCCTCAAAGGCTGACTGTGCCAGAAATGAGGCAGCCCTGGTACCCTGGGTACTTGCTTGGCTCAGCCCAGCCATGGCAGAGTGAAGCAGGGCCTTCTGCTAAGCAGGGTCAGGGCTGTCTCTGCACTGCCCTCACTTCTTCTCAGGGACTCTCTCCAGGGATTGTTCTCACTTTCTGTCACACTGGAGCAAGGATCAGCAAGGATTATTTCCATGCCTTCAAGCGTGGCACTGATGTCCTAGGGACACAGGGTTTCCCCATCCACTGCTTCCACCCTTGAGCAGCAAGGAGCAGCCCCACAAGCCCCACAGCTCCCACAAGTCTGGTTCATCACCACACAGGCTTAAGTGGAGTGCTCTCTACTAAGGATCAATAGCAGCATTACAGCTCCTCAATTCCTCCTCTATCTTCCCACACACTTATGCTTCCCTGCACGTTACAGAAAAGCTTACCTTTGATCATTCCCACTTGTTCCTCCACCTCCCTTTCCCTTCAAAGCTGGACATACAGCCAAGCTCCTTGTAATTCACAGAAATAACCTCCCTGCAGCAACATTCACCCAGAAGTGCACCTATAACTGATGAACACTGCTAGGATGGATGGCTCAGGGAAAAGAGAGAACTATGTGGGCTGTGGGTGGTGGAAGGGAAGAGCTGATGGGTGGAATAGATTGCTAAACAATGTAATTGCTTTTTCTGTTTTGCTGTGGAGGAATATGCAGTTTAGCAACCTTAGCTCAGCTAGTGAGTTTGTGTGTGTGTGTGCGTGTATATGTGTGTGTGTGCAATAAAATATAACTAAATACAGGTATTTGCACTCTTAGCTCTGCATTATTTAAATACTCCATTGTAGAGTATGTTGTAGAGTCATACTTCATTTCCACCTATAAAGAATAAACCATGTATCTCACGTGGGTGCCAGAGATCTCAAACAACTTGTCTCTATAAACTCTGGAGGGAATGCTAAATTGAGCTGAAAACTTTCATTCCAGCATTATGCATCCACTTTTCCTGTTAATCTGTTTTTCCCTCAATCAGAGGATTTTGGGTTTGCTCCAGGCAATACCCTCTCAGGAAAGAGAAAGTATGTGATGTGATTCCTGTTCTGGTTTTAAAAGCTACCCAGAAAGAAAGTGTGGGAGGACACAGATTGCATAACAATGATATTTTTAAAAAGGGGAAAACTACTTCAGTCCTGAAGATTTTAGGGGCTCAAGGATTTGTTGTACTCCAATATGTAGAGTCATGAGGGGAGATAAAAACCTAAGTAGAGAAGTCAGTTTGGTGTATGAAAGATGGGACTTCATATCTTCCATCTGCTTGCAGTGACTTGAACCTATACATTTTCATTTCCACAGCTTTGTGCTGACCAGTGGTCCATAAAGCAAGCTGGGATGCTGGGACACTGTTAAAGCTGTTTCACTACACATGGAAGACACTGATATTCACTTGGCTGGAGGAGTAAAGGAACATGGCTTTAAGATTCCCTGGCCATATCAGAGTCCTAGCAGGGACTTGGTTTAGATAAAGCAGACATGAGATTTAGGGAATATCTTCTCATATTTAATCTCAACACAACACATATTGTTAAGAGCTGAGGTGCCCACTCAGAATTGTATCACTATTCATGTACAGCAAAGTCAGTAACTTGTGCCTCACTCTTACAGCCCAATACTTTGCTTAAAAGACTTCTGACATTAAAACTTCTAAAAGTGGCAGTCTGAAGTTCCTGGATGAAGAAAACACCTTGCAACTTCAGCCACTGGCCATCTGATCTTTGATATGGCCAGCACTGCTGGTTGGGGATGGAAAGACTCACTGCTTAATAACAGGAAACCAGGTCTGGAAGCACCACAGTGCTCCAGGGAATGATACACAGTAGCAGTACAAACTCAAGTAATAGGGCAGAAAAATACTGTCAGATGAGGAAATGTTTGTGAGAATTGGGTATTGGCTAAACAGTTCATTAAATCCTTCATAGTCCCATCATTGTTTCCCATTTCTTGTCTCAGTTCTGTCTCAGCCAAGAACAAGCGGCTGTAAAGCAATTTCCCAGAACCAAGAATGCCAGAATACTTCTCAGTTCTAGTACTTCATTTCTATTTTACTTTGGATTAGTTATGAAGTGGTTGTTTTTATGTGAGTGAAAGAATGTGAACAGAGGATGAAATCAAAGTGTGGTAGAAGTAGCTACAGCTGCCTTAGACTCCAGGGAAAACAGTGCAGTAGGAACAGACATAAAGTTGTAACAGAAGGTATGAGAGAACAGCCAAAAAGTCTCCAGTGCTGGTTTGGATGACAGAGATTGCACAGAACTCTTCCCACAGAAAGCTGTATGTGCCAGCCCCTTTAGCACTCCTGACTTACAGCTAACATGGGTCATCAACAGACAATTCATTTTTGAACAAATCATGATTGATTTCCAAAGCTATGTGTAGGAGGAAGAGGACTGAGCAAAGCCTGTGTGTTAATCATCATTCTGACAAAAGGTGTCTATTTGATCTTTAATACTTGGTCACAGGCTCGATGTGACACAGTGGACATTGCAGAGAGATGATGAGTGTGGATCTTATTTCATTATCCATGTGCTCATGTGTACAGAGGGACAGTTCATGCAGCCATCTGCTCTCACTGTGCAGTCATGCAACAGTTTTTCACATCTTTGTCTTCTGATTGGCCTTCTTTCACTCTAATTTTCTGTCTTGTTTGAGCTAAGAAGGACAAATGACTAGAAAGCAGTGCATGCTTTTGTCTGTCAGCTCACAGTATCACAGTAGTGTATTTATACCAGTAGCAGCTCTAAAGCAATTTGCAAGTATGAAACAGGACAGAACAGCCTTAGAGCATCCCTCAAAGTGCTGAAGAGAGTTATTTTTACTTTTTTTTTTTTCCTTTCCACCTGCACTCTGTGTTGGCATATATGCTTAAAAAGGAGTAAAAAATAAAAACAGGTTATATACTAACTCTTCAAAGCTGACAAGTGATATGGAACAACCTGTATTTTGACTCTAATAATCCTGTCTTCCACCTCATAATAATAAGTAGATACTGTCCCTCATCACACCTCTTGCCTCTGTTTTGCAGCCAAAACCCACTCTGGTCCCCAGTTCATGCATACAAAAATGCTGGTACAAATAGTACCTTCATCCATTTGAGGTCATTCTTACCAGATGTTAGAACTAATTAGTGCTTTCACAGCTTTTGGGCTTTTTTTGCTGGCCACTGCACTTGGTCTAATAAAGTCAGTTAAAACAAAGCAGGTTTGCATGCTGAAGTTCCTTTTCAGCCCAACAGGGAAAGCCTTTGAGGGTATTTTGTCTTTCCCACTCTGTATCAAAACCCTGCGGATTCTCAGACATCCAACCAATCTTAGCTTCATCTTATAACAAAAAAGGTACCAAGAAACCTAAGCTGAGCACATAGATTTGCCTGATAAAATTGGCTAGACAGGGACCCAATGGGAAATCCAGGAGCAGTCTATATTCTGTTCACTCCATGCAATTTTTGTGCTGGATAGACAACTTGCTAACAACCCGTGTGCCAATTGCTTTAAGGAGAGGAAAGGACAGGCTGAGGGATGAAAGGAGACAGCCAGACAGTTATAATTCAGACTTTCATAGAGCTTTTAGACTCAGATGCTCCTGAAATTCATTTATAAAATCATGTGAACTTTCTCACTGAAGGAATATCAGCAGTGATACCATTGTGGGGGAAAGAAAAGATCTCAAGCTTTGAAAATATGACCATAAGTGCTTTGCTGAATAGTGTTCAAGTGGGTTTGAAACTAGGCAAAATGAGTTTGTCTGTCCCTACTTAAAACCACAGATTAGATAAGTATGAAAATATTTTCTCTGCTAAGCTATCAGCACTTGGCTTCTCTTTTAATTATAGTCAAATAATGTAACAAAGGGCAATTTCCATAACATTTATTCTAACAATTTCTTTCATTTTACATCACAAAATTATTCTGAACTTTTATCAGGACATGTACAACACCTACTACTTTGTACTTTACCTTGATGCTGATGCCTCTGAAAGAGCAGTAAAAGGGAGATACCTGTTAATTGCCTCGCACCTTGCCTTCAGAGACCTGTTCAGAAAAACTCTGTAATTCCTGCACACCTTGTACTCTTAAATACAACTGCACAGGTCTTTGCTGATAAGCCATCTCACAATCTGAAATCACTTGATTTGTGACCATGTGTTGACTCTATTGTCTCAATTTCCACTTCTCAGCTTGGCACTTCTTCATCTGTGCACCTTCATAGTGAGTAAACAGCTGATCCTGAGAATCACACCAGTTTTCCTCACTGGAAGACTCTTCTGAAAAACTATGAAGACCAGCCACTAGTCCTAGGTTTGAGTTGTCTCCTGTTTTCTCCCAAAATTTGAATCAGGAGCTTCCTATGAGTCTGAACAAATAATGGCTCACATTTTACAGATGGAGCCTTATTTCAGCTGTCAGAGAAGCTCAAATTAACAGGGAAATGCTAAGTGAAAATATTAATGGCATATTTTTTTAGGGGAGAACATTTGAAACTAAAGAAATTATATCCTTGAAACAAAAAGGAAGAGTGAAGGGTCTTCTACATTATTATTTAGAGAAATGTCATGGAAAACCAAAGCATGAAATATTTATAAAGTCTGCTTTGAAGACCCCTATAAAACTGCTACTGAGTTTCTTTAAAATGAATATGCAGTCCATGATTTCAAAGCTTACTGTATTGGGTCCTCAAGGTCTTTTAAAACAATTCATTTTCACTTCAGACATGAAAGGGAAAACTGAATGTAACAAGTCTCAAAGAAAGCTTAAATCTTTGCATTCCAGGTTATGGTTTTGGTTTGCTGTTTTTTTATTGATCATTTATGTACTAATTCCTAAAATGCATTGCTCATATTTAATGTCATACACTAGAAAAATAGTTCATCTAGGCTACATTTAAGGAAATAACATATGTTTTTTAAACTCATAAAATTAATTTGGAGGAGTTCCTATACCTAAAGAAAAAGCATCCAAGCCACATTGCTCAGTATTAGCAATAATGCTGTCCAGTAGATGTCTCCTCAAGAAACTTTTGATCTCAAATGTTACTTTCATTGTTGTTAAAACTGAACCCTATGTAATTGTCCCCTGCATTACAGTAAGAATGGTGTCCCTCAAATAGCCTGAGCCAGTGGCAACAGGCTTGTTAAAAGCAAAATATTTTATGTCAGGTCTGTAAAAAGGAATGAAGGAAACATTTAAATATGAGACAAAATCTTCCATTGCTGCATTTTCAAAGAAAAACCAATCATTTGCAAGACAAATCATATTTTTTCCTCAGCAGACAGGGATTTTCTTACTGAAAGGATATTAAACTCCTAAAATGTTATGCCCTATCTGAAGCCCTGAACTCCTCTGTTCAAAGCATGACATCAGAGAAGCAGTTGTTCTTTGTTTAATGGAAACAAAATCCCCAGAAAACTAGGGCTGTTCATCCTCCCTTCTCAGAGCTTTCTTAGGAGCTTTAAGATATTTTTCTACTGATGGTTTTGTGCATTTCCATCTGGAAGGCAATGATTTATTTTTCCATTTTCTGAAAGGAACTGGAGTGAACATGGCTGTTTATTTTTCTACTTAGATAGTGCCTTACCATGCCAAGACAACTCTGAGCACCAGCCTCATCAATTAATATCAGCACCACTCTGAGAATGGTGTTTGCTAAGAAACTGTTGCTACAGAACAAGCAAAATGAGGACAAAACATTGGGCCAAGAGCTAGAAGAGGCAGAGGGGAGCCAGGATGTGTGGATCCTGGCCCAGGGAGCACAGACGGGGTAGTGCTGTCTCCCTGGCATACTCCCCTGTCCTGCAGACCACCCCCCTCCCCAGCACCACCTCCTGGCTCTGGGCTCCACACCTGGGTGGGAGGGGCTGTGCTGGGATGCCATTCACACGCCATATGGAGCCTTCCTCCATGTGCAAACCAGCAGAGCTGAATGCTGATTCAGCTGGGGCTGTGAAACCACACTTTGCGAGGCATCTGCGGCGCTTTGGGACATTCCTTCATCTAACCAGGGGACAGCCAGCCCTGGAAGAGACTCCCAGAAACAGCTCCATGCACCAGTTGCCCTCCTCATATTTAATAACAGAGAGGGCAAACAGCAGGTTCACCTTCCCAGGTTACATGTGGGACACACTGCAAGCTGTAATTGCTCCTGCTGAAATGCGGCTGCACCGCGGCATTTGGACAGAAAGTGAGCGCTCGCTGTGACACTGGCCACTGTGTTTTTCTTCATCTGGATGGAAGGAGAGAGGCTGCTCAGTGGACTGTCTTTTTTCTGTATTAGCACACATGTACAACCCCAGATATGCCTCATCCATGTATTTCTTTTCCTCTCTCTGTGGTCCCATATTCCTGCAGCAGTCCCACCAGAAGTGCTACGCAGTGACCTTTAAAAATTGCTTTGCTTGATCTCCACAAGTAACAGACTAAGGAACTCTTTTTATGCCATCTGCAGTGGTGAATAGGAAAGAGGAAACTATAGGCTTTGACCAGTGAGACATAAATGCCTTTTTAGGCCATAATTGTGAGTGTGGGTCATAACTCTGAATGATGACAATCAACTGCTCATGGAGGAGTACACAAACTAGCCAGCAATGCAAACAAACAGGAGCAGAGAGAGGAGACAGGAGAGGAGGGGAAAGAGAGACTAAAAAGCAGGAGTAAATTATTTATTTAAGATCCCACAGGAAGGTACTAAAAGAGGCAGAGAAGATTCATTTTGTACGTCTCAATTCAATGTTCTGTGTATTGTAGCACACAGGCTGGGCTGTTTTGCTGCTATAACACACCACTCGTTGTACACTTCAAAGTTGATATTAATATTTTCTCTGCCTCTTTACACGATCCCATAAAAAGGAATCTCTCTGACTGAATGTAAAAACTATTATCAGGCATGCAGTTGACCAAATTCTGCCCAGATGTTGCAGCGTGGTTGCAAACTATATGTCAGCTGTTCTTTTTGCTGCTCACCATGCAGTCAGCCTGTTCATCTGGCCATATGGAAGATCCATGGGAAAAAAAGAATAGCTATTTGTGCATTGGTATTGAAAGTCAGAATAATGCAGCCTTTAAGATTTAATGGGTGCTCAAGCTGGCTTACAAATAACCTGCTTTGTCTGCATTATTTTGTCTATGTCTTTCCTTATGAAAAACAAAGAATAGAAAAGAAAGATCAAAGATTTCAAAAGCAGCTTTGTTTTGAAAGCCAAAATGCCTTACTCCCTTCAAGCAACAGGGAAGGCTTCTATGCACAGGCTTCAGACTCATACTGCACCTTGCCCTGCTGCAATAGATGATAGCTCCACAAGAAGCATTTCAATTCCCTGTGCCTCCCCACATCCTCTCCTTCCCCACTGACACGGAGCCCAGCAAAGCCCGAGGTTCACTCCTCCTGCCAGCCTGCCTGGAAAGCCTTCTGCACAGTGGAAATAGCAGCAGATCCCAAGGGAAGGGGAACACACAAATTATGAGAAATGGCTATTTCCTGTTAAACAGGATAAGGCAGAAGTTTGTAATATGATTCCCAGACATCAGTGAAGACAAGGGGAGATCTGAGGTGGAAACTCAAGCTTTTTATCACACCGCATTTGCACACTACAATGAGGCTCACATCTCATATGCTGGAGGCTGATGTCTTGCATATGAGACATCATATGATGTCTCATATGTAAGACATAGGTGAGCTGGACTTGCACCTATGCCACTGGTGGGAAGTATTCTGGGGTAGGGAAGAAGCTTTTGGAGGTTTGGGCACTGCAAATATAAGCAGCTAGATCGGGTACCTACAGACCATGCACACCCCAGAGCAACTCAGAGTGTCTCAGTTGAGCTGGCACCAGTACTCAGATGCTTACAGCACTTCTTGAAGCCTCTTTTTATCCCTGTCGACTCTTTGGGCAGTCTACATTCAGAGTTTAGGCACTACATTCACAGCTTAAAGCTAAACTGTGAAAAACCATTTCCACCTTTATGGACAATACCTCACCATGTCAAAAATGTGTTCTCCTAACCCTAGGGACCCACAGGTACCACAGTCTCTGAGATACAGCCTTCCACAGTGCCTGGCTTGGGAAGCAGGGCCTGTGCAGAACATCTTCACACATGTGAGCACCTGTTTGTAGGCAGTTATCTGTCTGCCTGTGGAAGCCTGAGCCTGTGCATGGCCGCACGGGTGCAACTTCAGACGTTTGATAATTTGGCCCTGGCTGCGCTGTCAGCTGCTGTCACTTTCTGTTTAGCGCAGCGTTCATAAGGCAGCAGCTAATGGGGCGGGAGCATGGGGAGGAATTCTGGCAAAGACAAGTCACTGGGATATTTATTTGGCCGTCCTTATGTAAAAGAGTGCAAAAATGGAGCAGTAAAATATTGTAAAACTTAAGCTGATACTTCCACTAATTCGAAGTGGCAGTTTTTAAATAGGGTTGCTTCTGTTTGTCACTTTCAATCATAGAATGCCGATAGTGGTACTTAGAAGGACTTAATAGTCTTAAGAAAATAAACTGTCCCCCTCCCCCAGAGCAGAACAAACAGAGCCATATTGTCATGCCTTGAGATACATCAAGTGTGCCATGCGGGGAGGGGGTGCCTGCGCCTTTCCTCCTTGGCCGACACAAACGAAAGTGACAACTTGTCAACTCTCTCGTCCTGTTCACTTTGCATCCTGCTCCATTTCTTGTGCTCTCTTGCCTTTCCTTGTCTGCTCTTCCCATTTCAGTCCTGGTCTTCAAAGGAAAAGGGCACTCCCGTGTCGGCAGCTTTTAACTGTGTTTTATTTGTGCACACCCTTTTCCTGAATTAAAAATAACTCCTTTCCCCGACCAGTTTTCACATGTTCACAGGACTTGTACCTGAAGTGAAGCAAGGCACAGGCACAACTTAGGCTTACTGAGGGATGAGAGCCATTATTCCAGGTAGGGAAAGGCAGAGTGGCAAGCACTAGTGCTTCATGCCCCGTGCACAAGCCAAGCCAGAAACAAGCAGCAGATCTGCCATGAGGGAGGAGGTTCCCATGCCATGACCTCTTTTCCAGCAGCAGGATGCATCTGAGACATTTGCAGTTGTTATTGCAAAGCCCCTGCAAAATGATGGGCCAGGCCTTGCCTGGACTAATCCTGGTCTTGCTAAAGGGCCAGGGATGTGCTGCTTGCTCAGGTTTACGCTACATGAGGGCCACTGGGCAGCAGCAGCCATAATATCAGAAGTGTACTATATTCTTCACATCCCCACCTCTTATTCTTCATTACACACCCTGTTCCACTCACTCTGACTGCAACTAAGTGCAAATCCAGTACCTTCTGTGGATGGGCTTCCCAGATTTTAGTGAGGGAGGTGAGGCTCTGCTCTGCCTCGAAGGACGTGCACAGATAAAACCCAGGTACTTCCTCTTTAATATCCATTGTCAGCTCCCTCCACGACCTGCTCAGAATCACTGCCTGAATGACTTTGCCAAGCAAAGGCAACAGAGTCAAACCAGCAGGGACTGCTGTAGGAAACCTGCAGGCAGCAAGCAGAGGGGCACGGGGAGGGGGGTCCCTCCAACGCTGCCGAGGAGCTGTCTCAGTATGGAGAGCATGTTGGGAGGGCTGGAGAGGGAGTGTGCAGCCAGGAAACACAGAGTTCACCTCAGAGAGGACACAGGGGTCAACCCAAATCTCTTTCACATCAAACCTCTTTACCTAATAAATAAACAAGCAACAATAACAAAACAACAACAACTGCAATAACAAAAACAATACAATTGAAGAAAGATTTCATTTGAATCAGAACAGAGAGAGATAGATTCATTTTCCAGAGTGAAACTCGGTCTAATAGCTAAAATAAGAAAGTGTGTGTGTGTGTGTGTGTGTGTGTGTGCACGTGCGTGCGTGCAAATCCAGGAGGGGGAGTCAGATAAGAAAGAACGATTAAGTTCTTGCATGAAAGTAGTTAAGCTGTCATCTTAAGCTTACTCTGTCAGAATTATTGCTGTTTATTCATAAGAATACTAAGGAACAGATGTTCACCTGGCCAAGCAAACCTCCTGAAAGGAAGATATCCATATGTTGCAGTGATCAGAGTGTGCTCTGATTCTTAGAAAAAAAGTTTTGTTTCCTGGTATTGGTTGAAGCATAGTAGAAGAGTGAAAAGGAGAAAAATAAAAGGTAGGTGGAGAGGAAAAACAAAGGGAAAGAGCAAAGACACAAAAAGGAGCCAAGGTGAAATTACAAAAGCTAGGGGGAATTCAGGGACATTTCTTGAACATCAGTAAAAGCATTTGTAAGGACAATAGCTACACAAGAGACAGCATAATTAAAAGAGCACAAGTAAGAAAAAGAGTTGAATTTCTTTTTACAGTTTCTTTCTTCATGTTTTTTCAAGTTAGCAGGCAAAATGTGCAAGCAGTGTCCATTCTTTTCTACTTCCTAATGTATTTGCTTTGCTTAGTCTTTTGTCTTATTCGTCTAATGGATTTAGAGCATTGGGATTCTTTTGTATTGAAGTTTCATGAATCAGCCTGTCTGCTGCAGCCTGGGACAAGCACATCCTCCAAACACAGTCCAGAGTATAAACCAAAGAAAACACAAGAGACAAGAAAGACACAGACTCATGGGTACCTTAGAGGTAAGAGGAATTTCATCCTGTTAAATTTCTAGAGGACTGCTCACTGCAGCTTGGGGCTGTCCAGGGCACACAGGCAACCAGAACAAGTAGAGAAGCAAAAACTCAGAGGGGAACTGGGGATGAGGGAGGTGATACAGGGCTGAAGAAAGATTAGGGGCAGCTGCATTAACTGGGCTCCTGCTCCCTCTGAACTCACCATCTGGCAGCTCCAGAGGTGCAGGGCTGAGGAGAGCCTGAGGGAAGGTTCGCTGTTTGGCATTTCTCCTCATCCAACAGGGAAACAGGACACAAGCCTCTGCCCCACCAGCAAAGGATGTTTAGGAGCTGAAAAATACTGTGGAGAACATGCAATGGCCATGTTCACATTTAGTATCTTCTTTAATGAAAAAAGTTCATTATATTAGGGCATTGCACAATCATCCCTGGAAGATACCACTTCTTCAATTACTACTTTGCAAGGATCCTATTATAAGGCAATAAGCCAAACTGTAAGTTAATTTTGAGTGTTTTTTTCACCCAGGCAGATCCCCTTGTGTTCAGAGCAATGGGTGATGATGCTATAGCCTAAACCATGTCAAGCTGTTCTGTATACTCTGCAGTCAGTGGGATATTCCTTCTGCTGGAAAGATCACTAATTATTCAGTCAGCATTTGCCTGAATAAGGCCTCAAGATTTGGTCCAAAGACAGCAAATGTTCCTTCTTGATTATTTTTACAAATTAAATGAGAAGAATTTAGAAAGAGAGCATATGAAGCTTATTTGTAAGACAGATGTTAGACAGACTAGCAGCTTCCCAGTATCCCTCTAATACTTATCCCCAGTACAAAAATATATTTCTTTAGCCTTTATAATGACATGGGAGTACTTAAGACTTTACTGATAGTCTCCTGAATGGCTTTACAGGTCAAGAAGCATGAAATTATTTATTCTATAAATAATATTTTACATCAGATTCAGGACATTTTGGAGTGGACAGAATTTTTCAATTAATAATTTGTTCACTGAGAAATGCAGTTTTGAGTCAATCAAAAGTATTCATCAATACAAAAAGTCTCAAATGGGGGAGATTTTTTTTAATGTCTTATTTTGAAGTCATCTCTTATATCATCTGACATAAAATAATACTTCCTATCTTTTGAGGGTGCTTGAACTAAGAACTGAAAATCTGAAGTACTCCTGCAGCTCTGAGCTAATCAAACCTTTGAGCTGTCTTGGGGCACAACTGTAACTTCCTTATGGTGAGCTTGGAATGGACAGATGTGTGTGCTTGGTCCCTTGCCCCACCTCTCAGACTTTCTCCACCTGCTCACAGCAGCCTCTGAGGTGTGTGAGATGTAACAACCATTAGCACACAAGTTAATGAACATACTCCACCTTTCTTCACAACCCAGCCAGCAGCAACAGTCATAACAGACTTCAAGATACGGCATATCAGAATTGTAATGCAACTCTTTGTTAGCACTGGAGTGAAGTCAAAATATTACTCAGCAATGTTAGGAATAGCAACTGGTATCTGAACAATATTAGGACGCTAAAACAGATTTATTAGCTTTTGCTTAATACAGTGCATCTAGCCTTCTGAAAAACAGTAATGTAAATAATGAGGCATTCTGTAACATTTTTTCTCTTTGTGCACCTTCCTTATAAGCTTCTGTTCTGCTTACAGATCCAGTGATGATTTCCCCAATTGCCAACTCTGCCATGTCATCCTGAGACTTGAAAATCTATCTGCCACCTCTCTGCTAGTAAGAACTTCAGCAGTGATATGATTTCCATTGCTCAGACCTTTCCTGGGATCTGCACTGACTTGAAGACCCAAGAAAGACCTGCTCACTCTTCCACAGCTGCTTTGGATGTTGACACACCAACAGATTCAGCCACATGAGACCTAAGCAGTCCTCCTGCAATTTGGAGTCCTCCTGTTTTCACTACAATGAGTACAAGGCCACTATTTTCACATGGCTGTTTTGTTACATTTTAAACCAAAAACATCTTTTTACAGGGAACAGAAAGAACATTCACCAGGTCTTTTGTTGCTATAAAGTTTTACTAAACTCAACAACATTTCACCAGCTTGCACAAGCTGAGAAATCATCTCCCAAACCCAAGGGAACAATCACCGTGAAGCAACATATGAGACCTTTTTCAGGCTCAAGCTTCCAAAAGCTGTGTGTGCAATCTTAATTGAAGTGAGTCATTCTTCCAACACTCACAGAGCTCCAACATGCTCCAAGACACATAGTGAACTTGTCCAGGCTCAGAACATTTGACACTGAATCTGTCACGGATCAGATTACTTCACTGTCCTACTTCTGAAAACATGGGGACCTTATCTTAGCATTCTTATGTGCCCGTCTTGAAGAAGATAGCCAGGGCTGTCAGCTTGCAGAGGTGATGGGTGATGCTCTGCTAAGGGGATGGCACTCCCTGAGAAAGAATTCCTGGGACCCAAAGATGTAGACAGCCTAGATACATGTCGCTTGCAATTGCCAGCAAAACCAGACACTTCCATTTATTTCTCTTCGTATTAGTTCAAATAACCTGATTTTTAATTCTGGACAGTAATCATGCAAAAAAAGTCTATGCCCTCTGTAACATTACTGCAATTAAAAGGATAAATATTGAAATTCTGAATGTTTTTTGTCATAGAATTACCACTGTGTTCTTTAAAGGCTGACCCGAAATACATATTAAACCAATTTAAACAGTGAGGAAAGCCAAAGGAGAAAAATATGAAATTTTTGAAGGGAGGTTTTAGTTAGACACACAAATATGGATGAACTTTCGTATGAGGTTATATTTTTACCACAACCATTCAAACCACTTTCTTGCAATCACCAGCAGTCCAGCTGATGCTCTGGTTTTCTCCAGTGCGGAGAACTAAGTCTTATCACTTCCTGCCTGTTTTGAGCCCTCTCCAACTTTGCTCCTTCCAGCAGCAGTGTTTCTCGGCCCATTCTTGATAACACCAGGGAGGGGAAATGGCCTGGAGGAAGAAGAGGCTATCATGGCATTTGAATTTCCCAAGAAATTTCTTCATGCAACATTTTTAAAGGCTTGTGAACAATCCCTGTAACATCCTGACTCTTTTTTCCTTACTGATTAGTACATCAGTGCTGGTCATTTCCTCTGCCTTCCCCCATCCCTCTTTCTTATGCTACCTAATCCACCTTTTCTGGTTTCCTTTCACTCTATCCCATCTCCCCTTTGACCTAGATTCCATCCATTTGCAAATGCTTTCTTTGATATCCACACCAGTTCTTTATCCACTGATGTACCTCACATCCAAACCTGCCTACCAACCTAAGAAGCCATCTTTTGTGTGATACCAGATCAAAAAGGTTTCTTGAGGATCACATGAGTTGTATCCGGGCCTTTCCTCTGCCAGTCTTTCATACCTCCCCTTAAAAATTCCAGTAGGTGATCTCTTCTGTGAACCTACAAGACAGTATCTGCTGTAATATCACAACTCTCTCAGTCTTTTTCCTTCTTTTAGACCCTGATTTATGATCCTTTTCTCTTCCAACTGCTACAATCAATCAAGCACACAGACATTCAATTTTCCAGATCTTCCCTAGACATATTTGTGAAGTACCAGCTGAATTTCCCATAGCCTGTGGTATTGGTACTGTGGACAATGCCAAAGCATCTTTCCCTTGCTGCACAACTGTGTTTCTGAAGTAAAACTTCCATGTTATCTTGCCCAGCGCCACGCTTGTGAAGATAACCTTGAGCACGTTAATGGACCATAAACCAATAGTTATCTGACATGGCAGAGAGCTGCAGACTGTATCTGTGAGAGGTGTGGACAGCCCCATTCCCCCACCAGTGTGTTAATGCCGAAAGAAAACTGACAATTTAAATCCCAACATTATTAATGATTCCACTGATGATCATTTTAGCAGAAGCATCCAGCCAATGCATTTACTCCACAATCCCAAGCTGCCTCCCATGCCTTCCCAGGTGCCAAAAGCTCCAACTGTCCCCTATCCAACTGCCAAAGACTTCAGCTTCCCCATGGCAACTCCTACAATGCAGTTCTGCATTGTTGTTACAGCGCTGAACCAAGCAGGGAGGGAACGTCAGGAAAATAGCATCAATAAATTGACTTCAGTATCAAAATAAATAATACTAATTGTTTTATTCATTTAGGTATTTAGTTGAGTAAACTTTTATATAAATTTAATTTAAACAAATCTGCTATTGAACTGCAGGTTGCTTCACCAGAAGGCTGCAGGACTAAGGATGCTGCCAAATAATTGAAGTCCAGTTTGTCACTGAGTCCATAATGCCCAGAACAGAAATACTGCTTTAAGAAGCTGACTCCTGCATTATATGCCACTTTTTTGTTTTGGTTTTTTTTTTGTTGTTTTGTTTTGTTTTGTATTTCTTTGTTTTGTGTGAACACTTTTGATGCAATCCATAGCAAGGTGACAAGCATTATGCCACCAGACCCCTCCCATAAAGTCCACAAAGCCCTTGGGATCCACAGAAGCCTGAAATCTCTAGCCTACCAGCTCTCTACTTAGCTGTCTATTTTCGTACAAACAGGGTCTTAAATGGCCTGCCTGGGGTTGTCCTACCTTTCTTGATGTTTTCCACTGAAAACAGACTGCTTCCCATCTGAACAAGTTATTTTTCAAATCTTCAGATATTCTAATTTCTTAATAACCTGTTCTGGCATGATTCTGCTTTCCTTTAGTGTTTCTTTCTCCTCCCTAGGGAAATTTATGCTTGTTTCTGACACCTGTGTCTGCCACCATTACCTTCTTTTCAGAGCACAAGAGCAAGAAGTGCATGGAATATTTTAAGCAATACCTGAATTTCCTTTTAATAATTTTTCTCTGCCATGTCTTAAAGGCCCTTCTGGCTCTTTCACAGGCCTCTTTTTTCTTGTGTACTTGAAGAAAGTCATAATTTTTCACAACCTCCTGCACAATCTTGTTTTTTCATTCTCTACCTTTTCTTATAATTTTTATTACTTTCTGAACTTCACATTGTAATCTTTCTAGTCTGCCCCTGTACTTGATGTTTAATACCTCACGTATGCCTCTTTCTTAGACTTGATTAATTGAAGGTGGGCTTGTTCATCATAGTGTGAATGTATTTCTTTCAAGCCAGCATATCAGATGGCCCTTGGGTATATATTAATTTCAGTTCTGCACATTTTCAGTTTCTCATCAATGTTCTTGTCCTCTCCATTACTTTTCATTCAGCTCCTCCCACAGACTTCTGAAACTCAGACTGAAATTTTGGAAAATCACCTGCAAGACCCAAAGAAAAACTTAGGACATGCAAGACCATTGTGACCTTATCACCCTGGATATATCAAGCTCTCAGCCAATTTCATGCCTTTCCCAAGCCTAGGATCAGCAGAAATCAAACTGGAAGTGGAAGCACCTTGTGGGCTGAGGGTGTCTTCAGCCAAAGGGGGATCACCAGACTGGAGCACATCACTGCACTGCCCTTTCTGGGACTGCTGTACTCTCTCCACATGTGAGGATGTGGGAAATGGAAAACACATCAGCTAACCTCATCAGTCTATCGAGATTCACACCCAGTGCCTTGTTTGCATCACCAAGGTGGAGGAAAACAAGTTTGCTGGGCCAAGGCTGTGTCCTGTTACCTGTCCTGAAGTACTTCAGATCACCTTGTCTCAGCTGAAATGAGAAGTCATTGAAATAAAATTTTAACATGTCTTTGAGTCTGCATAATTTTCAGCAGTTATGTCCAGACTTCTAGAGCATACAATAAAATTTTAAAAATGATTTTGTTATAAATCTAGATTTTTATCTCCACTCACTCCCACTGAAAGCAGCTGCGTCAATTATGTGATGTGGGAGCTGCTGAACGAGGCAGCAGACAAGGACTTCCACACAGGGCAGTTCAGGGCAATAGGTGATGCTCCTCTCATCTCCCCCAGCTCCACATACCAGACACAGCACCCAGAGGTGCTGTGAAGACTGGGAGCCTCCCATGAGGGCCTGTAAGGAACAAGCAGCACCCACTGCCTGCAGCTCCTTCATGTGTGATAGATGGACTAGCTGTCATGAAAGTGATTTAATATTTACAAAGTATTGTCTGATATAATAGAGACTGTTTTTCTTTTCAGATACAATTAATAAACACTGCTCACACATACAAACCACAGCCCTGGCTATAACAGCAACTGGGAGGAGTTGGTCAGGAGCTGCTGGTCACTGCTCTAGGACAGGCTGGGCATCAGTCAGTGGGAGGTGAGAAATTCTGTCATAGATCTCCTGTTTCTCTGGAGTTTTATGTCTCACTCTTCTTCTCATTACTATTATTATTGTTGTTGTTACTGTTATTATCAATATTATTAGTAGTAGTATTATATTTTACTTTGTTCCAAATATTAAGCTGTTCTTAACACACAAATTTTACTTTTTTTTTTCTGATTCCTCTCCCTATTCCATTGGGGGGAGGAGTGAGTGAGCAGCTGAGGCGTAGTTAGTTGTCAGCTGGGGTTAAACCACAAAACTTATTATAAGATTATTACAGGTTTTATAGATGGGCACATAGAGTACAAGCAGTAAAAATATCCCAACTCTTGTAAATGTATGTTGCAATTAAGGCCCTCCTCCTATAGAGATAACACAGCCCTTTTGATATATTGCGAGTTCAGTGAAATGGCTCAGAACAAAAGAAGTTCATCACCTAAGTATATCTTTGCAAGAGTAGTAAAGTTTTTTACCACACATATTGTTATGCTATTTCTTATGGTAGACAGCACAGTACCAACTAAATTTTCAGCTTTAGAATAATGTTTATCTCCTTCCTTCTTCCTATCCTTTTTTTGTGTTTTTTTTTTTTCTGTGACACAGAAATTCTATATAAAATAGAAAAAAAGGAGAAACCAAATTTTCAGGCTTCAAATAAATATTGATACTTTGAATTTGGAGACTTAATCCTGCCCCTTGTGGTTTAAGTCTTGAAACACTCTCATAGAGACAGATGACAATTTGCACAAACTTTCATTCAGGTTTGTAGTGTTCTCTACAACCAAATAACACAGATTTTTCATAAGGAATAATTTCTTGAAAGCAGCCTACCCCTTCTTCCCTAGAGTTTCCATGTGAGATATCATACTGCAGCAATTCCCAAGGATTATTTTTATTGATGTGGTTTATAGCAGCCCTTTTCTGGGAACTCCAGCCACTTGTACCTAAACACAAGAAGGAATATAATCTCTGCCTCAAAGGCTTCACTCCACATTCAGCTGGGTTGGGGAGAAACAATTCTGCAAAGAATAGGTTCAAGTAATGAAATAGATATAATATAAACTAATCCAGGAAGGGAAAATAAAAACAAAACAAACAAAACCCCCCACAATTTATTAGCAGCCTAAGAAGTGCATTTAAAAAAAAAATCTTCAACAGAGATGGTATCTTCCTGGCACCTGGAACAAAGGTAAGAGAAAAGTGGAAGGTGGTTGTCTAAAGAGATGCAATATGGGTCACGTTTGGCTTGAGTGTGGCTGAAAGAGCCCTGCTCACTGTCACATCTGCACACCCCCTCACAACAGAAGCAGATGACAGCATAAGCTCCTCCGGTCCTTATGGCGTGCAGAAATTCACCATTTTTTCCAGCTATTCTTTTTTGTCTCTTACAAAGTTCAGATTGAGCCCTGAGGGCACTAACAAAGGAAAAAATGCTTCACAGCATTTTCCCCTTGCTATTGCTTTGGGGTATGTGTAAGATGAGATCAAGTCAGTATTACATGAGGAGCATTCTTAATTCACTGTGTGGTCTGCAGGCAGACTGGGATTTGATGATTTACTGCATTTTGAACAGAAGCACTCTGAATTCAGGAGGCACTCTAACACATCAGCTGGGCATTTACCATATAGTCTTCTGGTAGGCTGGGAGAAAAGAAGGAAGATTCAGTTGTCTGCCTTTGGCTGCCTCCACCCTGAAAACTGAGAGAAGCCTGGTGTCCTGCTGCAGGGAGAGAGGAGCTTTTGCTACAGCTGGCTGCCCTCCTCTTTCTGATCTTCCCCAGGGGTAGGGGAGGTGGCAATGCAAAGGTGCAGGCACACCCCTATCATTGCCTCTGGTCCTTACAGACACATCTTGGGACTGCATCGTGGTGGGAGGCTGCCTTTAAAAGGTCAACAGAACCAGCATTGCCATGTGCTGAAGTGAGGAGAAACTGCTGGATTGTGCTCAGCAGCTTATGGTGTAAACCTTACATCTGTGGGACAGGGCCCCTATTTGCAGTTGCAGATGCAGGTAAGGCATCTCCCTTCCATAGTGAGAAAGTGTTTAATGCAACAAACACAATGCCTGTCTCTTGGCCACAAACCCCTCAGATCAGAAAGCCACAGACATAGTTTAGTCACCAGCACTGCTCAAGAGGATCTGCAAACAAAGGGAATCCCTGGCCTGCTCTGGCTCATCCACATGCTACCTTCTAAGTTAGGCCTTTTACCACTGTTTTCAGAAGAGAGGAACAGACCCACAAAAGATTCCAAAGTCATCAAGGAAAACTGTGGCAGGAACTGGATCACAAAAACAGTACCAAGTGCTCCATGTCCTCTTGTCAGTATCTGCATTTTTGCAACCAGTTTCCTCTCTTCTTTGCTTCCCCCACCTCCCCCCTGCCACTTCTTACCAAATTCTCCATTTGCAAAAGACCTGGCTAATTGATTTATTGTCAGATTTTAAGGCTGAAATACTACTGTGAGCCACCAATCTGTGTTTTAGGAAACCGGCGCTCCAGGCTGATTCAGCGCTTGAGTTCCTGCAGGCAAGTCCAGGCTGTGGCCAGGACACTACTTCTAAAACAAGAACCAGCATTTCTTTGTGAGTGTTCTGCTCATCTCTTTTGATTAAAATTTTTGTGCTATTTCTAGATCTATTAAATTTCTAAGTGGCCATTAAAGAGAAACAGTGAACCTGACTGACCCAAATTCATGTTAAATTTGTAAACTAAATAAGCTGAAGAAATTATGATGAATATTTGATTTCTGACCTCACTCTGTTCACATTAAAGCATCTCTTTATCCTCAGATGTAGAAATCTAGAAATATTTTAGAACTGTTACATAAAATACTAGCTATTGCTGCACTTTTGTTAAAGATTTTTGGGTGCAGCCAAATGATAAACAACTCCAAAATTAAATTGGATATTGACACACAGTGAATTTTCTACATTGGATTTCCTCAGAGGATCAGTTTCTGACCTGCTATTTGGAACACAGTATCTTTAGAGATGTTTGCCTCTAAAATCCTGCATGATTATTGGACTTGCCTTGTTATTAAACAAGTCATTAAATCCATAGCATTTTATAAACAACAGAAATTACGTTGTTTCAACATTTCCTACATGGATCCTGCAAAGGGTCCTGGTGTTCACTGCCTCTCTGGGAGCTACATGACTATTCCAGGAGGTGAACATAAAGTGTGTGTACAAGCAGTCAAGGCTCGGAAATCATGCATAGCACTGTATCTGTAATGAAAACCAAGAAAAAAGATATAATCTTATTTCAGAAATGAGGGAAAATTACAGCATTACAGGCTGTAGCATAATAACAGAAGGCTTTCCACACTGTGATAGCTAAATGAAAGTTAGTCCTCAATAAGCAGGTGTGGCTATTGCCCCACGTAGATTTATTTAATATTCTGGTGATTCCTTCCCTGCTCAGGTATATCTACACAGAGCTGTAAAGACAAAATCTAATCAGTTTTGCTGAATGAGGATAAAATTCTGAACGAGAGCACCACATAGTTTAATTCTCACACTCACAGCTAGCACTAAAGTGTCTGTGTCCTGCGACTGGCTTGCAGCTGCCTGTGTAAAAAGAGTTGCCCACTATTTGGAAAGCAAGATAAAAGATACAGGAAAAGCTCATCAAAGAGTCAAAGCATGTTGCATCCACAGTTAAAACATTTCAAAGGATCATAGTTATTAGAAATTCAAGTTTTTCAAGTATTAAAAATAAATCTTTAATTCCCCTACAGATTCCTAGTATCCAGAGTATTTTATAGAAACATCTGGATAAAGGAATAAAGGCAAATCCATTGTGTTCCTAGACATTCCTGGAGCACTGATGTTCTTGAGATTATGCTATTGGATTACTGGTATAAAAATAATAAATATTTTCAGTACTTAAAGCTGTAATGCTTTATGTTGGATTTGAATTTTGGTCTCATTTTAGTAAAAGGTGGATGGAGATTCAGAGTCTCTTCCTTAGCCAGAAGGATGTAGGGAGTTTATTGCTTAGTGACCTACATTTTTCTCCTCTACATGATTTGAAAAGTTATTTAGCAACTTCCCTGCTCTTCAATCAACCTTTTAAAATAGCTGTCAAGAAAAAGATATGGTTAAGAATCTGTTCCTCATTCCCATGACACACAAAAGTGAGGGTTTGTTAATCTATGCAAAGAATGCTGTAAAATATTCTGGTCTTCAAAAAATGCATTAATTTTATTGTTTATTGTTTTAAATGAAGGGTAATATTACATCCAAGAAAAAGCTGTGTCTCACACAGAAGGGGTGGGAGACGCACTGAAGTGAGATCTTTGGATGTGTTTTTACAAGGTTTTGCAATATTACAAATACATTTTCTACAGATTTTCTACAGATCACTAAGCTAACCAGGAACTTAATGCTATAGCTGGCTGAGGCTCCTGTTTGTTAAGAGAAATGTATGCAGGCAGTCACAGACTTCAGCCTGTGCCCAGAATGCTGCTCCACCACAAACACACAGTATGGTGACACAGGCACCCCGAGCCCTTCCCTGTCTGAGAGGAAAGCACGAGGTGCAGCAGCTCAGAGCGGGCTCTCAAAGCTCTGACTGTGCAAGGTCTTCACCCTTCCTGCCTACCATCTCCCTAGGGAGCAGCAGTGTGTTGTGGAAAGTGCTGGTAACCAAAGACAGCAATGCAACAGCCCAAGCCCGATGGCTCCAGCGCAGTTTTTTCACTTTATCCCCTTTACTGTTCCCTCTCCTGTTGTTGCTTTTTTTTTTTTTTCTTTTAACATGCAAGTTGCCATGAAAAATTTGTTAATGAAATATTTGCTTAGAAGTCTGCTCTGGGCTAGGCTGATAACCTATCTGTGTTTGAGTTTGGCTTCCCATATTCTAAATACTCATCTTCTCTCTGTTTAGCTTATTGATTGGTTTGGCAGGAAAAGCAGCCTTGTCATCAGTGACCAAGGTCAAACCAAACAAAAAGGGACAGGAGGGGGGGAAAAAAGGAAAGAAGTTGGACAGATGAGCTCAGTGAGATGGGAATGGAATATCTGACCTCCTGCAACTTTCCTCTCCCTGGGAGATGGGTCCTGGTCTGCCCAGGAGCCTGCTGGCTTTTGCAAGGTCACAAGAAATCACTGGCACCATCATAACCAGCACTCGGAAACTGCTGGAGTGATGAGAGCTGAGAGTCAGTCAGAATCCACAGAGGGAAGAGGTGGACACAACCACACCAAGGTAGGGTGCAAATGCCCACAGGAATATCTCCTGAGAGATCTGAGCAAATGAGGTGCTGATTCAAATATCCCAAACAACTAAAATTTGAAACTTAAAATCCACATCTTAAAGCCATATACAAGTAGCAGTCACCTGTTCCCAGAGGTGCCTCAAGCTCTTTTTCAGGGAGCCCTGCAACAGCACCAAAAACCAAGAGTTAGTAGGGTTTTTTCCTTTAACAGGACTAGGTATGGGCTCATACATCTAATTCTCTGAATAAACTTTACAGATTTTTGCCTCAAACTTTCAGCTCTACTCCCAACACCTGAAACAAGAAATCTGTTGAAAATGAGTCAGGAAGATTAAAGGGCTAATGCAAACACATGTGAGATGCAAGCACAGGCTCTCAGCAAAGCAGTGGATAACTTCCTATCATGCCAGTCACAGTCCACAAAATTCATATAATGCCCTTATGTTTATACAGTGCATTCTACCTAAAAATGCAGATGAATCAATGAAATATGTCCAGAACTGTATAAAACTCCCAATGGAAAATCCTAAATATAAGGTTAAGCTTCAATACATCACTCTTTCAAACCCCCTTGCAAAATATTTTTACGTTTATGTAATTCAATGTGAACAGCAGTGTGCAATTTCACAGAAGAGATGTGAAACTGCAAGGGAAGGTTATATCATGGCTAAGAAAACTGAAATCAGCTGTAATGTAGTGTAGCAGTACCTTCCTGTAAAGAAAATGTACTTTCTGGTTTTTGCATACTGTAAAGCTGAGGTGTTCTGAAAGGAAGCTGCAACAGAATAGACCTGCTAAATAAAATACCTGGCAATATTGTTATCTGGTACAATACATTCATGTTAGTGACTTTACAAATGAATAAGATGGTGCCAGAGGCTAATAATTATGTGACATGAACTGACTGTTAAATCCTGCAGTCTTTACTCAATATTTATACAGTCCTGGCTTGTGGGGAGTTCAGCTTGATAAATGTCAGAGTAAAAGAAGTAAAAGAGAACTAAATCCATTCCCAGGTTTCTCTTTAATCTTGTTACTTTCCTTCCCACTAAGGAACTAATTCAGTGATCAGTGTGTTATTCACAGGATACTGGAAACATTATTTTAGCAGAAGTACTTCATAGTTTATAGCACATGACTACAGCATTTGAGAAATTCAGCTTCACTGACCCAGCTTGACATATGAGAGAGAGGAGTCCAACTTCCTACCTGCCAGCATGGTCTCATTAACAAACTGAATAAAAAGGGTCCTCACCACAGCAAAGAAAACAGATGCAGAAAGATGCTGCTTATCTATAGAAGGCGACGCCAATTTATCCAGGAAATAATTCCTTTCTGCCTCCCAACCCACATGACTTTAAAAAAGATAACATTTTTCAAGGAATGCAGAAAGCAAAACAATATTTTGTACACAAGGTACTGGAGACAAGGTTATCTGACAACTGTCCAATTTGCATAAGCAAAGGTCAAAGGCTGCACAAGTACATAGACCTCTATTTTTAGCGAGAGCAAGTTCCCTTGGTGGATCGACACTGAAACACATTGCAGAGGTTGATTTTAAGGATGGGGTGCAGGCCACGTCTCTGAAAATTAGGCCCTGTCAAAGATGTGCCACTGGGAGCTCTCAAAATCACCAGTTGTTCTTCATCCTTTGGGGCAGGAGAACCTGACCTTCCCAGAGGGTTGCAGGATGAACCTCATGAGACAATTTCAAAGGCCTCTCTAATAATCTGGGCCTATGTGTATGGTGCTGATTTCCACTGCAGAAAGATTTACTCAGGATTACCCAAAGAAGATGGAAAACTGGGTAACAAGATCAGAAGAAATGAGATGTCCCCAAATAAACCAAGGCTCTGGTGTCTGACATGTGGATTTATCTGCCCTTCGCCAAGAGTGCTTTAATTTGTATCACTGTAATCGGGTTAAGAATTATTGTAGCCAAAGTAATTAGCAGCAAGCTACCAACCAGCTTCTTGACACAGAAAGCAAATGGGTTTCTCCTCCAAGTATTTTTCCCCCTGAGGGCTGGGAGGTAAAGAGGAGAAGGAGGGAATTAGGGGTGACCTTGCATTAATGAACAGTAACATGCTCCTGGATCAATAGGCAAACCTGGCATAGCCCAGAGAGGAAGCATCAACTGTGTCATCGAAGTATCTCTGATATCCATAGGGGTTTTGCAATGGATGCTTATGCAAAAGAGGTAAACACAAATGAGGCTGGTGAAACAGAAAAAAAGAGCTACAGGAAGAGAGAGAGAAGGTGTGAGGATGTAAACAAAAAAATAAACAGAGAGATTGCTGTGGGGTGGTTTATTTAAAGAGTCCCTACATTTGCATTATTGGATTAAGCATTTTGACCAAAGTTTGTAGAATTTATTTTGGCCAAAAATGACTAATATGAATATTGGCCTCATGCCTGAATAAAGGAATGTAGTTTCTCTCTCTAATCAGGTTGCAACAGATAAAGGCTAAATAGAAATGAGTAATTCACCGTGACTCAATATTACATGGGCTGTATTTTAAGAGCTGAATTTCAAGTGCATTTCTGTTCTTTATTTCAGCTGTGCTATCTTTCGCTCACCCTCGCCACACTGTGTGTCAACCCGGCTTGGCAAAAGGGGAATAATTTTCTTCTATGAGCCTGATGTACTTTTTAGGAGACACTGTCTTCCTGGAAGCAAAATCAATTCAAGTATTCAGGAGGCCTCTAGTGGCTTATAGTTTCAGAGGAAGTTTCCTCTGAAGCCTAGCCTGTGAGGCTCAGAAAATATACAGAAGGTCAGGGAAACTAAAGGGACTCCCCATTTGTTGATTAATGCCATTGACAATAAACAGCAAAGCTTGGTCTCTGATTTCAGTATCTAAGAATCTGGCCCTCAAGGCCCGAGATACATTTACACAAAACACTCAGAACGTGCAGAAGAGAACAATAGGGTCTCAGGCTTCTTGGTGTATTGCATGTTTCTAAGCACATACTGGGAAAGAATTACAACGTGATGAGCCCTATATTTGAAACAGCTGTCAAAGGGGAGCCTATGCCAGTTTCATTTTGATCCACAAATATAAATGCTTTCTATTACTGACACTAGACTACGCAATAGGTTTCCAATGTGGTGCACGAGTGCGTAATCCTCCATTTGCAACTCTTCACCCCGTTCCCACACCAGGAGAAGCAGGTATGGCCAATCCTGACTGGGGTAATTGGCATCAGGCAAGCTATTGTTGTTTCCAACAGCTGAGGCTCTGCCCTGTTCCCTACTATACACAAATACTTAATATTACATATTGGATGAGAACCTGGATCACCTGTAGGCTATATTTACACACAGGGTTATTAAAAAGGAAAAGAAGAGTAATCACAAAAGAAGGTGAGAGAAATGAAGTCCTGCTGCTCCTCTGGAGTTTTGGCCTAGACAGTCAATGCTTTCTTCATCACATATGTATTTCCCTGGGCCTATTTTTATATGTCATAGGATAGTCGAAGAAATGTCCTTAATTCCCGGCACTTTGATTCACCTCCACAAACTAAGCCTTGTTGTAGGTGACTTAGCAACCATGTGATCCACCTATTATTAGAACAGAGTTAGCCCTCCAAGCCCCCAAACTCCTGCCTCCCCTTGTCCTTATATATATATCTGTCTCCTAGCAGAAAAGTGGCACATGACCTCCTATCCTCAAGAATACTTGGCACAAGTCCCTACTTCTCAGCCGAAGCTATTGTTCTAGGAGAGAATGACACAGGCGTGCAAGAGTCTTGCTGACACTTTTGACTTTAAACATGAAATGCCATTAATCAATCAGCTGCATCTGTTTGGAAAAATTAAGTGGCTGGAATCAAGGCAAACATAATAAATAATCCTTAGGCAAACAGGAAAGAAAATAAGGGAAGACACGCTTTTGACTTCTTGTGGCTTCAAATTCATTTGATTTGTCTTTCACGTCTTCCTTACAAATATTAGGGCTTACTAAGTGTACAGTATGAAGATATGAAACTCTAAAGGCTTATGCAAAGTACTGCCACGAAATTAAAGGTGCTAAGCTTGCAAGATATAAGTGTCTGCCATGGAATTCACACATGACATGGCAGCAGAGGGGGTCTGAATTCACAGATGTGAACCAGACTAGACTCGCAAAATGCCCAGGCATCACTTGAAAGGCTGATTTCCCTTGCTGTTCAGTGAAGTTGCAGATGTGATTTATGGTCTCAAAAACATGTTCATTCCTGCTACAAATGCTTCAGAGACTTAATACTACATGGAATCCTTCCTGGCAGCTGCTCATATCCATCAAAATAAACATCTAGTAGATTTCAAACAACCCATAATTCCTTTCAAGGTGGACACCCACACAAATAGCACCTCAGTATTTAAGAGCCTGCTGCTGTCACCTCTTTGCAGGAATGAATGGAAAAATACTAAGCTGCACCTTGCAGTGGAAGAGTATCTGTCTCTGCCAGGAGGAAAAAACAAGGAATAGCTGTGAACAAGACATCAGGCTCAAGAGGGTCCTTGTTTTCCACACAGTCTCTGGTTTTTGCTCAGCCTGAAGTCCAGGATTGGAGCCCAGCTTTATTGGCCCCTGTGACTGGTTCAACAGGGGAAGAAAATGTGTGAAACATTTCTCCCTGCTAGTGAAACAATGTTCAACACTTCCCCAAACCACCAGACTTATGACCATGCACGTCTGAAAGCCTGGTGTGAAGAAGACACAGAGAAGCCTCATCCCCCTCTCCAGCTGTGGGGATGAGCAGCACTACTGCTGCTGGCCTGCCTAGGATGGGAAACACAAACCCAACCAGTTTATAGTGTGGGCATGTGCAGCGACTGAACCGAGCCCACCCACCTATTTCACACAGGCCATTAGAGGGGAGCCATTTCAGTCCAGGCTGATGACACCCTCAAATTTCCATCTCACTACCAATTCCTGCCACAAGGATCTGCCTGAACATTGTAAAGTAATGATACAAATGATATGTATAGGTCAGAATGACGCAGGAGCAGAGAGTGGGAAAAAACACAGGAGCAAAGCATTATGAGGCCATCTCCATTGCTAAAACACAACATGTATTTGGCTGACTATTGAACTATTTGGTTAGTCTCAATCTGAAACAAGAATTCATTTCCTTTTCGAGCATTTTAATCCTTTTGAAAACAACATTTCAAAATGAAAATATCTCTTTGAACTCTACACTTGCTTTGTACTGGCTGAAATGCATACGAGCAAAACACTTCAACTTTACAGAAAAACAAACAGAAAACTGTGAGGAGGGAACTAATCTATAAATATTTTGGTCCCTTACACATTCTTCATTTCAGAGTGGATTTCCTCTTTGCTCAATAACAGAGCTTGCCAATCTGTATGTGTTCCTGGAAAGCAGATGAATGTACCTATGGCTTGGCCATGGATGAAGACTCAGCTGACATAAGTTTAACTTTCAGCTTTGTTGGTGTCTTTAAAGAATGCACTTCACCTGTGATGCCTCTCTTTCCTCTTCCACCATCATATTTGGGACAGAAATACCCTACTGCTCTTACGTGTTTCTGCCATAACAGCTGCCACAACATTCCTGTTACTGATAGTATCTACATAAATAAGAGTTTGTAGGAAGAGCTAATACCTTTTATGAGACTAGCTGATAGAACTGATAAAAGTGAACAAGTTGTGGGGTTAAGGGTCCTTCAGGTACACTAGAGAATATGCTAGAGCACTCCAGTTCCGACAGCATTGCTGCTACTGGATAGATGAATAGATAGAAACCTCACTACACAGAATGAAGAGCACATTTGAGATGTCCCTGTCACTTCCTCCAGAAACAACAGAAAAAGGAATAGAATGACATACATATTTTCAAAGGAAACAAATGTTAGGAAAATAATTGTGGAGAGTCTTCTTTATCCTCCAAACCTTTAGTATGTGTAAAATGAATCTGCAGTAACAGCTCTCCACAATGCCTAAACCCCAAACTGCTGTCAGTCATTCCACTAGTAGTTGCCTGGGGCAACTGCTTTCACAATTATCAGTGGATTCACAAACTTGCTGCGGTAAAAAATGATGCAACTGATTTTTTTTTTGGTGGTCAGGTTGCAAGTGAGCACAAGAATATTCATACTTTCTAATCAGCAACACATAAATATATGAGAAACCCTCTTTATATCAGGCACACCTGTTGTAGGCCATGACCAAGGCCACACCATGTCAATTTGACAGATATATGCCCAAATACATGGATCACAGAAACAGCAACTATTGGAACACCATAGTCACTAGATCTGTGACTATGGTGTTCCAAACAAAGCAGTGATTCCAGTAAGAGTAGCATGAAGCTGGTACACAACACAGCACAAGTTAAAAGCCCTTGATGGTACCACCTTAGCATATTCTTTTGACTTTTCTAGTAACCTAATGTTGAATAAGCCCTTTCCTTTAGGAATAAGAAGCTTGGTTTACAATTTTTGATCTTCAAAAGAGGCCATTTAGGAAAGAGCCCTCTTGTACCATGGGCAATAAAACATGCTCAGGGTCAACAAACTCACTGTAGGAAACAGCAAAGGGTTTTCATGAAAGAAAGCCAGGTCCCAAATCCCAGCAGAGGGTGACATTCCTATGTGCTCATCCCTGCTTTGCCACAAGTGATTCACAAACTTAATCTCTGCCACAGAGCTCTTCTAAATACAGGAAAACTAAGATTACATCAAGTTTAAGTCAAGGAAGAAACTTCCCCAATGGATACTGAATCACTTCAACTACTGCAGTAGACATCTCCCTTTAAGATTTACAGGGTGTTGGAGTTTTTTCTTGCTGCAGTTTTAAAATCAGAGTTTATCAAGCCAGTTATTTCTAAACATCCTATGTTGGGTTTAGGGAGATTTCAATGAACAAACCAAGACTCAGTTGTAAAAATAAAAATAAAGCTTTTGCAACACATCTGACATGTTTGCATAAAACTAAAGGTC
Organism: Agelaius phoeniceus; assembly: GCF_051311805.1. NCBI lineage: Eukaryota > Metazoa > Chordata > Aves > Passeriformes > Icteridae > Agelaius > Agelaius phoeniceus. The sequence continues at coordinate 94,643,553 of NC_135267.1, read as the reverse complement.
CAGCTGATGCCACAGTGCAGTCCCTTAAAGATGAGAGAAGCAGCCACTATTTTCATTGTGGTTAAAATACTTGGCACATCAGGCCAAGATGAGGGAAGAGACAGAAGAATTTTTTTAAGGGTCTAACATACAAAAACATGAAGTCCAAGACATATTGGTGGCAACTCCAGTGCTGAACAACAACCAATAAATTCCTCAGCTGCCTTATTGAAAAGACATCTAAACATGCCATCTTTCTCAAAGCTACTCTTCTGGAGACAGCTACTTTGTGTTGCACATAGTGATAATTAAAACTTTAAAAATAAGAACCAGGTTCCATTAAGCCTGGACAGAATGTGCTGCTCTGCAATTGAAGTTATGTCAGAAAATAAAGAACATTCTAGGATCATGTAGGGACCAGGTTTAATTCTCATTTACAGCAATTTTATCTAGAGACCTTTCCATCTTGTTCTCTGGAGTCACACCAAAGCTACATGAGTTTAGGGGAAGTCAATTGTGGGGCAAAAAAGGCAGAAGGAACACTGAATTATAGAAACTTCTATACAAATTGTAATGACAGGGCTCTGTTTCAGGATCCTTGCAGCACAGACTGGCAAGGCTGTTGCCCTCTGGAAGAGCTGCAATGTCTCAGTGATTGAGCTGCAGAGAGACACAGATCTGCTGGAGAGTAAGGACTATTGACTGGTGTGCTCTTTGCCAGCTCTACCTAATAGTGGCTTTCCACAAACTGGGCCATTTGGAGAGTCAGACAGAGATTTCCATCTTATTGGGGTTGTGTTTGAGCCATTTCCATTTCTGCTTCAGGCTTAGTTAATCCAGACATATGCTTAATCACACCTACTTCAGGCAGACTTAATCCCCCTATTTGGTTTCTGTACTAAATTCCTCAGAATTTTCATCCTAACCAGACACAATGGGCTCCCCAAGATCTCCACCAAACTAAGCATTTGATGGAAAGACTCATACATTCCCAGATAAAAGTCAGTTTCTGCCTTTATTATTCATTATGTGGCTGAGACCCATGGTAAACACTGATGTAAGGGGCTGTAAGCCATGGCCAAGCCAGCAGTGATATTTGTCATCCTTTCTCAGACCTGAATTGAAGCCCTATGGCCAGGTATAAACCACCAGTGAGGACACATAAAAGCAACTGCTGGGCTGTCACAACTCAATAAAGCACAGACCTTGGACCTTCTACGAGGGGAAACAATGCCTCAAATGTTTTTGCAGTTTTCAGACATCTCAGACATATTAACCCCATGGGAATGGGAATTATTACCTGTGCTGCACAGAGATATAGGTGAAAGTTCTAAGATGAAATGAGGAAAACCAACACTGAGAGGAAACTTTGCAACTACTGTGAGCAGAACCAACCAAATGCTGGTTCTCAATTATCAGCATAGCAGATCACTTAAGAATTTTATTCCAACCCAGTTGTGGAATAAACCACGTCAACATGTGGTATTGAGGTTTCTTCTTAATTACAGCTGCTGTAATTTAAGCTTACATGCTGTATTTTGCTACTGGGGCAGGTTAATGTGTTTTTCTTCATAATTACAGTGGGCTACTTCATTAAGCCTCTGTAACCCATCTGTCTTTGCTTACAAGTTCACACTCTGAAGCTGAGCAAAAGACCTGTAAGGAGAGCACTGAAAGGCTGGCTTCAGGAGACTTTTACAACTAAATTAGAAAGAGCATTATGAAATGCAAGGTAAGTAGCATTGTACTGGCAAAGAGATGGCCTGGGTGATCTAACAGGTCTTTTCCATCACTAACATTCCTTGTCCAGGAACAACCCATTTAATTCCAGGCCAGTCATTTATTATGACAGAGGAGCAAAGTAGAAGGACATATATTCTACTGGGAAAAACAGCATTTTATTATGCCAACTGAACTCAGAGGACAGACAGTGAAAACATTCTTTCATTTTGTACCATTAGCTCAGCCAGGCCTCTGCAATGTAACATTCTGTCACTTTCTTTGGATTAGCTCATTTACAAAAACGTGCTGTTTTACTGAAATTAGCACAGAGAGAATATTGCGCTTCCCGAGCTGCCGCAGCATAACTGTTCGTCAGTAGATTTATGTAGTGGATTGTTTTCCTGCAATCCAGGATAAGGGAAATACTTAAACAATAACCGCCATGGGGAGTGTGGACAAGGCAATAATTACTTTCCATGGTGTTAATAAACCTCAAGGCTACTGGCCAAAGTATATTTGCACTGAAGGAGATGTCTGTGGAGATTACATAGGAAATTTTAAGACAGACAAGGGTCAGGAAGCCCATCTAGGTCTGCTTCCTCTGCTGCATTAGCAGACACCCCCACCCACCCATAACTGTTCTCAGCCAGGTTTTTTTAATCAAGCACTGTCTAGTGTTCACTAGTTCCTTTGGTGTCCTCTGCTGAGTGACTTGCTTAGCATGCCGACTAGGAGCCATCATTTGGTTGTTATCCTTTTGTTTTCTGCTCAACTTGTAGTTACAAACCCTTCAGCTGTAAAATTGCAATTCTACTCCACAGGAAACACCTAATTTCTGTAAAAATAAGATTATATAAGAATTATTTAAACACTTAAAACCTGAGTGATTCCTGTAAGCTCAAGTCGTGTAGCTCAACTCAAGCATCATTCCCAGAGTGCTGTGCTCCCAATTCTCTGCCAGCCCTTGCAGAGAGCCCCACATCCCTGAGAATCAAGTTGGGATTTTTCAGGCTTCTAAGGCTCCTGTCACAGCACCAGAGAGATAAGCTTTGGCTCAAATTAGAGATCACATAGCTTTGGAGCAGCAGGTAGCCAAAAAGTAGGATCCAGGCTTTCCAATGACTGCAAGATTGAACAGCTTCTTGAGTTGATGTTTGCACAAGTAACACAGACTAAAAAACCTTCTGTTTGCCATGGGCCATCTCCAGATGCACCACTTGTCACAGCAAACAGTCAGACACCTCAGGCCTTGATAGAGAGCTCTCCTTTCTTATGGAGGTCCATCCAAGGGGATGTTCTTGCTTTGACCATTACATTGCAGGGCATTTTCTGTGGAAACCTACTTTCACAGTCATGTTCTCTTTCTTTTGCAGCAGAACAAACTAGGACAGAATTTAGGGATGGTGACACAAGTCTGGAATGAAATAAAACTCAGGTCCTCCATACCATCCTCTGACAGTAATGCTATGTCATTTACTGACAGATAAAGCTTGTCTCCACTGGTAATGAAAACTCCCTTGGATCATTCTTGGGCACAGAGGACAACTGGCATGAAACAGACAACATCTATGCCATTTAACTCTCCTTGTCTCCAAAACAGGGTGGCCACATCCAAAACACTCACTGTGAAGAGCTTCTGGGCTGTGCTGAGCCCAAGTCATGCCAGACAATTGTTTAGACACTGGTAGGTGACAAAAGAAAAACTTTTACCAATAATTTAACCATATAAAAAAGCAGGTTCCAGGGCTTGGTCCCACAGACTGGCACCATCTGATATATTGGGATAGGCTGGCCAATCTGTAATCTACCCAGGCTTCACACATGTCAGTATGAAGCATTGCAAAGCTAACAGTTGTTCTTTATGCCCACATCACCAGTGAGCAGGGCTTTAAAAGGAGATTGTCAGTGTTCTCAGCACTCTGGGAATGGTTATGGCCGTAGACGTCTCCAAGAAAATGTGCTTCTAATTTAAATGTTGTGTCAAACAAGTGGTTACTGAATTTGAGAATGGATATTGTGAGCTACATTCAACTGAGGCAATTGACTTAGATGTTCCCTCATTACAGGAATGACTAATCACACAAGTATTTATTGGAGAAAGCACATCCCCCTTGTTCACATGAGTGAGCACGCACCAGCTCACACATGTTACCCCCAGAAGAGCAAACAGGAATAATGATGGGAAGAGACACTCACCAAAGTAAGGGCTGTGTGATCTGGTGGCATCAGCTCAACCTACCTGCAGTGAAGAACATGAAAAGTTTCCTGTTGCCTCATCAACTTTAGCCTGGATTTGTTCCTCCGTCTGAACTGCCCCAGGTAAAAGGAAAAGCCATCTGTGGCTCTCTCAACTCCCTTGCTTTTTGCACGTGCTGCTGGAGCAAATGCCTTCCTACCAGCTGACAACTGAGCAGAATAAAGCACCACTGTATCCCATTCCCAGGATACTCCCTGTCTTCTGCCTTATGCAAGGAATGGAGAGAACACCTGGTGCAGGAGACAAATCCAGTAACTCTCATCCTTAGGGATTCTTCATTTTCAGATAAATTCTTCACTTAAAATTATCAGACAATAGTTGAGAAAGGACTTGGGAGAATGAAAAATAATTTGGCCTCATAAGTCTAGACTGAGAAAACAGCTCTGGAAACCATAGGGAGATTTTATAAGGGCCTTAGGAACAGCAAAATGACACAGAAACATACTTGGAGTATCGCATCAAACTCCATTTTCCATTGATTGTAGCAATTCTGACTTGCACCAGCTAGGAGTCAAGCCCCAGACTTTTTCGAGAAAAGGTCTGTTCTATGAGTGCCCAGGAACATCCGTAGAAGGCAAATAGCAAAATGCAGTATTTTAAAGGTAATTTGACTACAGCTTAGTGGTATATTTCTTACTGCCCTATCATGAGAAAGTTCCCTATACACATTCACATAGTCACAATTATTACTCAATGAGTACAAACGTCTTGGCTTGAAGCCATTGGTTATTAGTACCATGGGAAGTCATCACTGCCTTAAACATATTCCCCACAATAGTTAAGTATTTCCCTTAATTCAGGACTGCAGGAAAACAAGACATATATAAACTGAGTAACTTAAAGCTAGCCGTGACTTCAGAAGCATTTTACAGTCTTTTCACCCACATTGGGCAAAATAAAGTTCACTTCCCAGACAAATTGGTTCCTTGTGAGGCCACAGGATGCTGCACAGAAGCCACTCAAATGCATTAGTAGTGTCCCAAAATGGCAGACTGGTTTTGCTTTCAGCTCTCGTCAGTTCAGCTGGCACAATGATAAAAGATTTTTTTTCTCAATTAATATCCCATCCTGACACTGTTTGCCAGTCTTTGAAGGTCACAAAGCAGTCCTGTGTCAGCCTGACACCTTCCCCCTTCCCCATATTTCTTCTTCCTCTCTGGGGAAATTTATGTCCGCCTGTGGCATCTGTCCCCTGTCCTCCTTTTGTGAGCACCAAGCCACAGCATACGTTACATTTAGAAATGTTTTCTGACCATAAATTACCTTCAGCAGCATCTTAGAAGCCTTCTGCTCTCCTTCACTGACCTCATGGCCCTGACACTCTGGAAGCATTTTTCATTATCTCTCTTAACCTCCTGTACAAGCTTCCTTTCATTCTCAGCATTTGCTTTTCTTATCTCTTTTTGCACTCTTAATTTCATTCTGTAATCTGTTCAAGTCTCCTTCTTTCCCTGGTGTTTTACACCTTAGGCTTGGTTACTCCTTACACGTCCAGCTGTAACAATCCTTTGAGCTGCACAAAGTTTTCTGCTCCCTCTGGCAGCCCACTTAAGCTCCCTCATCTCACCCACTTGCCTCATGTCCTTCCCCTTCATCTCAGGCTTCAGGGCTGAAATTCAAGTACCATCCTCAGCAGCTGCCTATTCCCCAAAGTTTTTGCACCTCCCACCTGATTAGCCTCCCTTGCTTGGGCCCTGAAGCCAACATGGAGCAATGTGAAGGCACTGAGCAATGTGAAGGCACTGAGCAGTGTGACAAACCCAACTGGAAGCCTTGGAGTGCACTTGAGTCAGTGCAAAGCCACACTGCTCATTCACTCAGTCACCCCAGCCTTCAAACCCACCCCCAGCACTCCAGCACTGGGAACAAAATGCTTTCCTTTCCTGTCCTATTCCTCACTTGCCACTATGAATTGTAATGCTGCCATAGAGGTGAGTTACATAAATGATAATCCACACTCCTTTGAAACTCAGAAGAAGTTCAGATTCAGCTCAAGAAATGGAAAAAGCCTCCAACAGGTTCTCATTTTCACCTTTCCCAAGGAAAAGTGAACCAAAGAAAAATACTGATCAAGAGAAAAAATAGGACGAAGAATTTAAATCTCAATAATGTTAAAGTTTTCCTATGGTACTCTTTGAAATTAGTGGGATAACACTGTTCCTATTGATTGTAAGGAAAACTAATCCAATTCACAAGTACAATTAAATAATAAACTTCCCCTTCTCCACTTACATTTCCCTGGAGATGTTTTGCAGAAGAAAAATCTCTTCTGCCAACTGAAGGGGGAAGCAGCCTGCAGTTTGCTGTGGAGAAAGTTAGCTTTTGTCTGAACCAGCATCCTTTCAGTAAATACCATGAAGCAGAAATAGTGTATAGCTCACATTTACATTTCCAAATCCTTACCAAAAAAAGTGACTTTTCACTGGTTTCACCAACAGCAAGAGCTGCTTGGTCTCTCATCATGCTTAGGCTGTTTCATTGCCTGAGCTCACTTTAAACATTGTCTTTTTACAGTCACTCTCAGAAAATGTGGATTTGAACAAAGTTGTGGAATTGGTTAGTTGGCAGGTAGCTAATGTATAACGTATGCACATTCAGTTCAGATCAAAAAACTATTTTGCTAGTGATGTTGTTTTCAATACTTGATCAGTCAGAGACAGATACTTCCTCTTCACCTTCTCATCAAAATATGGCAAATTTAGTCCTGTTAAATGCTAGAGACAGTGATCTCTTCTGACTACAGCTGGTGATCAGATTATGCCCTGAAGCATAATGACTGCTAACACTTCTCCCTTTCATCCCAATTACTGCCCTTGCTGCCATGCACCTACCCCAATCTTCTGAGAAGCTACATCAACAGGCAAAAAAAGGGATAAAATTCAACTGTAGTCTAATAGCTAATCTGAATATATTTTTATATTGATAATTACTGGAAAATAAATTATTTTGTAAAGATGAGAAATTTTTTCAGCAGAACTGAAAACTTTTTTTTGGGCAAAAATCAGTTTTCCCAAAACGGCAAAGAGTACATTCCTCAATAAACAAAATGTACCTTTTTTAAGTGTAAAGTACTGAAGTTTTAATATACTTGAAATGTCATCAATATCGACAGAAAACACTTTTGGACACTGAAATGCAAACTTTTTTGCATGGTTAAAAAAACTTAATATTAAACTAATTTGCCCTTTAAGAATCAGGGGAGAAAAGTATGGGGAAAAAAACTAAAATACTTCTAGGGAAAATGCAAAGCAGTTTCAGTTTTAAACTGGAGAGAAGGAAAGAAGGAACAATCAGCAATGAGTAATATTGTTGAGGAGTGAAAGCATTTCAAAGAAAGAGCAAGGATGGCAGTGTTTCAAAGCAGAATACAGGAGCTAGAGGAGGACCCTGTCTCCCACACCGGATTAGATCAGCAGCTCATCTGCTTCCAGTAGCTTGAACCAATGAATCTCTAATAGCGGATCAGTGTTCAGCAGATCTCAGGTCAGACACAGCATATTTCATCTTAAATCTTTGCCCTTCGCTATTATATAATTTTTAGGAAATTCATTAGCCAAATAAGAACCTATTCTAATCTTTAATCTCACTGAATTAATTCTCTCAACAACATCCTGCTGCAATGACCACTACAATTTATAGGCTTTTTTCCTACATGTTTTCCTGTTATTTGTCTCCTTCCTAAGGAAGACAAGTCAAGTCCTTTCATTTGCTCTCATTAACCAGTTCTTTTCATTATTTCATATCATCTCCATTGCCTTATCTGAAGAGTAAACACCACTGAGGAGCAGTTCCTTTTGACTTTATGTACGTCAAAACTGTTTTCCTTTCCTGGCTCAAAACATATACATGTAAGTGCATTTACTTGACAAGAAAAAGATATTTAGGAACAGAGGAGAGTGTGTGGCTTAAGAAATAGTATCTTTGCCTTTTCTCATGGTTGTGACCTCAAAAATCCCAGGTGACCAAAGGACAGTTACTGGCTGGTGAGAAGTGGTCTGGCACAGCCTAGAGGTAGCCCTGAGTGCAGGTGAGCAGAGGGGACACACACAGGCAAGGGAAGGGATATCAGGCCAGTTAATCATGAAGCAGCTCTCTCCATACATATTTCTTTGCCTTTATTTGCAGCATCCTTCACTGCCACCACACTCCTCAGCCTCACCTAACCCAAAGCAGCCCACCACATGCAGGTTTGTATAATCAGCAGACTGTACCAACACAATTCTGTTATTTCCTTTTAACTCTTGATTTGTGGCCCTATTTCCTGGGGATATGCAGTAGGTCCCCACTTTTCTCACTGAGAATGAGCTCCCTACTTCCTTTTACTTACCCAGCACAGTGTCAGTATGATTAAATGTGTCAGGATAGACTGTGGTTAGTTCTCACCACTGAGGTTGGCCGCTTACACTTCCCTATCCACTCACCCCCTGGCTTGCCTGATGGCTCTCCCAGCCACACTGCAATGACATCACCCCTGGTCAACAGTCTGGGGTTAATTTTTGTTTCTGTGTCTGGCCATTCTCAGCCAGCTGAGCTCCAAACCATTGATCTGTTCCACACTTGCTTCTCAACAGCCTTCAGTTAATAAAATTCTTTCTTCTGACCCCATTCAGTGGGGTGACTTAGCAATGTAAAGATGTTTGCTACCAAGGCCAGTCCCTTGGGCCTGCATTTGACTGTTCTTCTAGCAGAGCTTTTGATTTATGTAATAACACTTTTTCCTTTATCCTTCCAATCATGGAAAATGTTAGGAAATCCCATTGCCAGTTTACTGTCTCATTGCCTCTGGTTTTAAGACAGAAGAGTTGTACTTCAACCACAGCCTTCCAGACCATCCTTCTCCAGTTGCCACAAACTACTCATCCCTGCTCTCCCTGCCATGCCACCCATTGGATTTTCCTTCTTATTTACTAAACCTTCACATTCAATATAACAAGCAAACACTCACATCAAACTGCTCTGCACTACAGATCACAGACAAGGAATTAAATACTGTACGTTCTTCATTCATCTTTAATGTCATTACAAGTCTGTTAAAGGATTTGTGTCCATTGAACAAAAAAAGCTGGAGGCATTACTGCAGCTGAATTCAGATTGCTAAATGTTTAACAAAGATGCTGACATTACAAAAGCTGGAGTCTCTGATCTCTCCTCTTGAAAGCTATTCAGGTTGGTTGCAGGGGAAAACTATGTCATGGGCACCTGGGCACCTGCACTTTATTCTGTCTCAGTAACCCCCTCTCAGAGGAAGTGAAGCCATAAGGTCCTGTCCCAGTAACAATTAAGAGAAACTAATGAAGAGCTGGTTTATAGCTTTTTCCCAATCCTGATGTCCTGTCTGTGTCTGGAGGGCAAATATAAAACATGTTTTTCAGTGCTACAGAAGGAAGTACAAGTAATTAGTCCTCACCACACAATTCACACATGAGGTTAATCAGGCCCCTCACTGGTTTTAAAGCAGAGGGGACAAACAGGAGGCTGAGTGCTCAGCCAGAGGAGGAGGTCAGCATGAGCATTGGGGGAGGCAAATGGAAGCATGTGTGCATCAGCAAAAGAGGGATCTGAGTAAATGTTTTTAGGGAGCCTAGCCTGGCCCTTTCTTCTTCCCATTATCCTGCCTTTATCAGCTCTGTGATCTGTGAAAGATTGTCAGAGGAGCCCCTTGAACCTGCCAGTCTCACAGTTGTGCAAAAGGGTTCACTGCTCCACAGAGCTGTGCTCTCTAACAGACCCAGAAAAGGCACCACACAAAATTTTCCCCGTCCCCAAATCCTCCAGCCTGCTGCCCTTCTCTCATCCACGGTGGGAGGCAGCACTTCAGCTTCTCCTGATGTCAGATTTCTTGGCTCAGAACACGCCAGGTAACACATCAGGGACAGAGGGGACAGTTTTTTCTGTGTTTAAAAATATCAAAAGTACAGGTGGTTTACTTGGAATAGCTGCAATTCCATTTCAAGAGAGAAGATTTTCCTCACCTTAATGCCCCATGAAGGACGACTACAGTTTTCTCTCTAAAACATTGCTTTTATTCCTTCAACTCACACATACAACACCAAGCTAGTTCTGTAATATCTTATGTAAATCAAGGATTTCCTAGTGAATGTCAGAGGCTCTCATGATGGGAACCTTTGCTCCAGGACTTTGTAGATGACACAACACACGGCTGCAAGATGTGGCATGTCCACCTTCCAGTTCATTGCTGAGTTTGTCCAATGTTAAAAAATCTGGACTGGGAGTCCATTGGGCTCATGAAACATCAGCAACTACCATAAGAAACCAAAATTTCTTTGGTCTGCAGAACATACCATCCTCTGAAATTAGGCATTTGGACTTAACAGAAACATACTCCTGTTTAGAAACACCTACAATACAGGTAATAATAAACTCTAGCCTCTCTTTTCAGGGTTTCCTCATTGCAGAGCATTTCCCCTCCATGACCAGCTTTAGCTTTCTTTATTAAACAAGTACACTACCCCTATCATAAAGATCTGGCTATACTGTCTGAGGTTAGGAGAATTCACTCCATTCTTACCTTCAAAATCCATGAAGAGCTTTGCTTTGAAAACACCCGACTCTTAAAACACAGGGAGTTCAGTTACTGTTCATGGGTTTGCTCAAATGGAGCAGCCCCCTGGCTTTATGAGCACAAGGTTCACTGCCTGTCTCATAAAATCTGCAACAGAGAGGGTTTATATTCTGAAGAAGAACCCCACACAGTATCTTTGGTGCAAATAAAAGATTTTTGCTCTGTTTCTATAGGACATTCACAATGTTTTCTTTAAACAAGTGTGACTCCACTTTGTATCAGGCCTCAACTGCCGTATTTTTGCAGTAGTATGGTGCTCATTCTGTATTTATTTTACAACCTCATCAAGATTTCCTTATTACTGATGTATTTCTCTCAGCAGTATGTTTTCACACTGGCTTCTGTTGCCCTCAGTTTTTACAGGTAAAATCCATGTACATATGCTATAATTGCATACACATAACTTTTTTCAAATTTCTTAGCAGCAAACACAGTCCAGAGGATGCCAAGGCTGGTACATACAATCCTGCTAAGAAGCAGAGGGAAAAAAAACTAATCTCAAACTTTTCTGTATTCTGGTAAATATAAGATGAGGTGTTTCCTCTCCCTCTTTCAGGCATTGTTCATGTAGTATCAGGCTTTCCCTCCTAATTCCATTTTTCATCCTGAAAAGTTTTTCACTCCCGAGCTAGTCCTATTGACTTAGGTGGTGCTCCAGACAGGGCAAGGGATTTGTCAGTGAGGATCAGATTGCAAAGTCAGGGCCTAGGATAGTAAAATCTTCCTTGTCTGGCATTCCAGTGTAAAGTGCTGCGAGCACTTACCCTGCTCTGAGATGGACGGCCAGTATAACGATATCGGTGTCGGAAACATTTCATAGTGCTTTTCAACAGTATGCCAGGCAAGAAAGGTTTCCAATCTCTGGCCCTCACCCTGCAATCCAATCCCCACAAATAAACCCTCACCCCTATACAAAGTATTATGGAAGTTAATGGGGCTCTAGACAGATACAGACTCTTTCCTGAGTGACATAAACAGAAAGACTGTGAGTTTAAGGCACAAAGGGGCTAAAACTTGACAAAGCCCTATGCAAGTACCTTTATTTTTAAGCCAGAGAACTTTTAAAGCAAGTGAGCTGGTCATAAGGGGTTTGAAAGTGATAACAGAGAGAAATTGGAAGGTTAAATGGTTGGTCTCCACAGATTATTTGCATTCTTTCTCAGAATGGTCAAACACTCACAGATCTGGTTTTTACTCCATTCCTAAGACTGAAGATCCACATACACCCCAGGTCTGACCCTTTACCTGCTGCACAGTAGTGGGATGCTGAAAAGTGCACCCATCCTTTAAGCTCCAGTCCAATGGAGAACTTGTTTCCATGTTACTTTGAGCATGTGAATCCATGCCATTTTTCTTATTAAGTCTGCCTGAGCGTCTGCAGTTATGCACACTTAAGAGTTTTGCTGGATGAGTGCTCTTTGTTTCTGGAAGGCAGAGAAAATGCAGGCCTGGAAACACCAACTAGTACAAGTCCACCTCTCATTTGTCTCACTTTTATAACTTTGAAACTCTTCCTTCACTTTGGTAATAATGTAAAGTATCAACTAAAAATTGCAATGCATGCATTTCATTTGAGTTTTATTGCCTTAACAGACAGCATTAGATTACAAAAGAGGACATTTTTCTTCTCAGTTTTAGCTTATTCTTATGATTTATGATTAGATACAGCAAGAGTTCATAAACTTCCCCGACCTGCTGACAGTTTTTACAGGCTCCTTGATTTATTTCCATCTCAAACTTAACAGCTTTCATGTGACTGATATTCCTAGAGTCCTGGCATGGCTGCAGCACAGCCTGCAAGAGCTCCTCTAATCTCCATGTTACTAATTTAAATGAAGTCTTGGTCTGTTGTTTAAAAAAGACATTCGTCATCTCACGGAGGTTTACAGATCCTCTTGTAATGTAATGTCAGACACTTCTGAGATATGAGTTTTATGAAGCCTCCCGATATTGAGTGTTGTAAGACACACCAAGGTCACTTCAATATGCCAAAGAAAAAAAACAAAACATTTGCAAAACAAGAGAAGAGGAATCCCTAAGAAACTGCATTGTACCGGGGACATTTAGAAATGATTTATACCATCTGTGAGTACATTTCAAAGATAAATCTGGTATTGGGGAAAAAAGCAGGGGGAGGATAAATTTGAATCCAGAAAAATCCACAGACACTCAGCCAACAGCTATGAGTTCCTGATAAAAAACAACTCACAGAGCAATATTCTCACAGTCATAGAGGTTGCAGCATCAACAGTTTCCCAGTGTGCTCCGAAGCTACTGTGCTAACTAAGGCTGCTCTTTCAGCAAAGATGCAGCTGGCATTCTGTTTTCATTGTACACTTTCCAAACAACAAAAAAAAAAAAGATACATTTTGTAATAACAAAGACCTAACTAGTAAGAGAGAGAAGAGGGAACGAGAGTGAGAGCACCATAAGAAAAGTGGGTGTCTCTCCAAGCTCACGCACCACCCAGTTGAAGACAGAAAGATATCATTGTTTTTGTCTCTAGAACATTTAAAAAGTGGCAAAAGGTAAGTGATGGGAAGGTGTATGAAGGCAGAAGGAACCTGAATGGAATAGATTAGGTAGGGTTTTTTTGATACCAATGGGTACAGTAGAGAGAACAAGACCCATAAATATCCAGGGGGCTCTGGAGGTTCTCCAGTGGGTATGCTTAGACATTTGAGGTCAACCGTGATCAAGCCTTAGTCTGACAGAAAATTGCTTTTGTAATATTTGTAGATCAGTTAAGAAATGACAAGCAACACTAGGTTATGACACACTGGTGATATAAATACAGGTTGCCCAGATCATATGATTGATTGAACCCTTTTATTTTTGCTGAAGAAATTTAGCTAGTGTTGCTGGCAACACACACAGAGCACTAAATAAACGTTACATACAGTAGCTTGTCAGAATTTATAAAAGAGCAATCGACATTTGCTTTACTGTCAAAACATCAGCCTACGAGTTTCCTCTCTTTGGAAGGAGAATGTGGGAAATAAAAGAATGCTATAACAGGGTATTACCTTCAAATCACAAATGCAATGGGTAAGCCTGCACCAGAAATGAGAGCTGCTCTCATGCAGTAAGCTCTGCCTGTCCTCTAACAAAAAAAAAAAAACTGCTTGGGAGCCTCATTGCGACAACCCACCAGCAGCAGTTGCTGTATAGCTCAGAATATAGAGGAAAATGTGGATATATCACAGAGCTTCCTATTCCACAGTCCAAACACAGATACTTTCACTGCAGATGGATGTGGAAAAACAGTGCTGTACAGTGCCTGCAACTATATTGCAGTGAAGTGGATTATTAAGAATACAAGACTTTACGCCTAATTCAGAGTTTGCACATGCATGGGAATTAAAGTCCACAGATCTTGTTCACAATTACACTGAGTAAATCTTAAGATTTCTTTCCACTCTTCAAACAACATAAAAGAGACACATTGCACATGAAATAAAAACTCCCAGCAGTTTATCTTCCTAGGATTACATAGTGTTTTCAATGTAAAAATCACATCCTCTGTTGGGCAAAGGTTCATTTTACAGACCAAATCTATTGGATCAAAACAAAGACTGCAGTAAATCAGCTTTGTGGAGCTATGCTGATTTTTCCTTGCTGGACTGTATCTCAAGAACCACCTTTCAGGCATTTGTGTAGGAAGAAAAGTTTGTTATTAGTATTACCCTGGGAGATGCCTATTATTCCCTAGGGAGCAAAAAAGAAAAAAAAAGCCCAGCATCCCATGACCTACCTCTTCTCACTCTGATAAGGGCACAGAACATGTGTGTGCGCAGACAGATCAATTGTCAGCAAGACAACCCTGCTGCATTTAAAGACATTGCATTAATTAACACATTTCTAAAGAGTATTTGTGTATCTAGGTATATATTTGTCCTTTCTTACAGGATCTCTCACAAGGAAACCCTCACTCTCCCTGAGTGGTAAACTCACCTGCATCAATCCTCTGCAGAACAGTGAGTTCAGTGGGACTCAGGAGCCCAAAACTGCAACTTATAAACCAGCTGAAGGTGTATTTGCACAGACATCCATTTCCTCACCTCTTCCCATGGGCTTGCCGGGGACAGCAAACTTGGGTAACAGGTCAAGGACAACCAATTTTTCATCCTTCATTTCTGTTCTAACTTTTTCTTGCTTCTGCCTGCTGGGAAACGAGTAATAATCTGCATTTTTGGTCATGTAGAGCAAATGCTGTCTCTGGCAGGAGATGTGCCCTCCTATAGAAAGATTTGAGGTCTTAAAATCAGTAGCATAGTCCACTATATCTGTTTTAACCCTCTTTTCTATGTTTTTCATTCCTTCTTAGAGGAAAAGGAGATTTGACAAGAACCTAGTACTTCATTGAGTATTAATGTCTCTCTTTTTAAATCTGGAAATAGCAACAATCACAATGACTGTGTTTAAGTAGAAACTTTCCTTTACATTATTTTTTTTTCTAACTACAAGGTTAAAAAAGGGTAAAGTTCAAGTACATTCCAGGCTAGACAGAGCAACTCAGGACTAGACAAGTCCTTTCAAATACTCTGAGTCACATTGTGAGCAGCTTCTACATGTTTCAGAAAGACAAAATATATCTATCTCTGGGGCAGTGCACAACATTATTCAGTCCTTCCTTTACTGGATGGAGTGAGCATGTGTCAGTCTGTCTGTTATTTCTTCTGTCATGGTAAGAACTGGTACCCAGATTTCATATCCTTCAAACAGTAAAGGTCAACAGATTGGTGGTAAGAGGCAAAGCTTGAAATAGAGCTAAGAAGGAAACAAAAGAGGGAGGAGAGAAAACAAAGAATTTCAATATCATACACTAAATACCTAGATGTTGATAAAACAATCTTCAATGGTTACCTGACAGGGTTTCACAGAAGGAAACTTGGGAAAAAAAAAACCAATATCTATCCATTGTGCAGCATTTTTCTTTCTAACTCAATTGTATCCTTTATATCAGACTTTCATCTTCCCAAAGCTAACTCTGGGCATATTTACAATAAAAATAGAAGTTGGATTTGTTACAATTTGTTGAGACTGCAGATTTCCAATTAAAGGTGGGGATATTCCTTCTGTCTGTACAGGTTTTTACTTGGCTACTGAATGTAAACTAAATGACCCTTTAGAATAGCCTCAAAAAATCACAAACACTGGTCTCCTTGAGAACCCATGAAGGATGAAAGAGAAGAATTCCTGCTTTGTTGTCTAAGGTTTACTCAGTAAAAGGTAGAGAATGTGAGACTTCAGTAGTTGTATACTGATTGTATGGCTTTATTTCCTAGAACAAAGACAGTGTTCCTTCAAAGAACACTACTAGTAGCACAGGAAAATCATTTTAATATTTGACATCCGTAATATTTTACGGTGCGACTGGATTTTGTTGAAGTGAAAGGAATTTATCCATGCCAATTAAATAATTCACTGCATAGTTCAAAAGACCCTGATAAGAGGTACACCACAAACCATACTGCTTTTCCTGCTTTAATTATGAATTTGTAGTTGAAGCACATGACAGGGTTTCAGGGCTGGGCTCCACTTCCCGCTCTGTGATGGGTTACTGGGGGCAGCTTCCTTCATCTCAGCCTTCCTGAGCCACATCCTTGCTGGTGTAAATCAGTACAGGTCCCCCAACTGAAAAGGCCCTCTGCTGATTTACACCAGCTGTTAACTTGACCTCTTGACCAAGAGGAAAAATGGGAATGGAAATGCATTTTCTGTGTCACAAGAGTTGCTTGTTGATGTTGGTTAAGGCATTTAAGAAGTTTCATTCTTTTTAACGAATGAGACCAATATCTAACTTCAAAGCCAGTAAGGCAGAGAGGATTCAGATGAGTATGTTAGAGCCTTTAGAATGACTAAGTTGTGTACTACATTTAATTGATAAACAGCATACAGAAGAACATTCCAGGAACAGGGTTCAAAATTACATGTAGAATTTTCTTTCCATTTTCTTCCTTATATTTGGTTGAATATTTTCATTCTTTTGGATCAACAGAAATAAGAATAGCCAGATCAGCTGTGAAAAAAAATATCCTGCTGCTTTTGCTGTGGCTGCTCCTATTCATCAAGTGTTTTAACTAACACAGGGAAAATGGCTATTTCTTATGGATGGGGCTGTAGTATGAGTAAGTGAACTTCAAAGATGCCGGGCCAGATTGGATAGCAAACATCAAAAGCTTTTGACTCGTGCTGGGTAAACTTTGTATTCTGACACACAAGTTCTTATCTGTTCTGTTCCAGACTTGAGAGAGAGAGGGGCTGAATCTAACCAAATTACATTGTTTTTCCTTGTAGCTGCCAACTTGGAAAAATATCAGGGCACAAAGGAACCATTAAAAACAAAACAAAAAAAGACATGTTTTTGTTAGTTCCTAGGCAACACAATATTGCCAAGATGGTGGCTCCTATGAAAATTAGAAAATATTAGTTACACATCACACTGTTATTTATTTATACTGCTCTGTGAAGCATTTTTTTTTCCTTCTTGCAAACTGACAGATATTATGGAAAATCTGTTCTTTTGAGCAGGGTGTTTACACGACAACTGTTATGTATGTTTTGTCAGCAGCTTTTTCCATTTGTTAATTCCATTTCTATTTTAACATTTATTTTGCTAGTTACTGTAAAAAAAAAAAAAACCAACAAAACAACAGAGTATGAGATAGAGGGAGAGAGAGAAAGAGGAGGTAGAGGGAAAGAGAAGAGAAGAGAAAAGAGAAGAGAAAGAAAAGAAAAGAAAAGAAAAGAAAAGAAAAGAAAAGAAAAGAAAAGAAAAGAAAAGAAAAGAAAAGAAAAGAAAAGAAAAGAAAAGAAAAGAAAAGAAAAAAGAAAAAAGAAAAAAGAAAAGGAGTTTAAATTTTTTTATCCACCAAAATGAATCCTGTTGTTAAGATTGTAGAATCTATTTTAGAAAATTGGAAATCCTATCCCATGACTATTAATTGCAAACATTCCATAAGAACTTTTTAAAACCTCAGCCTGCTTGTTCATAGCACTCCAGGGCAGTGTGGGACACAGGAAACAAGTGTGTTTCACTTCACCTTCTTCATTATTCAGACACAATGTATTTACCACATGGTTCCTCCTACTCATGACAAAGCCCTGATTACATAGATGATGATGTTCCATGCTGGTGCAGGATTGAAATTACAGTAAGATGACAAGGAAGTGTAATAGCTCTTGGGAAATGTAATTGCATCTGCCTTGGAATCAAGTGGCAGACCCTCACATTTTGTAAAGTTTTACTCAAGAATTAAGCTAATGAGACTAGAAGGTCTGACTGCTTACCTTAGAAGGTAGAAGTCCCCTTAGAAGGGGGCATTCACATCATGCATCCTTTCAGCATTTTGATGGGAAGCTTTAAAATACAGTTGTGGAAGAACAGATTACAGTAGGGTATCATTGCTGCTTGTCACAGAGCACTTTTTTTCCACAAATATTCCGCGTGAGTTGTAGCACACACAGTCCTTCCATCACAACTGAAAGGTAACGTATCACAGATAGAGAGAGAAAAGAGAAAATGGAAGCTTCTCTTATTTAAAAAATGTCATTTCCTCTGATCCACAGTTCACAGACCTTCTGAGACTCTACAATCTATCACACTAAACTCCCACCTTTGAAACAGACTGAGGAGTAAATGCTCCAAGGACAAATTCCAAGTCGACACAGAAATCTGAGCATGTATGAACATTTGAATATGTTTCATCTGCACTTGTTAGAATGAGCTGTGTGAATGTGGGAAGAGGCCCTTAAGGAGAAAAAGACACCATTAATGCATCCCAACAATGTAAAACTCAAGACCACAGGTTTTTCAAGGCAGCCACTGCAGCATGCAGAGTCAGACCCCTTCCAGGACATCCTTCCAGAACATACCAGGAATCTTCCAGCAGCACTCATGGCTCAGGCAGCACTGCACAGGAGGGGTACAAACCAGAAGGCTGCTTCACCAAAGTCAAAAAAGTCATTTTTTACTGACACAACTGCTGTACTAAGACATCTTGGCCTTCCTTCTCACTCATCAATGGAGAAGAAATCCTGTCTGCATACCAGTATGAACAGCAACCCTTGGAATGGTCTTGTCTTCAAAGTTATAAGGCTTATTCAACAGAAATATTTAAAAACCTGGCTTTTGAAAGTGCAGATTGCTTTGAGGAGGGGCATAAGAACAAATGGCTCATCCATAATCAGGGTCTGACATGAGGAGATGTGCTGCTGTACATCTCAGTTTGCTGTAAATTCGCTTCCAATGTACTCCTGTCTTTTGCTTTATGTCCTGAAACAGGCACACTTGGGATGATTGAATTAATTTAATGAAACTATCTGAAGAATTTTAGATTTCACTCAGCTTTAGGGTAATTCTAAACCCCAGTGTCAGACTGGAAGTTTAATCACCAGTGTAAATAGGCCCACCATGTTAAGGCTCTTAAACAGCTAGGATATGGTTTCATGCAGACTTTCAAAAGCTACCCTCAAAATTACTACAAAACTGTTTTCAGTACTTACTAGCTTGTTCCACAGAGGGCTTCTTTTGGCTTCACTGCAACTCAAGTATTGGGGAAGACCAGAGATTGTTTCACTCACCTCAATGAGATTTTTCTGTGGCATCACTTTTAGACTATATGGATATTCCAAGACAAAACAGAGGACTCCCAGAGAAATGCTGTAGGAGTGTGAGAAATACTTGCTCTAAGAGAAAACTTGGGGGGCTGTAAGTCAAGAAGTATTAACCACATCTTTAATTTTCTTCCACATTTACCTATAACCAGTAAATTTGAACACATTTTGAGTCTTTGCTGCTCTTGTGGCAAACATAACTCATATCTAGTTGAATGATGAATTTGCAAACACCCAAAATGACCTGAAATGAACAAACAATCATTTTTCCAGCAGAGTTTGCACAGATATCTGCTTTATGGAGCTCTTAGTAAGGTAAAAATCATCATGAGAGAATAAATATTTAACTTGGGCTGCAATGGGAGACTATATTAACACACCTCTGCACTTCTGGATTTTTGCTGGAATTCTAAGCAGAGGTGGCAAGAAACCACAAAGAAAATTGGTTTCAAACTATGCTTAGATTAACTGCAATGTCATTAAGACATGCTATGAGTCACTTGTTGCATATCAGTTTTATCAAACAGAAATATTCAATACAATATAGAATTGGACTTTTCAGCATATACTGAGCAAAGTTCTCCAAGAACCTTAATTTATGTGATAAATCTAATCTCAGTTTGCTATGAGGCTTGCTGTCAAACAGCCATGGGCCCCATGTGGCAAGTGAGGAACAAGAACATCCAAGAACAGCCACACTAAGCAACATTACAAAGGAATTTATGGCAGAGGTATGATTTAACCCAAGCTCCTTAATCCCCAGCCCATCCCTGAAGCCCAGATTGGAAGTTTATCTCAACTGAATCAGCAGGGTTTTTTCTGATTCTTTTCACTGTATATCTCAGTTTGGAACAAAATAAAATAACAAGCAACCAGGAATAAGATAACTCTCATTTCTTAACTGGGATAGGCACCTGCCTATACCAAAGTTCTTCTAAGTTGGCTGGCTGACAAAACCCATTTTTGTTATCGTGGATCCCAAAAACCAGCGGCACCTTCTACAGGCACCAAAAGGCTTTGCTGCTTAGGTCAGGCTTTGCCCCTCCTTGAACTTGAACATGAACTTTGGTTGTTTGGTTTTTTATATGAGGGTTTTCCTTGGGTAGGCTTTTCTCTTTTTTTTTTTTTTTTTTTTTTTTTTTTTGGTTTGGTTTGGTTTGTTTAAAAGGCAGCCTGTAGGAAGGAGTATGCAAGGATATCAGTTTTGACACCATTGTTGACATGGTATATATGACTACCATCTTCTGTTGGATTTGTTACAATCCATCTTCTGTAAGGACTTTGGGAAAGAACTATGACCTAAACCAGCTTTGACCCAAGCCATCACATCCTGTGAGACATGGACTCAGTCCTGCCAGTACCCTCCCCAGCCAGGTGAGGTTCCCTATTTTGAGAAGCACAGGAACCCAGGTGTCCCAGACTCCTTAGACAAGCAGAGCCATTTCTGCGTGAGTTCAAACCCAACTAACGTTTGCAGCATCTCTGCCAGCACAGGACACTTGTCTCAAAGCTGCTTTTACATGTTTTTCTCTCTGTGCTGACTATGGCCTACAAACATCTGAGTGATCAGGTGCTGCTTGGTGAGCAGGGGTGTGTGTGAGACGATGCACACAGCCACTGGCATGTGCAAACGTGGCCTCCTGTGAACTCTCGGTACTGTTTCATTACCTGAATTCTTTTAATTAGCAAACATCTGCCAGCTCCTGCACTCTGTCAGAATATACCACTGTTGTTCCCTTTGTAGTGCCTTTCATAACAAATGTAAACAGGCGGAAGAAAAACCATGCTGTTATCATCTTTTGATTTTATGAGTAGCTGGGACTGTTTAAACTATAGATTAACTTTTACAGGCCCATCTCTCTCCCCCAGCTCCCCCCACCATGTGTGAATAGCCAACTTTCCAGTGTGGGTGTGTCAGGTAAAGATCATTTTAGTAGATGTTTAAAAGGGAGGGAGCCTTGTTTCACAAAAACTAAAATCATAACAGTTCATCTTTATGTATGTGTATGCGCTTTGTCACCTCTCCTCCCCACAGCCTCAAATGAGTCTACATTCTTTGGGCCAACATCCCAGCCATGTGATGGGTCTCCTGTGTGCTACCATAATTGCAATGCTGGGGAATGATCCTCCAGGAAATTCAAGAAAATTAGTATTTTCTTGCTTTTTTCATGTCAATGTTTTTTACAAAGCTACCCTTACTATGGCACACAACTCCAGATCTCTGACAAAGTGCAGACCAGACTGTGAATACATTGCCCAGCCCAAATGGGAATTACATGTCCTCCCAAGGGTGAGTTAACTGGGAACGGTGAAGAGAGTCAGCAACACCAATTCTTCCATCTGAGTGGTGTTGTGGGAGCAGGTCTGCAAGGTGGACCTGCTTAGCCAAGCACATCACAGGTTAGGTACAGCCTGGGTACCTTCTACAGCCTCACACAGAATGTTTTATGAAGATACATCACTGTCCCACCTCAACTGACTAAGATGCTTTTGTTTCCACTCAGCCTGAAAATTAGGTGTGGTTGAAAAAAGTGGAAATACCATGCATTCCTTGACTGCCTGTACTTCTCTTGCATTTTAATCTATTTCATTTGTCTTTATTTTAAGATTGCCCAAAGAACTAAATACAAAGACAGAAAGGAGCTATTCTGTGTAAGAGATCTTCTGCAATTGTCTTCTCTCACACTTCTGTACAAAATAAGCAGAGCATGTACTTCCAGGATTTCACTTCAGGAGATGCAAGTCAGCAACAAGAAATAAGAGTAAAATATACACAGTTTGAAGCGTCCCAGTGACTCAAAGCCCTAGTCCCCTGCTTCTTTTCCCATAAAATCTTTCCCCTTTAAATACATCTCCTTTCTCTTGGAACATATTTCAACTTAATCTGCAACCTTTGCTTTCTGGTTCTGAATGATTCCTACCTCCAAAATGCCTTTTTGCAACCAATTCTTCCCCTCAGCAATCAAAGGAGCCTTAAAACTTAGAAGCCCATCTCTGCTTGCTAACCCCCTTTTTTTCCCCCCATTATGCTGCTCTTTCAGCTCCAGTCAGTTCTGCCATTTCCATGATCAGTTCCCAAGAGGACCTCAAATGAGGTCCCAGGTGAGACATAGACTATTCTTTCCCTGGTCACATCATAATAAGTTTCATGTACTTCTCAGGGCTTTGAAGGTTGAAAGCATTTCCTATTACTCATTAAAAGTGAAGTCAGCGGCTGATGTGGCTGAGCCAGGCTTGGAAAAAGAACCTAGGTGTGCTGGAGGCAGACCGAAGGAAGGGCTTGAACAAGCATTCCTCAGTTCAGGAAAAGATAGAGAACATCCCACCAAAAATGCAGAAGCAAATTTCATTTTCCCCACAAATTTCCTACAGGCTATTTTTTTTTTTTTTTTTTTAATTCAAGATATTAGAAGTATCTTCTCTGAGTTTGGATTAACTATCAACATAAGCACTTGTGAAGAAAAGTCAGTCCATGCATACTACAGAGAGATGGTTTTTCTACATCAACCCTTTCTAAAGTGCTTGTAGCCACACAGAACATCTAAAGTGTTTGAACTTGTGCAATTAGAACAAGTTGTCAGGGACACAAAAAGCTTTTCAGAAGAGCACAGAAGCTGCCTGTATGTTATCTACCAGTGTCATATACCTTCAGCCTAGGAATCATCAGAGCCTAGGCAGCAGGATATGAAATAAAAATCTTCAACGCCAACCCTATTTCAGCAAGCTGCGATTTTTTTTCTCTAATAAACCCTCTTCCCTGCAGCTTTTCCTTCTGTCTCTAAGTTCTTCTCTTTTTTTGTTCTCTGCCCTCTGTACTTTTTCTATTTTTCCCCCATTTCTTTGTCTTGTCCCTCCTCTCCCCTTATTTCTTTTCCCCTTTCTTTCTCTGCTCCTCACCAGCACACATTCTCTCCATATCTCAGTCCCTCCTCAGTCCCAGTTCTTTGATTCTTTTTTCTTTCTTGATTCTTCCCTATTCTTCTCTCTCTTTCTTTTTCTCTTTGACCTGAATTAAATTGTTGCAGTTGTCTGTGCCAAGTTAAGAAGCCCTAATTTCTAGCCTCATTCCAGAACACAAACCTCTTTCCTATTACAGAATTCTTTTGACATTTATAATTCAAATTTTTAAGGAAAAAAGACAAGACAAAAAGTTGTCCTGAATAAATATTCTCAGAGATTGAGCACTTGGATCTAGAGTTTTGGTCCCATGCCCTGTGAACACTGCGTCCAGTTGTGAGAGTCAGATGAATTTTCCCAGATTTTGGCAAAGGTTGGCAGCTGGCAAAGCCTCATGAATGGCAGACTTCTGGTTCTGGATTTTATACACTGGCTTTGCTCTGAATCAAAACAAAATATCCAAAATCTGAAATGCTAAAAAAAATTACTTTGACTCATGACATTTAGAGTATATAACATAAGAAAAATATTTTAAAGTAGAACTGGAAATACATCCTTCCTTTCTAAATTCTGAGATGTGATGTCCTCCATAGACTTCTGCACAAAATTTTCATTAATTCCAGAGGATTTTTCAAACTTCTCAGAAAAGGCAGGAAGAAACCATGGCAGTCTGGAGATCCTTTAGAAATGGTGCTGTGATTTTAAATGCCTTGAGCTTGTATGGTCCCTGGCTACATACTGCTGTTCTGCAGTACATCATGACAAACAGGATCAAATGTCACCTTAGTCTTGGCATTCTATGGACATAACTGAGCCAGCTTTAAATTAGCTAATGTGACCTCTACTAGCACCACAGTTATGGTAAAATTGTGATCCCTATGAACCAAAGGAAACAGGGAGATAGTTTGCCCAAAACAAGGCCTCTTGTGTCTTGTCTTCACAGTTTAAAGGTAATACAGGTTTGGCTGCAGCATCTGGAGTCACTGGGTAGATTTCTACAGGGTATGAACTGCTGGGGAGGAATAGTTGTGTCCTGTGCCCTCACTGTCCCTAGCCAGCCCAAACACCATAGACCAGATTTCAGCTAGCATTTGCAGCCAGCAGGACCTGTGCAGAAGCAAGCTAAGCTGCTCACACCCTTTTGAGCAAACACCCCTGCACAACCATTGCTGAGCTGTCTCTTACATGACAGGAGCCCTGAAGGGTGGTGCCAGTAGCAGGAAGTGTCCTGTGTGAAGGCACACTGAGACACTGTGTTACACTCAGCGCTGTTTCTTGTTAATGGGACAGCTGAAAGGACCAAGCTGCCATTTGGACATCTGAGGTAAACATTTGCTTTCAGCCCATTTAAATCCAGGAGGCCCATCCAGCAAGCAGAGCTATGGCCCATCCTCTCTCACAGCCAGGGACACGTGCTCCCACACAGCCCTGTCTGAGCAGTGAATGGCCATGGTTTGAATTTACAGCTCAACCCCTGCCCACAGTGTACAGAAGGGCTGAGGCATCTACACACACTCCTGAGGCTCAGAGTTGTGCAGCAGTCTGTCATCACCCCCTTGTCTCTAGGACATGTGGACAAAGAGCCAGGGGCAGACTAAAGTGAATACTGTTGTGGATAGCAAACACCTGTATGTGTCCAGCAGGATCATTATATCCACCCAAAGTAAGCAGGACTTCTAAGACTCACAACACAGTGACCCCTCTCTCTTCTAGGATCCTTTCTTCCTTCTCCCATAGCTCATCTGTAAGTGGCTCTGTTAATTTCTTGAATTTTGAAATGTACTGTGATAGTCCTTTAGATTAAAGTACAGATCCTTCAATAGACAACTCTCATAGAATCCACTGAAGACAGGCAGGAAAGAAAATACAGACAGGAGTGGAACAAAGATGGAAGCTGGCATCACAGAGAGGAACAGAAGAGTAGATGGAGAAGCAGTACAAGATGATCAGGTTTACAGAAGCTATGGAATTCGGTCCTTATTGACTGGACAGGTCTTAGACCATGGCCAAGTCATTCCTACAAACCCCCTCATGCACCCTCTTGCACATCACTGGCAGAAGAAACAAACAGCTCAGGAAGCACCAAAGACACAAAAAGCTTGGTGATTGATTTAGATGTATCATTCTCACAGTGTCTTACAGAGGAGGGTATTTCTCTTTTTATTTGTTCATGAAACAGACATGCCGAAGGATCAAGGTTTTGACTAAAGATGAGCGAGCAAAAATGGGGAGTAAAGCAGCCCTCCGGGTTTCCAGCGCACTACCTAGGCAGCAGAGAGAACCAGCTTGAATACAGATATTGGAAATGCTGCTAAGGGATGAGATGACACCATTTGAAAAGGTTTTTCCCTAATTTGCATAATAACAAATATATGTATACGTAGAATTAACTAGTAGGTACTTTTTCCATCCATTTGTTTTAATTATTTCAAACAGTAGTGTTTGTAAATGTGATTGACACTAAACCTTTATTTAGACTGTGCTTTGAATAAGTGTATCCACATTAAAATTAGTAACCATAACCTATAAGTCACAAGTTGGGTTTGGTTATGAATGTTACAACTGCTATATTAAGCTTCCAAACAGAATTAATTTCTTGCTCTACAAGACCTTGAGAAGTTGTGCATTTCTAATGCAGAATGAGATGCACAACTTGGATCAGCTGCTCACAACAGCTTTAATTTCTGAGAATTGGATTTTCTCATTGCAGCCAGTTTAAGTAAATGCTGAGAGACAGAACATAAGTTACATTCCCAGTACTGCATATGTGAACTCTGCCATGAGAGGAGAGATTTTCAATGGTACTACTGAAAATTTGGCATCTCACAATTTTCAACTGTCGCTGAGAGTTGGATGCCTTTCTTTCTGTTGTTCTTTGTGCATCCAAAAAGAGCCTATATTCAATTATGTATTTTTTTGGAAAGGACAGAGCTTGCTTTCTAAATACCTTCTAACTCATACACAATTGAAAATCCAAAGGATATTGATTATTCCAGAGGAGCTCAGTTTATTACTTTTTTATGCTGTGATTTTACTTCGGATCAAGACCAAGTATCAAGATTACGTTCTCTTAGGACTATAGTTTTCCATATTGATCCTGCCTTTGTTATCTCAATGGCTTATTTGTTAGGCAGAAAAGATATGACTAGGCATATGTCACTGTGGAATACAGGAAGATTCGCTGAGATTGATGCAAAAGCAAAGGACAAGCATCAACCAATCCAGCTGTCCGAAAGCCAGGGCTAATGTTAACCAAGAAGCACATTACTGTGATTCCATCAGAATGTTCTTTTATTTATTTAACTTTCCCATTTTCATTTTTTATTTGGGTAAGATAATTGCCTATGATAAGCTCTCTCTGTGTAGGTGGGAAGCATGCAGAAAGCCAGCCTTTAGACTGGAATATTTACACTAAGCCTCAGCATTAATGATGTGTAATGGCCAGACCATATTTGCATATTCAAATGATCTCAATTAAAATCCTTTATCAGATGACTTCAAAGAGAGAACCTCTCAAACTACAATATATTTTTCCATGAAACACAGTCTATTAGGGATTTAATGTGTTTATCTGCATTTCTAGAGACAATAACTTTAGTTTAATTTCATAAGTAACAAAATACACACTTCTTTTCTTAGGCTCCAAACCACAAAATTCTTTTATCTTTCTTTGTAATGCACTTACTGAGCCCTGAACTTCTTTGAAGGACAAAAACATAAAACACTCAACAGAACTTGAATTAAATAATGCCTTGGCCTTCAATATTTTTTCTCATCTCGAGAATCTAAGTACATTACAAAGATTTACAATGTCTAAAAGAGATAAGAGACTTAGAGGGTTCTCTTCACCACCACTGGAAGACAATCTACTTGAGTAGGCACACAAAAACTTTTTATGGCATTGAGAGACAGAATGCAAGTGAAGAGTCTTTGCAAGAAGCAATAAAGTGAACTACATAAAGAGGGTAAAATGATTTTTAAAAAAACAGAAAATGATAATTCACCAATTTCTTGATCAATTTCCATTCATTTAAAAAGTCTCCAGCCACATGCAAATTTTAAATCTTATGTTTGAAAAGGCTATATGCAGCTTGAAAAGGGAGAATTCTGATAGTCTTTTCAAGGGATTTCAGTTATTTTCACAATATTTTAAAAGATCTGTTTGTTAAAATAAAGACAGTAGCTGGAAAACACATCATTTCACTTAACATATAAGAGTGAAAGTTAACACATACAAACCATTGGAAAACTGGGTTCCAATAATAGATTATTTTCTTTCTTGTAGCTGGGATCTGTCATTGAAAACCTGCAAAAATTTTCTTGATATTTGTTTTTTTTATTGTTTTCTAAAGCCAAACTAGTCATTATTAGTGAGGTCCTGGATAAGAATTGTGCCTTCATAAAAATATCCTTAAGTTCCAAAGACAGAAAGATCTCAGCATAGAGATTTTTTCATCCAGAATTTCTCATGGGAACTAGTGCCACCTACAACTCAGACACCCAGCAAGGGGGAAGGAATGATACAGTACCGTGATTTGAGTGACCTACCAACCCTTGTAAATAAAAAAATTGCCAAAGAATAGGCCCTATTTCCTCAAATCTAATACTACATTTTCTCATGCTGTAAGGAGTGACAATCTTGGAGTCACCTATTAGGGATAAACTCCCTCAAATTACCTGACATATATCATAAGATGCAGTGTACACAGGGAAGCAGCTGCCACATATCAGCTGCTCTGGGGTGATTACTGGTGTATATTCTCACGGTAATGGTGAGGGCACTTCCTCATCTTTCACTTCAGAGCAAACCACCTTGCATTTATGACAGGGTAAGAGAACAGACAGCCTAGTTACCACACAGCCACTGATTTACAACAGCTTACTCCCTTGTGTATGCACTCTTGCTCCTCAGCAAGCCCAAATAAGTTGAATTAGCTCACCTTGACCTTCAAACTTATAATTTTCATTATTTGAAATAATTTCTTATCTGTAAGGTCTTTCACTAAACAAGAAAATGAAAGCTATTAAAACAAATAATTTATTTTTGCAAGAAAGTGCAGGCAAGTGTTTGATTTTAATTAAGTTAGGAAAGAGGTGGGTTGTAAAGAATTTTAAAATAAACACCAAGTCTTGGGTTCTGCCTATACTGTGGCTATAGCACTACTTTGTTCAGGCAGCATTCTGACTATGAAATTTGGAGTCCAACAGAAAATCAAAGACTACAACATAGTGGAATCAAACCAAACACAATGAATGAAACTTACTGTAATATCTCTCTTGAACCACCTGTGTGGATTTATGGGATCAGCCGAGATTTACCCATAAAAAAGAGTAAGTATGATCAACATTGAAGAGTCTATAGTCTGAAGTGTCTTTATCTAAAGGAATTCCTTTAACTTTCATAGCACAAATATACTGCATGCTCTGTGGTATGTTTAGCAACCTTATTGACTAGAATTAGAGGGTAGCAGTAGTATTTAAATTCAGTACTACTAGTGCCTAGTACTAGTACCAGGTATTGATGGTACTAAATATTTGTACCAGCAGTAGTAATATTTATCTGGTGCACACACCAGAAGACAATCAGAGTAGCCTGCAGTAGTAGCATTTGTGATCAGAATACTGCCCTCAACCAGAAATAGAGACAACAGTGACAGTGAATTTGGGGCTGAATGCATCAGAAGACAATCAAGAGTAGCCTACAAAGCATTTGTCATCATAATCCTACCACTCAAAAAGAAGTAGGCACACCAGTGTCAGTCAATTTGGGGGTTACATACACATTTCCAGTGTGCTCTTTAGAATTATTTATTCTCAGACAACCAGCCTTCCATTATAGGTATTAGGCTAGCAAAAAAACATCCACTAGCTGAGGCAGAACATCAAGTTCTGTGTTTCAGGAGGTGCAACATTCCCCTTGGGAAATAAGAGCAGAAAGAAGGGCTACTGAAGAAAGAAACTCAAAGGCATTTGCAGCAGAATACCAACATCCCATTTAGGTTAATGTTTCTCAGTTTATTTGGAAGCTTGAAAACATTACCATCATTCATGCTTTGCTGTAATTGGACAGAGTGATTAGAACACCTTTTTATATTAAATGCACATTTTCCTTTCAATAATATCCATGTTAAATGAGAAGAATGCCATTCAGCTAGTCAGCAATGATTTATTTTATCCCTCATTTTTAAAGCTTTTTCTAATTTGTGGTTTTGTAGACAAAGTGTACATGAAGACTGTCAATGTACAATGGCTTTGAAAGGAGAAGAATCAGAAGAGAAGCTCTTTCAAAATGTAGAGGATCCTGTAAGGAGAAGAATTGATTACTGCCAAATAAGATTTCTGAAAATTTATCATTCAAAACAAGAGGTCACAAAGACTGACATTGACAAGGGAAAGACTTCAAACAGCAGTATGAGAAATTCAGGCAGAATATCCTTCTGCAAAGGACTGCCATTGCACAGAATAAAATGGTCTTTGTTGAAGTCAGTAATAGATGTAAATGGGGAACATCGGTTCAAGAGGGAGCTGAATATGTTTGGAGCAGGGAGCGAATGTAGCCATGCAGTCATAAGAGAGATAATTGTGCATAAGATGGTCAGCTACCATACCTGGTGATTTGTATTTTCTGCTGCCAGAGGGAAGGGTTTGATGGACCATGTGCTTTTCTCTGGGCTATTATTACTTGTGTGTCTGTAAAAAGTGCCCTCTGCTATCACAGCAGCCACAGTAATAAAATGTAAGTTAATAATATTATTTATCCTGCAACCATCACTCATGTTTACTGCTCAATCACATCTTTTTCCCTTCCCACTATACCTCCCTCCTATTTGCATTTGAAGGCTAAAATCTCAACAAAAGCTATTTAGTGTGTGGGTCTTTTTCAGCTGTCACTGTCCCAGCTCTGCTCTGCTGTCTGTGTGTGATGCATACACACACATAGGCATATATGCTCAGATGCTGTCTCGAGATCTTTCTCTTCTTATCTCCTCTATCTACATAAATCTGTGCTTGAAATCACTGCACAAGGAGGGACCACGAGCCTCTCCATGTTTGCCTTTGAAGGGGAATGCTTGCCAGATTCCTTCTCAACCAACCACTGTCAAACCAGTGAAACTCAGCTGGCAAACCATGACTTCCATCAGACTCTTAAGCCACCTTCAGCCCAGCTGCATCTAAACTGGGATGTTCCTAATATCTCAAAATGGGGTCACAGTCATGTGGAAAAGGGGTTTAACTGAGACACAAGCTGAAATCCATCCCAGCCCAAGAAACTGGACCATCACAACTCTCACACATGCCTGTTTCCTCCATCCTCCAGGAGCAGGAAGGAATGGCAGAACACAAACCAGAGAAAATATTTCATTGAGTCTGGCAGATACACTAACACTATAATGATGCTGAATTACACCACTTTCAATCCTATTTGTCAAAAAAACAGGAGAGGTAAAGAAAGTCAACAACTTATTTAATTCTATAAACTACCTAAACCAGAGGTTTGTCTCAAAAAACAACTTATCAGAAAAATTGTCTATCAGGCATTTAAAAAGAAAATAAACTCTTTTCTAAGTGGGCTTTTTGCCTTTACATCACTAGTCCTAACCAAAATAATCTTGACTGGACAGACACAGTCTCCTACATGCAGCTGATGCAGGTGGGTAGATGAAGGAGGAGCACAGAAGTGAAAGTCAGACACCCATGCCCATCCAAACTCAGCAGCAAGGCACAGCAACCCTCATCCCACCTAGAAAAAGACCTTTTCCATTTCACACCCCTCAGGAAACAAACCCCACCACCTCATTTCAGTCAACACAGCAGCATCAGTATTTACCTAAAGAGAAGACAACTGCCTCCCATCTGGTTTTGGTATGAAATCTGCTGGATAGATTACTGTGCTGGTTTGGAGTGGGATGGAGTTAATTTTCTTAATAGTAGCTAATATTGAGCTGTGTTTTGTATCTGTGCTGAAAACAGTGTTGGTAACACTGGGATGTTTTTGTTACTGCTGAGCAGAGCTTACACAGAGCCAAGGACTTCCCTGCCTCTCACCCCACCCCACCAGCCAGTGGGCAGGGGGTGCACAAGGAGCTGGGAAGGGACAGGGCCAGGACAGCTGACCCCAGCTGACCCAAGGGATAACCCAGACCACATAGTGCCATGTTTAGCATATAAAGCTGGGGGAGAAAGAAGGCAGCAGGGAGGCATTTGGAGCCCTGCTGTCCTGGAGATGTCTGAGCACCTGCCGGCCCATGGGAAGTGGTGAATTAATTTCTTGTTTTGCTTTGCTTGTTCACACAGCTTTTGCTTTACCTGTAAACTGTTTTTATCTCAACCCACAAGTTTTCTCAGTTTTACTCTTCTGACTCTCTCCCCTATTCCACTGTGGAGTGGCTGTAGGAACTTAGGTGCTGGCTGGTTAAACCACAGCAATGATTAGGCTTCCTGGCAGGTTAGAACCACGCGTACCTGGGGCCCTTGCTGGGGGCTGCCATCACCCTGGGCCTCCTCCTGACAATGTCTCCACAGGGACAGAGACAGGAACCTCTAAGGAGCAACTTAAGCTAAATAAAATCTGAATTGCTCTCTGAGGTGACTGTTGTCCTTCACTAACTAAGGAGGAAAACCAGGTATATATCTGTCCCCTAAATTGATGCAGTCAATTACCTTCTCTTCGATAGGATGCACCTGGACCTACCTGACAATTGCACTTCCCTGGAAGTGTTTGAGGCCAGGGTGGATGGGGCCTTGAGCAACCTGGTCTAGTGGAAGGGTTGAAACTTGATGGTCTTTAAGATCCTTTCCAACCCAAGCCATTCTGTGATTTTAGGATATTTGGATAGAAATGCACAAAATGGATTAAGGTGTTCTGCTGGTGACAGCACAGGGTAGGCTAGGAAAAAAGCCATAAATCATTATAACACACTGACAGTACCAGTTTTCTGCATCTCTTTTGCAGCCTCCTTCCAGCAATCCTGAAGTTCTTCAGAGAACCCGAAGCCTTCTCTATCTAGGAAAAACACATCATCTAGGAATCCCTTTGTCCCACTTAGTGCACTTCTAAGCAATTCCTGACTATGCACACAAATGTGAAATGCCTTCACTCATCATTTCCCTTAATGTCTTAGCTTCAGTTTGCATTGAAGGTTCATACTCCTACACTAACTCCCATTTAAATCCCATTTTTGTAGGATTTTGTGAGATTTCTTTTGTCCTGAAAAATTTACAGTCTCTCTAGGCAAAAAAAGATAATCCTTGCTTGTGTTCTGCAGAAGGGAAGGGAAACTGAGGAACAGGAAGTCTTTATCATACTGTTCACACTCATTACTGAGACTTAAAATTGTTTCTCCATTAAAGCATGGAATTATCACAATCCCATAAGTTAAGAGAAAGACCTAGTAAACACCTTTGCTTTCTGAAATGGTATTATAGGAAGAACAGTTGAGAAGGAAAAGCAGGAAATCAAATATTGAGGGAATCAGTGAACTATAGAAACACCTATCATTGTACCAGAAATTTAAAATGAACAGTTCTTAGTGTCCTTTAAGGAAGGTTTTCTGTAGCAACAGGAACTATTCTTTCCCTTAAGAGTCCCATGCAAAAAGAAACTTCCTTTAAGAAAGTCCAATGGTTTTGCCCATGGCTCTTTGATAAGGGCTATTCACTTCCACCTTATTAAAAGAAAAATATTTTTATCAAGCCTTTAACTTTCCTGATATTAGTAAAAATGCGGGAATTCATCCTCAGTAATGTCTTGCTCATCTTCAGGCCCATTTATTCCCCTCTCTCACTCCTCCTCTTAGACCAAGATTCACTTTATCAGTTCAACAGAGAGGGCTGAATCCAAACCCCAATTCCAAACACATTTGGCTACTAAGGAAATTCCAGTCAGTGCCAGCTTTAAAGGCTGATTCTGAAAGACATTAAGCAGTCTTACAGCAGCCACAGAATACAAGGTCCTTTTGAAAAAAAAATCCCCTTTCCCTTCATCTGTGCTTATTAGAGCTCTAGAGACTTAAATGAAAGTCCTACTGCACCTGCAGCTTTTCAGAGAAACACACCCTTCTTCACACTGCTATGAAAACCAGGCCAACAACAAAAAAGAAGTAAAATTTCATCTTGAAAACAATGAGGCTTCAGGTGTGAGGAAGGTCATAATCCAAAGACAGTACAGTTCACAAGTGAAAATGGGGACAGAACTCAGCCTGAGTTCTTTATGGTGGTGGCAGATGAGGGCTGGCTTTAAATTCCTAGGTAGAATTTTGAAAAACTGAGGTTTGAAAAAAAAACAAACCCAATGTCATTTTATTAATAAACTAAGTAAATTTGCCCAGGAAAGCACAAAGATGCAAACATAGAGGGCTGCAGTGTGCCATTTTAAGAGTCAGTAGAATGGTTCAGTAGAGTGGTTCATGAAGGAGTATATTAAACAACTTTCCCACCCTCTGTGTTAGGATATCCTTAATGCTTCTTTGTTTTAGGAGCATGAAAGGACATTCCCAATATGTATGCCAGACAAGGATACCGTACACTTCCACAGTCTTTATCTGAAAACGTTTTGGGGTTTTTTTGCTGAATGTGTCCTATCCATAGCAGAGGGCTTAGCAACAATGCAGTACTCTTCTTTTTTTTTAAGTATGCCATTACTTCTAAGTGTTATGGTCTTCTTTGTAAAGACATTTACACTAGAAAGCGAAGAGTACTTTACAGCACCCTGCAAATTTCCATAAATAACAATTGGCCATGAGAGGTTCTTTTCACCTATTCCACAGAGGGGGACATCCAGAGAAGAGCCAGAAAAGGTGGAGATCACTTTAAAATGCTTCTCTCTGTCATTTCCAATACCCCGCCTAATTCAGCTGGGCCAAAATGTCACTTGAAGTGAGCTGAAGTAGAAGCTTTTTGTGTGTGTATGGAACCGCATCCAGCTGGGAGAGCAGTTAAATGCTTGCCCATCCCCTTAACTCTGGGCATGTAAATTCAAGAAGAAGAGAGCTGTTTTGACGTTCTTGGCTGGAAATCACTCTCCACACCTATACTTTAATGCATCTCCTGTACGTGGTAGTTTGGCTGCTTTCTCTCCCTACCATCTGTTCCGATGGCACGGTGCCTGCTCACAAGTTGAATGATATATAGGTGCCAGGCAACAATGCTTTCTGATGGGCAGACTGCACAACACTGCAATTGTCATCTCTTGTGCAGGAAGGCCACCTCGGTGCCAGCAGCCAGGCATTGGCACTTTGCACCTCCATGCTCTTGTTCACACCTGTTGACACTGATGTGCCAGAAAAGGACTACTTGAACAAGGGAGTTGTTTAACTCCCCATGAGGGATCAGCAGTACCTGGAAGTATATCCAGCCCCTGGCCCAGTCATCATCCTGTGCCTTAAGCAGGCACTGGATCAAGCCTGGAATATTTCTGTGGGTTTTCACCTCAATATTTTTCTTTCTGAAGGGAAGAAGGAGCTATATGCCCACTGAGATGAAAACTGTCTGACCAGGCAAGACGCTTCTCTTCCATGGTCCTATACAGATATTTAAGTGCAAGTCTATGCAAACCTTGTATTTTGCTCGTGTCCCAGCTAAGGGCCTAGAAATTTAACATTCATTTCACCAGCATGCTGCAGGTCCATGCCAGCTTCTCTTCTCCTTTCCACATTTCTATATTCACATGGATCACCACTCTGAATCCGTCTCACCTATGGACTTTATTTTTTCCGAGTTTAGATCAGTCCCTCTTCATGGATCAGGTTCAACTATGTGCACCTATCATTCAGCTGCATGAGTAAAGCTTATTCTTGTAGCTTCCAAAATAGCAACAATTTATACTGATGGGAAAGAATATCAAAAATTGAAGGTAATGTGGAACATCATAGATGAGTTTAATGTGTTTTCAAAACAGTGTATTTGGGGAAGGGAGAGTTTCTAATCCCTGCAGTGGGTACATGCAGAAATTCAGTGATTTAGAGAGGAAAAGGACTTACACACACTAGCTAGAGCTAAAATATGTGATTTTGTAAGGAGCTGTTGAAAGACTCAGGAATGCACAGGGACCGGACCAAAGCATTCTGCTCTAGGGGGAAAAAAAAGCAACAAATATAAACCTTAATCTTAATCCTTGCCTTTAGCAGAACAGATAACTAAAATCAGATTTTTTGCATATCCTTGTAGCTAAGAAAACAGCTTTGCCGAGAAGGAGGGGGTAGGGGCTGGTGGCAGGGCTTTACTGATAATATAAGGCAAAAGAAGCTGAGAAAAGAGCAAGAGAGGCTCCATCAGCACCACACAGACCCACCATCTGTGGGTTACATGTATCTTTAGCAAAGACCAGAAGGAAGCAGGAAATCAGTAAAATATTTCCCTGATGCAAAACCTCTGGGGAACTGTCCAGAAGAGATGGAAATTACCTCAAAATGCTTTCCTCTCTTTCTATCCTAGTATGCCTACTTCAGCTTATTCAAAATCCTATTGCAAAAGGCACTCACAGTGCAAATTTTTGCATAGGAGAAAATGAAAGCAGCTGAGGGTACATGTAGGTGCTGGTTGTGCATCCCCTTGGAGACAGTGGAGAGCACGGTGAGAGCTTTCCAACAATGTGTTGCCACATTCATGCATCAACTGGATTCAGAGCCCAGACCTGGAGCACTTTCAGCAGGGTCTTTTTAGATATTGATTTGGGTGCAGGTGTGGACTTTGTCCAGACATACCTGTCCAATTTACCTATCTATATATTTTTGTTAGACTGCTGAGTATCTTAAGATTATAACTTTCAATTATTGCAACCCTGGCTTATAAATACAGATGGAGAGGCTGAAAGGCTGTAGAGGACCTAACACATGCACTTGGTGAGAGGGAGGAGATCTGTTAAAGCCATCAGACTCTGTTCTGCAGGAATAGAGCCAGTAGCTGCCCCGAGCAGAGCTTAGCCTGCCTGGGGACCAACCCCCAAGCCTTGCACACCTTGGTGTCCTCAGTGGGAAAGAGGAGAGATGCAATCACAAGAGTTACTGTACATTTGCTGCCCGCCGTAACCAGGTAGCTGCTATTTCATTTCTATGACATATCATAACTATGTAAATAACTCAAGTAATAATTGTAAATGGATGGCTGTACTCAGGGAGGTGGGGGCAGGAACCATAACTGCGCAGCTGCTAAGGCTGTGAAAATTCAACCTTAAGCAGCCTAAACATTCATTTTACAGTGTACACTACTGATTACTTAATTACATCTAAAATATAAGTCAGATCACTAAAAACTCCAGGGAGTAAATTACAAGAAGCTATGAAGCAATGTGCACGCATACACTCTACTTTGACTTTAAAAAATTATTGTTTTCCAATGGCTATGAAGGATTTTTCTATTTCTGTTCTGCAAAACATCATTATGTTACAAACAGGTAAATATTTCTAAGTAATATTAGATGTGCGTGGGAGCATCCATCTTCAGCCTTTCACTGTGGACTCTCACTAAAGGTTCTTATCTTTATGTATATTTGAACAAGAAGATCTACATATGCTTGATCTCGGTATGAACCTCTGTATGACCTGATTTTGTTGCCATGGCCACCAATTAGACCAGCCTTGTTGACTGCAGAACAACAGTCAAAGCATCTCTATTAAGTTCTGAATAAGAATGTTATATTTTATCAGCACACTACAACAGCTTATCCTTGTGGTAGGGCTGTACTGTTTGTTTCTTCCATTAGCTTTGTATTTAAGCATCTAACTTAAAAGACAGGAAAAGGGGGGAGGGGTGAGTGAAGCAATGGCTAGGTCACTACCCAGAAGGTTTGCTTCTTTCACTTTTTTTAGTGTCTGCTTTTGTTTTCCAGGTTTCGTCCTCTTCGAAGGTAGAAGACAAAGACTGTCTTTGCTTCACTGAGATTAGCATAAAATTTTTCCTTCAGTTACTGTTTTTGAGGATCCTACCAGCATTTTGCCAAATGTAGTTTTTTAAAACATTCTCCCTTCCAGTTTGTGACAAATCAGTAGAGAGTTGCCTCAAAAGCTCACTTGGCAAACATTGCTTGTTAAACTACCTTTGCCCTGCACTAAGTGTGTGTAAAGATACTGAACAGTGGCACATGCAAGAAAAGACAGTTCAGTGCCATCAATATTGTATTTTGTTAATGCCTACATGAAAAAAATCCCAAACCAACCAACTTGTAATGTACTCGGTTTACATCAAAACAAATAGAGGTTGGAGGATAGCAGAGTTCCATGACTAAATCTTTTATTTCTCAGGTTTCCTCTTCAGAAAATAATTTTCTTAGTATTGTTTTCATAAAAGCTTTCAAATGCCCTAAAATAATACAGAGAAATTGGCTTTTATTTTGAATGGGATTTCTCAATATGTACTGCATCTCTTGGCATATCTATTATATTAACTCAAGCCTTAATGATACAATGGTTAAAAACAGCGTACAGATGAGTATAAATGAAAAATGTAATAGATTTCCCTCTTAATGTAATAGAATTGGCACGAGGTATTGGAAACAGGAGTGAAAGTAGTCACTCAAGCATTGTGTTTGCATGTTATTTAAATACAAGTGGTTGAGGTATAAGTACCTCTAAGTACACCTGAAAGAGATGGTGCCTTGTAATCATTGTTTCAGCATTTGACAGTTGTTTACACAACAGCAGCACATTCTCTACTGATTTGAATAATAAACATGTTTAAACACCAGCTGGATAATAGAAGGATAATTGAAACATAGTTTAAAGCTCTGATTTACAGGCATTGTGGCAACACTTTTATTTGTGGTACAATGCTATACTTCTGTGCAGCCTCTTGAAAAAAATTAAATAGGCATTGTTTCAAACAACTTTGGGATATATTTTACTCAATTAATCTATCATGCATTTGTGTGCCTACACACACAGACAGACAGACAGAACAAAGAACACACCATCAAAACTTCCAAAAGCCTTTATGCTGGTGACCTCGCACTACTTGTGCTTAGTTATAATTAAAGTTTGCTGGGCCCTTACCTTGTGCTGATACTTCCCAAGTGTAAAATTCAGTGCCTACAGAGTTCATAAAGCCCAGGGACCACAGGAACCCAGAAGGCAAAGCAGGTGGAGAGAGAAGCAGTCTTCCTTCAGTCACCTGGCAGACCATGGGCCACAAAGGAACCACAAAAACACTGTGAGATTTGTGGTGCCAGCCACTGCTCCTCCCTGAGTTTGAACTGCTCAGAAATTACCATTTAGGGCCTGTTTCCTAAAAAGAAAAGAGAAGGTGAGGCAATCCTGCTAAAATCCTTTAAAGAGAAGGTGAGGCAATCCTGCTAAAAGTATACCTCTCTATTGGTTTTCTTAAAATGCCTCTGCAAATACTTTCTTAATGCAAAATCTACCAGCTGAGAAGCCTAAAGATGTGGCTGTAGATTTCTATCAGACTTTTTAATTCCCAAGTATCAGATAACCCAAGGCAGTTTATCTTTTGTTTTTCATGCTGTTTCTGATCTCTTATCCCAGTTTTGAACTACAATAATTCACTGATAATTATTGAGGTGTGGACAGTTTCCACACACGCATTTAGGTTCAGCTCTCTGACTCAGTCTCACACTATATTCAAATGCTGTGGGGCCTGCTTAATCTTGGTCTGTACAGAACTTCTAGCTTACTCAAGAAGATTACAGACACCAGGACTGGCTTCTTTTATGTACCAAGCCCTGGCAGTTGCTGCTGAATGACCCCTAAATTAAAGGCTTTCAAGAATCACATCAACTCAGACCCTAACCAAGCAAAGCTTCAAAAGAAGTAACTTACAGTAGCCCCTGTTTTCAGATCCTTTGTTCTTTACAGGTATCAGGTACAGAGAGGAATATGGATAAGAGAGGAAAATAAGTAACTGTCTCCAGGACTTATGTTTTGGATATATACATGTGAAAGACAAGACAACTTGTGTCAACTTTTGGGAAAATGTCTGTCACTCCCACTGAAAATTTGTTTGCTTTGTACTTGCAACAACAATACCAAAATTTTTAAAACTGGCATGAAATTTTACATTTCTAAAATTACTTTTTTATTATTATTTTTGCCTTGTTGGTTTTTTTTTTCCTAATGTTCTTAAGACAGTGGCTTTTCAGAGCCAATATTTCTAAAAATGGCCTGTTATTTTCCCTGTCAGTGCTCCATTGATTTTTACCTGGTTATAAACTGAAAAACCAGGGCAGGGAACTCACACCAGGCTTGTGTGTTCATGTCTACTTGTGTTGCTGAAGGAATGCTCCTCCTTTTCATTCCATATGGAGCTTGTTCAGGGCATGTGACTTCATTCCTAGATGACCCAACTTGTACCACTCAAGAACTCACAAAAAGCTCAAAAAACTGCACTCTTCCAGCACAAACACAGTAAGACCATACCCCTATGTGCATCAGTTTCACAGTAGTAGAATTCTGAAAAGATGGGAAAGGAAGCGTGAAAGGTATTTCATTATAAATCCTGAAACTTAAAGTGGTAGAAAGTCTTTACTGGTATTGCTATGTCTATAGCTGACAAATATACCACAAATACTATTAAAACCAACAAAAAATTAAAGAAACATTCTGCCCTATGTATTGAAACCTACTCACTTGTTCACTCTGTCACAAAGTGAACACTTTGTTCACTTTGGCATCTCTTGTGTTTAATATGTCTGAGGGTGTGATCAGACCTTCCCTGGAAAGAGTCTGTTCGCTATTGCAACGTATCCACAAACACGCACGTATGCCCCAGCAAACCTGGCATGGATAAGTTAGAAAAAAGTAGAATCCAGAAATAAAATACAGGAAAACAAGACACATCTATACATACCTTTCAGTTAATAAAGGTACAGTCTATGGCTGCAGCTGGAAACTGTATCACATTAAGAGGCCCTAATCTCTTTTTGATACGGAGCAGAGTTCTGTACAATGTTGCTAAATACTGTGTATGCCATACATTTTTATTTCTGGAAAAGAGAATAATCACAATGAGCAAGTCCTATCACCAGATGACGGATGGATGCTCTGAGATACTTTTGGAAGAGACATAAAAGAAGAAATGCACCACATACAGTGATATAGGAAGAGGCACAATAACAGAGCGTGGATCAGACTTAGGGAGGCCTTTATCTAAGGAACTAACAAACAGAAGCTGCACTTGATAACAACATACAGTTGGATAAGATGCATGGAAAAAATCACCATGAGCTTCCACAAGATATGATGGGCAGACAATGGTGTGTTGTAGCTGTGGGACAGAGTTAAGCAGTTTCAGTGAGCTGCATGTGTTGTGGTTCCTGGGCCAGATTCTGGCCCCTTTGTGCTAGGTCTCAGGAGTGCCCTATAAAAGCCAGGGGATTTTCCTCAAAAAAAGGAGCAATGCCAGGTGGCCGAGTGCCAGGATGACTCACTCTGCACTACTCATTCCTTACAGGAAGACACAAGTTCCTGAATAGGAAAGGATGAGGCAGGAGTGCACATAAATCCAGCTGTCCTGGACCCAAGAGAACAGCTCTTCTCTTGCTAGCCCTGTTTGTGATTTTTCTCATTGAGTGTCATGGGGAACCGGGCCAGTCCCAGACATGCCTCTCACTATCAGAACTTCTCTATATTCCTAGGGCAAGGAGCACAGGGGAAAATAAGGCCCAGAGCCATGGAGGAAGCTGTACTATTAATTCTAATATCCACATAGAAAGAGGCCTATTTCAATAGTTTTCTGAAGCACAAAAGAAACAGGATATTAAAATTCACCTTCATGTGATGAATAGCAGAAGTTGAGAGAAAATCTGCAGGAGTGAGAAGTCTAACCCTAGAAAACATACTCTGACTTCGGGCCATGGACCCATCCTATCTGCAAATGATAGAAAGGATTCACAGGTGCCCTGTTTGCTTGTTTGGCCACTCTGACTGTGCAACCACTGCATTATTAGCATCGTGCTCTAACCCACTGAGCTAAACTACACAGCTTGGAGGCAAAACCCAGCTCTGGAATGTCTTGCCAGAAGCTCAGTAACAGGGAATGGTTACTGTGTGTAGTATGTGTAATTCTATAGACACATACATGTGTCTATAGAAAATCTGGCAAGGCAAACACCTTCCCAACCTACATGCCTTGCACAGCTCAGTTCTCAGATATTTACTAACTTAGAGGGAATCATCACACTGAATGCATGGGAAAGAAGAACCTCACTACAATTTGATCTTCTCCAACAAATTCATGATGTTATTTTAAATATATTTTGCTAGACAAAGAGTTTCAGTCAAAACATCTTGTTGTTAAGTGTCTTAAAGGGTATTAGCAATAGAAGGAAAATGACATTTCTTTATCAGCCATAATACATATAATGTGACATTCAAATACAACAAGTGCTACTCAATAGCTTGTAAGTCACAAAAGGTGAATGAAAACACTTACCTCTTTTGTAAAAAAAATCATTAAAAAAAAAGAAAATGGAGAATTCTCAACAGAAATAAACACTTTGACTTAAAATATAGGATAAGCAGCATTAAAAATTTCTAAGCATAAAGCCAATCTATTAAGATTCTGAATAAACAGTAAGTCTAGCTAGGAAGAAGTGTTCCAGTTAATGTAAGGTTAGTTATGTCAAGGACAGTAAATGAAGCTGTCTTTCACATGCACCAGGTTGATCTATCCAAACTAGGGCAAGCTGTGCCACCAAAAATGTATCTCTATAAGGTGTTAAAGGAGATCAAATGTTAACAAACACAGAAGAACAATTAATAAACAATAACTTCCCACTCCACCAGTAGTAGCTGTTTAACTCACACATACTGTTGATGTGATACTCCGCTCAAATGAATACTCTAGTAAACAAGCTTTATTTGTAAAGCTACAGACTGCCAGAGGAGCCAAAGAAAAGAGATTTGCAGTTTTTAAGAAATGCTTCGGTTGAAAAACTATTCCCACACAACTGGTACAAAGCCACTGCAGCTACTCCGTGAGACCGTGCTCCTATCATCTGCAAATGAAAGCCAGGCAAATCCAACTGAGGAATCGGGCGCATAATTTAACACGAGCGTCAATAAAGGCATGAAATGGTGGGTTCATCTTTTAGATCCTTCAAATGAAAACAAGATGTCTTTCTGGCTGATATGTTCTAGCCAAATAACAATTTGTATGGCTCCATGAAGAAGTGACTGGATGAAATTAAATGGCTTCCTCTGATATTACAATGAACTATTTTAGGTCAGCATTCAACAAAGTGTTCAGGAATTTACGCACAGAACCATGGCTATATTTGTACGACAGAGGATGTCCCAAAGGATATCCATCTTTTTTTGAGCTGGCCACCTGGGCATCTCTGCTTAAAGCTGTTTGGGATTTAGGACAGACAAAAGCCAGCATCTAAGTCCCTGGAGAAGTTAGGTACATTCCAAACACTCACTACTCACTCACACTAGCAATGGTGCTTACTTCTCGACAAATAGTCTGGCACTTCCAGCACTTATCTAATTGTGAAGGCAAAATATGGGGCCTCACTTCAGCCTGAGGCTTTTGAACTCAAATCCCATGAGAGTGCACAAACCATGAAGATACAGAACACTTTCAAACTGCTGTGCAGTCAGGAATGGAAGAATCATGGCTCCAGAAATATCTGATCCCCATCTTGTAGTTATGTTCCTCAGCTAGGAGAGAAAAGGGCTTAGGGCTCTCATCCTTTCCTCCTGAATAGTTTCTGGATACAAGTCAATAATTAGCCAGTGTAAATCAGAGTCTCACTAGTTTTTCTCACTCCCACAGGACTGACCTTCTGCACCACAACGTCTGACTCTGTGTATCTTCAGTTCTCAACTGACTAACAGCTTCAGTCCAGCAAGTGAGATCAAAAATGTTGGGATTTTGTCCTCTGAAAATCTCACAACTTGCTGTTCTGGACATATTCCTGGGTTGTAAAAAAATGTGACACCTAATGCTACCTGCATGAGTAGGCTAGAACTCATCCTTCCTTTTCATGTACAAGAGCACAGTCATTGGAATTTTGCCATTTTGTCAGAGATTCTTCCTCTCCACCTCTCTAAGAAAACAAGGTTCTCTGTAAAAATACTGTGAATTACTCTTTTACAGAAGTACTCACCTGTGGTGCTGAATTCATTACCATAGCTCATAGTTCCAGACAAATCACCTTGCCTGCAATTCCTATCAGCTGGTAAATTGTCTCAGGAGTTAGGCTGCAAGTGGTTCCCTGTGTAGAACCTAAACTCCCCTATACTGCTTTTGGACCCTACGTACAGATCTCAGCTCTGCCATCACCCCTGGGACTGACCACTTCACTCTTTCAGACTGCCCATAAGATGCCTGAGGAATGCCACACCTTTCTTGAAATAGTGCTCTAGTTCTTTAATAGAAATTTCAGTCAGTTGCTTTATAGGTGGAAATGCATTCCAAATTATCCAACTGTATGACCAATGCAGAATACCTCAGGAGCATCCTGTTACCCAGTTTGGCCTCTTCATCATCTGTTTGGCTGATAAGAATTCTCCTTAGCTTCAAATGAAACATGAGAATTTCCCACAGCTGGATAAAATATTCCCTTGCAAGAAAACGCTCATGCCATGGCACCAGCTGCCTGGAAACAAAATGTAGGCTATGTCAGGAGTGCTATAATCCTAGCAAATAGACCCAGAAAGTCCATAAGACTGTACAGGTTCTTAAACATACATTTCAGTGCTCCACTGGATTACAGCTTTAATTACATATTTCATAACTACAAAAGGGTTCATTTAAGATGCAGTTCAGAACAGAAATGTTAAGTGTGTGTTTTCTTTGCCCAAAGCAAAATGTTCACATTCTCCGTGGAAGGCTGTTTAAATGAATAGCTCAGAAAAAGATGTATACAATGCCTACTGTAATGAGCCTACCCAAAGGTTAAATACAACAGAAAACAGACTTAAAATTCAGCATTAACACCGAGACCACAGTATGTGTTAATTTCCATGGTTCCAATGAAATTCCATAGTCCTGTTTTGGTTTGCATCTTGTTCATAATATATTTCCCTGTGTACTTGAGACAAATGCATTGTGTATTTACATGGAGATGTCTAAAAGGAATATTACAAAAATTAAAATTATCTTTGAATTCTGGCAGTCTCTTGGATATTTCTGGTATTCTGTTGAGAAAATAAAAGGGGAATGTGACTATTCCCAACAACTACTTGTCTATTGAGCCAGAACTTTCTTTCTAGGAGCTGGTTCTCAGGATTCTTAATGTGCCTTCCTCTTATTTATACCACCAGGGGAAATTCACATTGCAAAATTCAGCTGGAAAATTAACATCACCTCTGGTGTTTTCACAAGCATCCTAAGTAGCACATGCAGCTGTGCCCACCAAAGGCTGTGAAGGACTGAGGGACAACTGCAGCAGCTCCATGAGGCCAGCCTGGGCTGGACCTTGAGCACAGGTCACAGCCACCATCAGCTACAGACCATGGCTTTGTGTCACCAAAGTGCAAAAAGCAAAACCCCAAACTGAATATTCACACTTTGGTAAACATCAAGAACTGTTCTATAAAATGAAACTTTCAAGTTTAAAATAAAATATTTCCTACACTGAAAATATTTTAGTAGTGGCAGGAAAATCTGTTTTATCAAAGAGGCACTTACATGATTGCCATCAACACACTCTCCAAAAATGTTATAAGCAATGCTCTGACTTGCAGGATTGTGTCCTCTTCCTTGCAGAGAAGAAACAGACACAGGAAGGGTAATGTTAAGATTTTATTTTTAAATTTCTGGTGATTTGTACTATCTTGGAGTTGAACACTCAGTGCAA
The DNA here is from genome assembly GCF_051311805.1 of Agelaius phoeniceus. Lineage (NCBI taxonomy): Eukaryota > Metazoa > Chordata > Aves > Passeriformes > Icteridae > Agelaius > Agelaius phoeniceus. Next base: position 94,598,742 of record NC_135267.1, on the reverse strand, counting down.
GACACCTAAGTATTATTAATCCAAATTTTCCTAAACCTTCTGAATCCAGATGCCCAGAGTCTGAATCCAGGGCCCTCACTAAACATTGGAATGTATGCTGCCCAGAAAGGCTCACAGGGGCTGCAGGACTGACTAAATTGCACCCTGGAGTTGACAAAGTTCCCAGTTATACCAGGAGGACACAAAGTGGAGCTGCACCTTCCCCCCATCTGTGAAGATGTTGCACTTTCTTGCAAAAACATGGTGAAATGTTCAAAGGAGTTTCCCCTTGCAAAAACATTTTTTAAAAAATTTAACATCTCAAATGGTTTTGGAATCACTATGCTGTGCAGTTTCATTTTTCAGATGCTGTTTTCAAATATTCTTATAATCAGTGAATTCTGACAGAATTATGAATATGGCCAATCTGAGTGTCACGTAACATTTTTAGAAGACTTACAAAGACTTAATAAATTTTGCAAATATTTAGAAAGAGAATTAATGTAATATATGTAAAGATCTGCACATATTTGATAATCTTGAACCAATTTAATAAATCCTGTCCAGTTTTAATAAACACTGGATTAGGGTTAAACTTACTACAAACAATAAATTAATAATGATAATGTTTAATGTGGACTGTATATACAGTACTTTTTAAATTTTAATTGTTTTTCAAAGATCAGGAAAATACCTGCAAATCATGTTACTGTTTTAAAAACTTTGTTATCCTGGAAAATATGCACACAACCCATACTGCTACCAGCATGACTACTTCTAAGAGTCTACAAAAACATGGTTTTCTTGCCCTCACAGAAACCAAATTTGGGTAATGATAGGACAATCCAGGGGGACAAAACAAAAAAACAGCAACCAAAAAAAAAAAAAAAAAAAAAAGAATGTGACTTTATAAATTAATAGAGAAAAGTGCAAATAGAACCATGTTCTTAAATCTACTTCTGTTTACATGTGTAGCCACTCCTCAAGGGCAGCACACCTGACATTACTAATTTATGGTGAAGCACAGCACATGCATAACCTTGTGCAGGGCCTTCCCAAGCTTCTCCATAACGTTCACCCTGGGGTACCTGAGTTCTCCAAACAAAAGAGGAACTGCTGCTGTTGGAAAAATCAAATTGCTATGTTTCTCACAGGAATGCAGCATTTACAAGACTTTTATTTCTATTTTCCATACCACCAGTGGAACAATTAGGTGATATAAGAGACACAAAAATGCCACCGCACCTTTCATGTTAAAAATTAACCAAATGAAACATGGTATAGTGGTGATATCGGGTCTTTTGAATATGGAATTTTTTTAATTTGGATTCATATGCAAAAGTTGGCTCAATACAAAAGTTCTTCAATTTAATTATTTTATTGCCTTTTTTTTTAATGTCTCAGTCTCTTAGTTATGGCCTGTACTTCTGGAAGTCCTTAAGGAATGAAAATAAGGGAGGATCTGGGTGAAATAAAAAAGAATGCTTTGGGTAATAGATATAAGATGATAACTGAAAACAGAAGTAAAATATAAGGTAAGGATCCAGGGAGGATACAGAAAACATAGCTAATCTATAAAACAGCAAAATGTATCCTAAGGATTGTGATGTTATGATATCTGGTAGAAACACCAAAAGGACTGTCTTGAGGAATATCTGCCAATATGGAAAGACAAAGATGTAACACCAAACTGGACACAGAAAATATCATACAGACACCTTAAAAGGCATCTTTTCCACCTCCTTTTTTCCTAAATAATATATTTACTACAGCATACTGTCCCTGCTGTAATGAGACACATGCCCGCTGCACAGAGCACAGAAACGATGTCAGGCCAGGACAGCTGCAGGGTGAGGTCCGTGCTAGTCTTGTAATTTGATTTCCATTTTATACTTGCACAGAAAATTTCTCTGTGCTTGGAAGCCAAAGGCTTTTTCTTTAAAAACATCATATTCTAAAACACTGTGAGGAGAAATGTCTTATCCTTTGAGCAGAGACTTGATTCTTTAAGATATTCAGGAAGGGATCAGCAGACTCAGTCACTGCTTCAGATGCTTTACACAGTGGAAGCCTTCCTAGAGGTAGAGTAAGTCAGGTCATTGCAGGTCATTGCAGGTCATTGGAACTGAGAATTAACTGTCTATCATTAAATAATTATAGAAACCAAACTGAGGGAATCACAGTGATTCTGTAAGCAGAAGACAGGATACATTCTTCTCTGGTCTCTTCTAGTAACAAAACAAATGATGTCATGCATATGAATGTTGGGTGGAACTAAATATTCACCTTAATTACTCAGAAAGATGGAGCAATATTGTTTCTGCCTATCTAATTTTCCATTGGGTAATATTCTTCTTTTTTATGACTGTGGATGTGACAACCTGGTCAGAGAATGAGAAAATGGGATTTGTTTTCTCACAGTGGACTTGTGAGACTTTTTAGGGAGTTGTAGAGAAACAATGGTAATTTGTTAGTATAAACAACCTGCAGGTGCTGTTTTCCTACTCTGTTTTTCTCTTCTTCTCAAAGACTCTTTGTGAGAAAGATGTTTTTGGTAATTAGCCAATCTAGTAGAATGTGTCAAACCTATCTATTAAAGAAGAGAATTTTCGTATTAAAGCTGCTGTTGTGCAAACCAGACTTCTGGTGAATTTGTGCCATTTCTTGCTCAACAGTAACATATGGCAGAATTAAATACCTGAAACAATTAATTAAGATTCTTGGTTTATCAAATAAAATTATTCTTAGAAATATACAGCAAAGTACCTGGAGAAATGTCTATTAGAGGAATGAAGAGGACATCTATTACTAACTTGAAATTTTTGCAACTGAGTCATTTATTGCCTGAGAGTCGAAAGTCCATCAATCATAATCTCTCTATATAGACAGAGACAACAAAGTTTGCAAAAGTCTTTCACTGTATTGCTCCAACAGCGATTTCCCTGGTTCTTCACATGCTTCCCTAGTCTCAGTAAACTGGAATTCTAACAGAGCTGTTTCAGGCACATAAGCTTGCAACAAAAATTTTATTGATTTTAAAAATCTAAAAGCAAACTTTTAGAGTGTATTCTGTTGTTATATCCCACCATGCAATAGCTCTTGTCCACCTTCAGGTATGAATTGGCACAAATTGTATTTTAACAAAACTTCTCACCTAAGCAACAGCAGGGAGAGTCTCTGCATCAGCACAGCAAAGTTTCCTCTCCAAACTGCTACAGATCAGTGCCTAATAAAACCTTTCCTGAGTAAATCTGGCAATGAGAGGAACTCCTGAACAGACTGCTAGAATCTATCAGTTATAACTCTCTGCAGGAGTGGCACCCTTCCCCCTCATTTTCTATTCAAGATGGTGGTGGAATAGGACAAGAGCATTCTGCTTGGCAGGAACAGGGTTAACTCTGTGATACACCTTGATCACCAGCAGGTATCAAACTTTGTCAGGAAAGGAGATATCCTCCAAACAGGAAGAGACACAGCACTGCTGAGAATCCCCCATCAAATACAATAGAACATGAAGGTATGGCTCAGTTTCTAGCTCTGGCATCCAATAACGAGTCAGAACCCTGAGGACATTGTCTTACTCAGAGATGTGAAATGCAAATGAACAGTAACATTGACAACTCAGGACCAAGCAGAAAACAAAGGACTTGAAAGCTACCTGGAAAGGTCTTTCCAGGAACACACTTTTTCTTTTTTTTTTCTTTTTTTTTTTTCCTTTTTTTTGTGGGCTAGAAACATGTTCATTTATGTGAAGAAGTTAAATGGGTGATTTTGCTTATAACTGGAGTCCCTGAAAATGCTCTAGCAGAAACAAAACCTTGAGATGGTACAGAAATCATTTAACAGTGAAAGTCACCAGGAGCTCAGAAAAACTGGCTTAACATAAAAAGTTGTGCTGTGTGAAATAGAACAGATGAATTCACTTTCCTGCAATATGATCATAGGACTTTCCAAGATATTTTCCATCTTGAAATGTATTCCTAATGATATGAAAAATCTAAGGTAAATCTTCCTATCTTCCTCTAGTGCTCTGTCCTAAATTCTCTGAGAGCCAGAGTAACACTGTTTCTACCTGCCTAATTCTCCTTTGGCTCACGTGTTTGTATCCTGTAAAACAGAACCATTTAGCTGCAGGAAAAAAAATCAGTATCAATCTTGGCTTATCAAGGCCAAGAATTATTTTCAGTAAGCTGAGAAATGCTAGCAAAAAGTCATTTCTATCAAGACAGAGTATTTTACTGATACCTGAGGGTTAACTCAGCAAGAGGCTCACCTCAGGGGTTCACATGTGTTTCAAGGAAGGGGTCTGTGAGCTGCCCACATCAGCCCCCATGTCACTGAGAAAGCCAAGCCAAGAGGAGGGGCAGATATGTCAAACCTTCAGCCCCAAAATATGACCCTGATGGGACCAGTGACAATTCCCCTCTCTAAGCTGGGTGGGCAGTTTTTCTCCAGGGAACACACCAGCCCTCCCTGACCCCACAGAGGGAGGGAATCTGGGCACAGAGGAAACCTCAGCACCCTTGGCATCCAGCCCCTACCCACTGCCCAGGCAGAGACCAGGAGAAGGAAGCAAGAGGATGAACAGCCTGCACTACTTAAACCCATGAGGAGGGTTTGCAACAAATCCAAAACAGGTTCTGAGTTGAGGCATGTTAAAAGCTGGGTTGTATTTACAAACTTTTCAGTGAAAGTAGGGCCAAATTTCAGCAATCCCATGTCAAGGCTGAATTCACCTTCTCCAGATAGGGCAGCAGGCAGCTTGTGGCTTCAGGAAGAAGCAGAACAAAACACATCAAGAGACAACACTGCCTGATCTAAGGTTGAGGACATGCAAAAAATGAATTTATTTCACATGATTCCACCCCAGATACTACTCTCTTCCCAGCACCCTGGGGAAAAAGATATTTTATTAGAAACTGAGGGCAGGGTCAAACAAATTTGGCCTGTGTTATCAGAATGTGCAGATTATAAAAACTTACAGGAGAACTCAGGAGACCTAAGACTAATAAAAAGTACAGTAAATGTTTTTGTGAACCCAAAACAGGAGTGTATAAGGAACAATAACTTCAAGCTGTGGGAAGGGTAATTGTTTGCTGGTAAAATGGTAGAAAATGTAGTGGAAGCAGTGGCTGGGGGAAAGATATCAAAGAGCGGTGAACTAATAAATACATGGAAAAGAAATGTTGAGAGCCCTTCCTGGACTGCAAACCCTCTCCTTTTTTTCCCCAGCAGCTGGTACATTTCCTGCTTTCTTGTCCTTGTATACATGTACAGCCACAACTCTCAGGGGTTTTTTCAGTACCTAAACTGCTCAGAGGTAAATTTGGAGGTTCAAAGAAAATGTCTCTTTGTTATATCTTGAAGGGACAAAACAAAACGCCAAGTGGCTTTACAGTACAAGCAGATAATTCAGCAGGGTAAAGCACCTGGTATTGACATGCCTAATAGCTGCCTTACATGTGTCCTAGTGCAAACATACTCACACTTCTTTATGCCATCAAGAGGTTTCTGAAGTTTCTGTCTCCCTCTTTCTTCCTATCCAAAGAGATTAAATCCCTTTTTTGACTCCCAAGTCCCCATCTGAAAGGCAGAGACCCTCTGATACCTGTTCATATCTCTGCCTCTGGCTATCTGTTTTCTATCAATATCCTCCTTCCCACAACTGGAAGACTGAGTTATAAGCTGCTGAAACTCTCCCAGTTCAAGCAACATTTTTCTAGTTTGTGCTTGAAGCCCAACACTTGCTGCTCCTTGCATAGTATCCAAAGAGAGTTGGAACTTCGGGCTGAATGCCCCATCCCCACACCAATTTCCCAAAGTGTCTGACTGTTGCCACATGATGAATTGCTCTCTCCTGGCTGCACTGATGATGGAGGGAGCCTGGACACTTGGCTGAAGTGCTCTGAAGCTCGTTGTGAGGGCCAGACATTCACCTGCCTGGTACTGCAGAGGCAAAGCCAGGCTCTGAACAGGGTGGTGTGAATCTAGCCCACTCAGCCCAGGAAGTCTCTAAAAACTACGTGTGTTCCCAATTCTCTCCCAGGATCTGATACTCAGAGAAATACTGCACTATGCAAACAATACATCTGAGCAATTCCATGTGCTCTGCCCACAGAACGTGCCTGAAGGTCCCTTGAGAGCTGCGTGGGGAAAAGCACACACCATTTAGCAGAGACATCACTACACACAAATGTATTTTGTTCCTTTCCCAATAAGGCCTTTTGAATTTGTTAAAAAGTATTTGCAGAGAAAATGAAAGGAGCCCCTGGCATCAGGAGTCCTTGGAGAGCGAGCTGTGCACTGGCTAAAGGCTCTGCTGATCACAGTTGGAAGGACAGCCTGACTTTATCAGGAGGATCAAGGAGAAGAAGAGATGGAATATGGGAAAGGTTGGAGGAAGATAAAAAGGAGGAATTTATCCACCAAGGTCAGCTAATTGGAGAGAAGTTTCTGCATTGGGGTGGCTGGAAGCAGTATTAATCCAAGCCAAAATTTTGCCCTTTGGAATCTTATGCGTTCCTCCTGTAAGGCTTTTACATTGCCATAGAAAAAAAGGGTCTATTTTGGTACTGAATCATTCTGGGGCAGGCTTTTCTCTCCATATGTTTGCATAAATCTACAGAGGGCAATGGAGTTACACCACTGCATGTTGGTGTGAGATCAGAGGCAAGCTTAGTATCTCTCACCTTGTCTGACAGACTCTTTGACCCATTTCACTCTTTTTTACATTGTCAGCGTTCCAAGGTCAAAGACCATGCCCAAATCTAAAGCAGATTCTAACTCTGATGATGTATTTTAAAGACATAGCCTCCCTTTTTTAAATAATGCATTATTTAAAATACACTTTCCTTTGTGTTAGCCTTCCTGCTGCATCCAAATGATCTTGACTTGGGCAAGGGGGCACACATATTTCTGGGAGGAGAGATCCCATTTCCTTCACACCAGTTTCCATAGTATCTTCATCATCATCATCATCATCATCTGCTTATTTCTGCCCTTGATCACATCCTCTGGAAAGCTGGCAGATGTGAAACCTGAGCTACCCACGGGCCTCCACGCATCCCATAGCAGTAGGCATCCAAAATGGTTCAGATCATCTCTAATTTCTCTGTGGATCATATGTCTCCTTCAGAAAAAGGAGCAGATGTGCAAAAACAGTGACAGAGATACTGTGATAATCATATTTCTCTTTTACAGAAGGCAAGGGTGACTAGTGTACTGACCTGGGGAGGGAGAGAGAAGTATATGTACAACAGAACAGCAGAAACTTAAAACACAGGTATCAGATTGGATACATGAACTCTGTGTGAAAGTTTCCTAGTGAGAATATTTCCTTTTGGATGATTTAACAAATGTAAGCTGGATCAAGTCTCCATTATGCAAGAAATATGTTAGGTTTCTTCTCTAGCTATGCACAAATGGCTGGGGAAAGCTGGATATAGTCCCATCCTATAAACCAGAATCAGAAATAAATTAAAAGATTTATAAATTGGAGGTGCAATTCTTCAGCTACATTGGTTTAAAGATGGTGAAATGAATGACTAAAGCATTCACTCACAGTGTTTTATGAAGCAGATCTAATGTGCAGGTTTTGTGACCTGCAGTGACTTTAACTTCTCAGTAAATCAAAAAGCTTAACAAATATTAAGATGGCAAAGATTACCTGTGTGTGCCAGATTTTATCTTTTATCCGTTATCATTTAGGAAATGAAAAGCTTGAGTCGGAAATCAGACAGCCAGGCACGTGACTCGGGCGGTCTGGCAGCCCCACAAGACAAGAACCTGCAGGAGATACAGAAACTACACATTCACTGATTAGTTTTCAGTCCTTAAGAAATGGCTCTTTTTATTGTTATTATTGTTAGCAACCAATGAGCTTTAGAATCAGAGCAATTCCTTTCTAAATTCCACTGCGCTGAAAATTCATTATCACAAGCTAGGGGAAGCAGCTGGGTGTATAGCTTAGCTCACAGCCAGGCTTAGGGGCAGCTCCACACACATGGGAGCTTCAGAGGTGCTCAGATTTGGGGTACAGACCACCAGACCTGTTTGCCAACACAGAGGCAAAGAATTCTCCTTTTTCAGTCTTGGCCCAGAGCAGCAGGAGCCTGGCTGGCAGATAGGATCTGGGCTAAGCCACAGGCTATAGATCCACAGCATGTGGGGAGACCACCACAGCTCAAGTACAGCATGCCCTTGATTTGGTGATTCTGTGCTGCAGTTCCTTCCTGAGAGCACAGGAGGAAGCTGCCCCAGCACAGGTGTCCACAGCCCTCCAAGTATGATGCAGACCTTGAGGGTAAAACAAATACTTATCTTCTACCCCAGCTCCCAGCATTTCCCAAACTAAGGGCTGAGGGAGCCAGTGTAAGATTAGTAACTCCTGCCAAAGCAGAGTTGGATTTTTTCAAATATTTTTGAAATATCTGCTGATATATTAAATTAACATCAGGTCTTGTCATGGTTTGACACTGGGACAATGCCAGTGCCCCCATGAGTATACTCTCTCTCCCTAGTTTCTGCTGTGAGATGTGACCAGGAATAAGCAAAGCAGGCTCCCACTTAGGAAAAAAAAAAAGAAAAAATTATTAACTAAACTACAAGGGAAAGGAAAAAAAAAAAGAAACACACAAGGAAAATGAAAACTTCACAAATACATCCCCTCCTCCTCCCCACCAAATTCCCAATACAATATATCCCCCAAATCATCGACTCTCCGTCCGGCACCACCCTTCAGAATACACAATCCTCAGTTCATCAAGAGGAGGAGTCCTTCTTGTGCCAGTGGTGACCTCTTCCTTTCATGTCCAGCGCTCTCACCACTGAACACAGACCAGAGCTGCTTCTAGGGTCAACTTTTAAGGATGCTTTGTCCCACTCCAAAAAGGCACAGTCTCAACTTTTGGACATCTGTCCCCCCCATATTTTTCACCCCCTGGGGCCCAGGGGTACCCACACCAAACCCTCTTGGTTCTGAGGCATTGCCTCCCCCTAGAATGCAGTCCCGGTATCACAAGGAAACATGGCTCTGTCCATGGCTACACAAAGAGTCCAGATAAGCTACTCCATCATCTCTTCCACCTGAGTTCTTCTCTATTTCTCTCGTGGCCCATTTCCTCTTATTTCATCTCTATCTCTCTTCTCATTCAGCTCCAGGAGGATTAGCATTTGCAAGGTTTCCCTCATCCAAGGAAAGGGTTAAAAATCTGAGGCTCTGTCTGTCCCAAACTCCCACGGCTGCCCAGCTGGGCACCTTCTCACCGCACCCCCCTTCTCCTTCTCGGCCGGCCAAGCACAGGCACAGGCTCACTCTCTGTCTCTCCTGGGTGGGGGGTGGCTGCCCGATGCCTCTCAGTGCCCCTCCACCCTTCCATCCTGCAGGGGCCTTCCCCTCCCTTCTGTCCAGGCCCGGCCTACCTCACCCGGCCCCATGGCTGCCCCTGGGCCTACCTCACCCGGCCGCATGGCTGCCCCTGGGCCTACCTCACCCGGCCCCATGGCTGCCCCTGGGCCTACCTCACCCGGCCCCATGGCTGCCCCTGGGCCTACCTCACCCGGCCCCATGGCTGCCCCTGGGCCTACCTCACCCGGCCCCATGGCTGCCCCTGCCCCGCCCAGCCCGCAGCCGGGCAGGGCAGCTCTGAACCTTTCCCTGACCGGAACCCAAGAGAGCCTCCCAGGGGAGAGCCCTGCTTTAACCCCGTGCTCTCAGAGGCAGATCCAATGTCCCAATAGCCACATTAGGTGCCAATATTCCATTGGCCTAACCACAGCATCCCAGAAAACATATTTCCTGTTAAACCACCACAGGTCTGCTGGTGAGAGTCTGAGGTGCAGGGGTAAGGCCTTTAAGGCCACAGAATAATGTAGAGATCCAATAGCAATAAAAGTTTGAACCTTTCTAAGGTCCAGCCTCAAATCCATATGAAGCAATGCCATCAGCTCTATTAGTTTGCATTTTTTTTCTTCCTTTTCCATACAGAAATGTAGATAATCCCAAAGGTTAGTCAATTCCCATACTAAAATCAGACCTACAACAATCACATTAGCTATGGGTGACACTGCAGACAGCTGAGGGTAGAGGGTCTGTAGAAATTGTCTTTGATCCAGGAAGGTCATCCCCCCTTGCACCCCTGCAGCCCCTTGTCCCAACTACCAAATGGCATTCATGGCCATCCCTTCCTCTTCCATCTCACAGCCATTGTGAATACATGTTGAATAAAAATTAAAGCCCAAGGAGAAAGCAAATGGAAACAGTTTTATAAAATGATCCCTTTTTTCCCCAGAATGTAACATCTCAGTTTAAAAATCAGTTTTCTTCTATTTGGAAGCAATACTATTGTTTTTTAATACAAGATGTTGATCTTTAAAGCACAGCAAATAATAATCAATCTCTCCTTTTTAAGCACAGCAAATAATAATCAATCTCTCCTTTAGCTGATACAAAAAATGTGAGAAAAATAACAAGACCATTCAGTAAAATGAAAAATAGAACTGGGTTTACACTGTTATTTCCTATATAACTGTTCCTCTGTCACAGTCTGGAAAAGACCATGGGCCAAAAACTGACAAAGTGAACCATTTCCTTTGCTTCTCCTTGATGTGCATGGGTAAAAAAACCAGAAATAACTCCATGACACACTGTTGCTTGGGCAGTCAGCTTCATTCAACCAATGTAAGAAGTTCATCATCAAGCAATATTCAACCAGAGTTCATCATCAAGCAGCTCATCATCAAGCAATATTTGGCCCAAAATGTAGTGCAAAAAATAATGCTATATCAAAAATAAATTATCCAGCACTTTGCAGGTAAATCAACAGAACAACTTATATATTAATAAATAGAGGCCACCAATTAACAACAATAAAAGTCAAGTAAATAAAGAATCCAACTTCAAAGAAAGAAACTGTGGGGTCCTTTATGTTAAGTAAACAGCTTTGCTGTAGGTTCAAATACATATTAGAGCTCCATCACAAGAACATGTAGTGATAGGACAAGGGGGAATAGTTTCAAACTGAAAAAGAGTAGGTTTAGGTTTGGTATTAGGAAAAAAGTCCTGACTGTGAGGGTGCTGAGGCATTGAAACATGTTGCCCAGAGAAGTTGTGGATGCCCCATCCCTGAAAGCATTCAAGGGCAGTTTGGATGAAAATCTGAGCAACCTGGTCTAGTGGAAGGTGTCCCTGCCTGTGGCAGGGGGATGGAACTAGATTATTTTAAAGGTGTCCTCCAACTCAGGTCATTCTATGATTCTGTGATTCCACCACATCCATGCTAAAACTACTGTGGAAACTCAGCATTAATGATGAATATTTGTCCTGAAAGTCAGGCCACCTCCTGAAAAAAAGATGGAAATGCAAGTATCCAAAACTGTGTAGAAAGACATCTGCATTCTGATAATCCTTTGATAATGTGATAATATAATAGATATTATATTTGCTATAATTAATTAAATATAGTGTATTTATGGAATCTTCACATCTGTCTTCTATTTTTAAACTTCTGGATTGATCATTAAAGGAAATTGTGAACTATTGTCCCTGTATTGGAGCATGAACAGAACAAACTCTGTCAACTAGCAAAGGGCTAAAAGGTAACTGTACAATCTGCTCTGAGCAAGGGCTGCTGTGTATCTTTTTTCTGCCAAAAGCAGATTGCAACTCAGCAAGTCAGTTTTCTGCCCTGCTCTCCGTGACTTTGGGAAGATGTCTCACGGCGTGCAGTCACCCCTGCCACACGCACAGCCTGACACCTCTGGCCAGTGGCAGGTGCCTGAAGAGATGAGGGCAGTTTGCTTTCTGTGTCCTACCCACTTCTGCCTTGCTCATACCTTGATAGCTCTGGGGTAAACCCTTGCTCTCCACACCAAAAACCTGGCATCTGCATCAACCAGAGTCTGACCAAAGGAATTAACTGACACCTCTCTTACTCCACTTACCAGCCCTGGGCTCCAAAGGAAAGGTACCAATAACTGAAGGTTAAAATAGACCAGAAAACCCAAACGACCCCACAAAACAATACAAACAACAACAAAAAAAAAATCCAGAAAAACCAACCAACCCTACACTGCACAGTCTCATTACTATTACTTGAGCACCTTGCTCCAGGGCCTGAAATTACATGCAAAGACAAACTTGCTATTAAGACATCAGTGTCAGCTTGTGAACAGAGCAGGATGGGGTAGTCAGCTTCTTCTTCAAAAACTGTTTTGTCAGGGAGTGGGACAATATTCCTTAGAGAGGCACTGTTGTTTCCATAAGTACACACATCTGACCTTTTATTTTCCTATTCCCTGTTTAAAATCACTGAAGAAAGGACACAACCATACTGCTTTCTGTTCCCACCTACCACCAGAACTGATTTTAAATCATGTTTACTCACACGGAGCAGACCTTGTAGAGGGTCATGGCTGGAGCTGAATCAGAAGCTGTGCCACAAAAGCAGAGAACCTGCAGAAACAGAAATAGAAACTGTGTTAACAGGTACAAGTAGAAAGCTTTCTCGTTTTACATGGACAAGTCTGAGTAAAGAGGATGGCAAGTCCATGAACACTTTGACACAAACTACATGCAGTGGCACTGCATTCACATTCTTGTTAGCTGCAGGGTGAGCCACTTTAATTATAAAACTTCTGCTATTAAATGAGCTTTACTAACTAAATGCATTGCCATTTCTTCAGTTCTTATTACAATTTAATTTACCCATTTATTTTTCTGTTCTCTGACTTCTTAATAAAATGAATAGCTGGCATCTTCCAGTCCTGCTCCCTTTTGTATCCTTGCCAATAGAGTAACATCACAGCATTTTGCAGAAATGTGGTTTGGGCCATTTGACATTTTTATGTCAAGTACCTTTTATATGCAATTCTAGTATTTGTTTTACTCTCCATTGTTTCTAATATCCCCTGAGAATCTTGGAAGTAACATTATTTCCTTAACAAGTTTGGCCTTTCTTCCTCCTACTCAGCAAATCATTTTCTTGCAGCCTTATACTTGCTGTTATGGAACATAAGCAATAGCTCAAAACATTGTTGCTCACATACGTCTGGGCTAGTAAAAGGAATTTAGAAATAAATAAGTATATATCTTGTTTTTTTCCTGATTTTTGACATTCTGCAAAAGAGACCACTGGAGAACATCTCCTCAGACCCTGAGTTGTTTACTCCTCCACTAAACTTCTGTCACACTTGAGAAATCCCTTAATACTTTGCTTCTCCAGCTGTAAAATTGGGCCTGTAATGATAATACTGTCATACCTTGTTGTTATTAAAAATAAGAGGAGGAATAGCATTTGATGGAAGGTCATATGGAAACCTCTTTAAATTTTGAGAAAGGCAGATCCTGGCAGATAAACTCCCACATGAGAATCCCATATGCAACATGAAAACCAGGACATACGACTGAGGCATAATTTAAGATGACCAAATAGATCAAGTTAAAAGAACTCATAGCTTTCATTTTATAAGGTGCAAAGCTCAACACTTTTACTTTTTTGCCCTAATCTTTTGTTGTTGTTGTTGTTGTTGTTACCATTTGATTTTCTCCAGAACATAAAGGTTTTTCTTTTTAGAAATATCTTCATAGTTACCGAATGTCTTTTAGTGCCACAGATTATATTCCTCAGAGTAAAAATGCCACATTAAAGTCCTTATTCAAAGCCCCTTAGGACATGGCATGGGGGGTTTAAAATCTTTCCATGGGGCTGTATGGACTTAGACTCCAGTCATTAGGTCCATGGGATACCACAGAGCTGAGTATCACAGGGACCTGGCTTCCAGTGTCCCAGCCTTCCCCTTCCCGTAAACCTATTTGCAAAGCATTCAGAGGACTTGAATCCTCTAGATTCCCTTTTATCTATTTATTGGTTTTACCTTCTAGCCTGGCAAAGAGAAACTGTTCCCAGGCTTTCTCCTCAGCAATGTAAGTAGCAAAATAGGCAAAGGCAGTTACATAGGGATTCTCTTGTGACAGTACATCTGCATTCATATTTTTAGCATTCAGAAATTTTTAGTACTTACACATATTTAAGAACCACTGAGACTGGAAGCTCCCATTTCTTAATTTCAAGGTTGTGGCAGAGGGAGGCCAGGAAGAAGGCCAGACTGAGGTGTTTATGGGAGGTAACACATGTAATTGTATCTCACCAGCACTGCCACAAACTGCCCAGGACACTGCTTGCACAGGCAGAGGGACAGCAAAGAACAGAGCACCCTGCTTGCATTTCACAGACCTTTGTTGGTTTGCTTTGAATGCTGCTTTCCAAAGAAAGGACCTGGGATGCTTAACAGCCCACAGGCCAAAGCAGTCACAATGGCTATTTAATTATGAAACTCTTCTAAGCACTTATAAATTAATTCATGGTCTAATGTGGTGTCAAGCTGAGACGAATAAAGGTTAACATATTCTATTAGTCCCAATTGTCACAAGAATTTCATAGAACTGTTTAGATTGGAAAAACCCTGTAAGATCATCAAGTCCAACCCTTAGCCTAACACTGCGAAGTCCACCAGTACACTATGTCCTTTCAGTGCCACATCTACACATTTTTTAAACACTTCTGGGGATGGTGAGTCCACCATTTCCCTGAGCAGCCTGTTCCAATGCCTGAACACCCTTGCAATAAAGAATTTTTCCCTACTATCCAATCTAAACCTCCCCTGGTTCAACTTAAGGGCATTTGCTCTTGTCTTGTTACCTGGAGAAGATGCTGACCCCACCTGGCTACACTCTCATTTCAGGCAGCTATGGAGAGTGACAAGGACCCCCACTAAGCTCACTTTTCTCCAGGCTCCAACTTGCTCAGCCACTCCTCCTAAAATCTGTGATCCAGAATATTTTTCAGCTTCATGGGCTTTCTCAGGACACACTCCAACACCTCAGTGTCACTTGTAATGAGGGGCCCAGAACTGAGCACAGCATTCAAGGTGTGACCTCACCAGTGCTGAGTACAGAGGGATGATCACTGCTCTGGTCCTACTGGCCCTATCAAACAATACGGTTAATTAAATATAGACTCTAAAAATTATGTTTCTCTTAATAGAAATTATTTATATCAACATGACTTGAATAGTTGTGACTTTAATTAATTTAGACATTAATTTAATTAGCACCTGATTTCAATTGAGTCTCAATTTGAACAATAAGTTGTGTTGTAGGCCACATACTGGAAGCACAATCTAAAATGAAATATGGCACAATGAGGCACGATGCTTGTTGGTGTTTCCAGTTCCTATCCCCCTGCCTCCTGCTGTGTAAGAGCAGTACACCTGTCCCGAACAGAATCCCATTTACAAAAAAAAAAGTGGGGGGAAGGGGAAGCTGTCTCCCACTAAATTCCAATAGTTAAGGATCTCTTTGAGAAAGAATTGCTGAAAAGTTAAGTGGGCTCTTCCAGGACAAAGAACAGGATGGAACAACTCAGCCACCATGGATGGAAAAAGCATAAAAAGTCCATGTTGAGGAGCTGCAGTAAAACACAGCCCAAGAAAATAAGAGGAAGGAAAATGTTAACTCTTATCCACAAAACACCAGGGCCAAACTCATCTTCCTGAGGCTCCCCTTCACCACATCCCTGCTGCAGCCACAGTTGTCTCCATGCTATTCTGCTCCGCACAGTTGTCTCCATGCTTCCCTACAGAGCTGTAGGGATGCAGGAGCACCCCACACAGCACCACCCTTTGCTGTTTCAGCAGGGCCACTTAAATTCTTCATGACTCGGTTTTCCCCTCTGTAGAACAGGGATAAAACTGCGGTCTTGGCAGAGGTCTGAGAACCTTAATTCACTAATGTCTATAAACCCCTCTGAGGTTCTTATTCGGAAGGCACAGCAAAAACGCAAAGTATTATCACTGATTCAAACTGACCTTCCCCTTGAAATATCACCATTTGAGCTATAATTCCAAATCCTGACTCTAACCAAGTGCTGCGCTGTGGGATTAACCACATTAATGCTTAAAGCTGTTGCTCTTTTTTTTTTCCCCAGTGTTCACAAGCTAATGCTTGTAGTGGTCTAATCTTGGACAATTCCTTAATGATACAGATTTTCAGATGAAAATTACTGCTACATTTTCCTGTCTTCTAACAGATTTTAGTCTCACTGCATGCACAATCTTGAAATGTTGTTTAATTACAAATATATTATGTTTTTAGATATTCTTTCCTAATTTGAGTGTGTCTATCTGTTGTCTGCACACAAACTGTAAATCATTGTATTAAGAGTGATTACACACCCACTGACACAGAAAATTCGTGATCGGGTTGTGAGACATAAGAGGTTTACCAGATTGAATGTGGCATGGCCACATATTCTACAGAATTTATTATTATTTCTAATCAATCCTCCTCCTCTAAACCAAGATCCCTTAACTATAGCACTCTCGCTGTACTTAAGAAGGACATTTCAAATGGATGTATTTTCGAAATACACTTACATAGCTACACACAGCAGTGCTGCAGTCACATTTTTGAGCAAGGTTATGGGCAGGTGGTTGGGTTGTCATTGTTAGGCCAAAGCTGGCTTCACTTGCACAGACCTGGGGTATGTCTGAGTGTATGCTGGTTGTTTCTCACCAGCAAAATACCCTAAAATAATAGGATGGAGAGCAATGGGTGGTGTCAAACTTATTCTCTCAATTGTTGATCTACCCTGGGGCTCTGCCCAGGCAGTGCTCCTGTCAAAGTCATTCAGGCTGTCTCCTGTAAGGGGTCTTGAGCTGATGCAATTTAAGAGCATTCCTCATCTCTGCGACACCATGCTGCTGTGATTTCATTATGTGCCCAGAAATTAGCACTGGGGAGTCATTACTATTATTATTATTATTATTATTATTATTAGTCTTAAATCTTGTTAACCTGTGAATCTCCATAAATAAGCAGACCAGACGTGTGATAAAGGACATTATGGTGATTGTAGTGATGTCAAATGTGACCAAGGGAGAAGGAGCTTCCCAGCCCTGTCACCACTGGAGCCAGGACACCATGGCAGAAATGCATTTGTTGAAAGTGAGCATACCAGTGCCCAGTATGTTAATTTTAGTACAGAAAAGATCATTCCTGGGGAGCAGATGGGCACAGCCATTCACATCCCCAAAGCCTTGGGACAGATTGCCATGTGCAGGATGGTCTACATCCATCCCTGTATCCTGGTGAACTTGTGGTGAGAAATGCTGTTCTGGCCACCAGGCTGTTTTACTGCTGTAGGTGGTCAACAATTATCTGTCCCCAAAGGTCCCCGGGGGTCCCTGCAGTGCACAGCAGCACTGCCATGTGCAGCTCAGTGCACAGCCATCTGACCTGAGATGAGATTCAACATTTAGGGGAAAAAAAGGTAAATTTTCCCCCACACAACAAGCAATGTGGTGATCTCTACAGTGCTCTGGGGCATGGACTCAAGCCATGCTCCTGAAATACCTCATAAAGCAGAATTTGCCCTCATGGGAAGTAATGGTTAAGAAGTTCAGCTTTTCACTAGCATTTTAAACTCCCCAGTGTTAGAGTGCCCAGAAACTTGGCATTTCAAGGAATATCCAAAGGACAAAGCCATCTACATATTTTGTCCCAGAATCCCGGAGTACAAAAGTCGGACAAAGGGACAGACAGAGGATGAGCGAGATTAACAGGCCAAGTAGGTCAGGACCAGTGTGATTCTCAGGCCAGTACAACACAGCACATTGAGAAAGCTTCCAAGAAGCGTAAACAGGAATGGATGTTTGAGACAATGAATGCCCTAATTGGATGCCCATTCTCACCGCTTCCCTCAATTAAGAAGAATCATGGATAATTCTGCCAAGATATTGATGGACAATGTAAGCATTGGCTTGAAAACTTTGCCATTTAATGAACCAAACCCTACCCAGTTGTGAATTACAAGAGATCCAAAAATAAATCCAGCAGAAAACAGTCCAGTGACAGTTAAGTCAAAAAGTTACAAAATTATTAATCACTGAATCTTAATAATTTCTCATCAGAATTACTAAAATGCATAGCTTTTGATTTCATATGTTAACTTCATGAAGTTTCTGAAAACCTTGGAAGACTGGGTGGTCCAGAAGACATTAAGAAAGAGGAGAGTCAACATTTGCTGAAACTGAAGATGAATAACTCCAGGGACAGTCTCAAATATTGACAGTTTCTTAAAACACAGATGCTAAGCCAGCTGTGAGCCCACCTCAGCCCTGAAGTTAGAGGCAGCTATAGAGCTCTGGACAGACTGATCTGCAGTGACTCCAACATGCACTTGAGGAAACAACATCTGAAGTCCTATTGCAATGATGGTGTGAGATTAACACTGAAATGGCACACATTACAGATGTCCATCAATCAGTTTGGTGTCCTGCTATGTCAGTGTGAGGGCTTAGTGGCCACTTGCATTCATCAGTGGCTTTAAGGCCAAATTTCCTCACTGCCCAGACTGTTAATCTGGAGCTGGTTCTTTCACAGCTGCACTGCAAAAGCTAAAGAAAGTTCTGGGGTGGTCCTGTGCTTTTATAGGCAACCAAGAACACCATCCCTGTGAAGTGAAGCTTCCAAAAACTCCTTTGTGCTTCATTTACATTTTGAGGGCCATTTTTACATAATCAGCCCAGGGTTTGGCCTTGCCTACAAACCCCATTTTCCTCCTGCAGCAGGAAGCCTACAAGGGCAATGTGAGCACAATACCAGGGTTTGGTACAACTAATTTTTTTAGTGACAGGACAAAGCTCAGGCACACAATAGATATAGGCCATATGTCTAGTGGAAGAACTTCAATGTGATATAGTTAGCTGTGTCATCTGTGTGATGCACTGGCTGTCAGCAGAACGAGGAGTGCATTGAAAAATGTTCTTCCACTGGTATTACTCAGTATTACACATGCTAAGATCAAATTAAAAGGAATAAAAACCCTTAGAGTACAAATGTTTATGTTGAGAAGAACTCAAATATGTAGGTAAAAGGGAGGAGAAATTAGAACACTGCCTGAGTCAGAAGTGATAGCACACTTCTGCTCAAAAATCTGGTGCTCTGATTTTAATGCAGACCAGGCAGTATTCTCCTGTTCCCAATGAAGAGTCATTTTTTGCTAGTTGAGAGCAGTCAAACCCCTTGCATCATAAAAGAGATGCAAAGATTGGTTCAGCAGCATAATTTAAACTTGCCCTCAAATGTTTGCAGATAGACCTTGAAAAAAAGGACATATAAACACATGACCTTGTGTAATAGTCCCATTCCTCTCTTCTCTGCATAAAAACGCAGGCTCACGCAGATTTAACAGTACTGTATTAAACACATTTTGAAAAGGTTCTTTTCAGTTTATCACAGCCTCTCCCTTGTGAAAGTTGGTGCACAGGGCATCACCATGAGGTCAGAATGACAAGGAGCACAACCAACAGTCCAACAGTAATGCTCCAGCACCTGACACTCTCACTTGCATTGTTGTTTTCTCTGGTGTGCAGATAACAGAATTTAAAAAATAATGGCCCCTTGAGAAACCTGACAAATCAGCACTGATAGGATTGCAGATTGCTGACAGCAGCAATGGGAGATGTATTTTACAGAGTACAGCAGGGTGATCACACATATACAGTCAAAAGGACTGACCAGAAATGTGGGAAGAGGAAGCAATCAACGACTTAGGGAGCAGTTGCTTAAACAAGAACATCTAGAGAGCACTAATTAACAAATGAACTAAAGGAGAATGGGGAAGTCATGAAGGGGGGCATCAGTTCAGGGCACCCAGAAGCCTGGCTGGCAGCACAGCAGTCACAACAAATCAGACAAGACAAAGCTGGAGGAGTCCCCAGGACCCACAGCTCAGGCAGCTGGCACAAGGTCTGGGTCCATCTCTGTCCTGTGTGGTGGGAAGGTGGCGATGCCGCACTGAGAGCGCCAGTGCTGCAGCAGGCACTGCCTGCACACTCTGTAAACAAAGAGGAGGACAAAACAAGATGAGCTGCGTCACAGAAGATGCCACTAGGTATCAAAAAAAAAAAGAAAAATAATGGGCTTGTACCTTTGCTGACATTTGCCTTTGTGCAAGCACAGTCTTTTGAAATTAAGGGCTGTATTATGAATGTTTGAACTTTACTAATATGAAAGGCTTGAAGTGTATATTATTGCTTTGTATAGCTACATACTTGGGACAGAACTGAACACCATCAACCATTTAAATCATAAAAAACCCCACGTGGCTCTCAGGCTTTGTGATTTATAAAACTTGAAAGCACTCAGAAACCAAATCGCTTCTGGCAGTCATTTCACCCATCCTCTCCTCTCCTCTCCTCTGCCTGCCAGCGCACTCAGGTGCTCATGAACTGGGAGGGGTGAAGTGGCACAGATTTGGCTGATAGTTCACGCAAAATATTTCTTCCTATACACAGTGCATTCAGGTAGTCTACTAACTCCCCATACCCCATTGATCACAGTGCATAAGGGTCTCCTAGAGTGGATCATGTCATTACTGTCCCAGGCTGGATGATAACCAACCCTACAACACTATATTCAGTCAAGTTATTAAGTCTGTGTCTAACCTAGGTAAAGGAGTAGACTCTTGAGCCATGCACTTACTTATTAGACAGATTACTAATGAGCTACAAGATGTGCCTAAAGGCCCTAGAGAGGCTTTAAGATGGCTATGCAATCATATCTGAAGAAAATAGAAATAGTTTACATTACAAATGTGTGTAAAAATACTTACATTTAGTCATATAAAAAATTTGCAAGCAACTGTGTGTACATTTTTTGTGCGCACACACACAGAATCATCATCATGTTTTTAAAAAAGAAAAACATGGAAAAAATGCTCTCATAAATGTTTTCAGAAAATAAAAATTATTACAGATAACAAAGGATGTATTCACTTTTTAAATTAAAGTGAATATTCTCTATTCTTACCTCACCTAGCTCTGATGCTGAATGTCCTTATCATATGATCACAGAAATGTTCCTACTACCCAACAGTGCTTTAAATTGCTGGGTTTGGAGGAGGAGGGCAGCTGGGTGTGGTGGGTGTTTGTTGCTTTTGTGTTGGGTGTTTTTAGGTCTCTCACAAATTTTACAAGGCTACATACACTTAGCAGAGCTCCATTTTCACATGTGTCTCTCTTCCATAAAAGCTGCTCACTTATTTTAAATATAGCTACAAGCCAAGAGAAAATTATTAGAAAAAGCACTATCATTAGTTTGGCACCATCAGGACAGTGTTTATATGAGTTTATACTACAGAGGAGCTCATATTTGAATAACACATGCATATTGTCCTTAGACAAGAAAAAAAAATCTAACCAACCATGTAAGCCAAGTCACGAAATTTAATTAGGAAGATAAGAGTTGGATTTTAATTTTTTTTTTTTTAGGTTACAGAAAAAGATAATTTTAGGCAGCAAATTAGCATCTTCTAATAATCTTAGACAAAAATGATTTTGTTTTGCTTTGGTTTGTAAATTAGCTCATGATTAAAGTATCTCTCTAGTTGAGCTTCATTGTCTTTTTGTGCCTATTTTCTGAATGCAGCCCTGACCTGAATACTCTTGTAGCTCAAGTACAAGATTTGAAAGCATGAGAGGAACAATTATTATAAAGTGAAGTACTTACAGTTTTGCTGCAAAATCAATGAACTTTCAAGTGATTTTTATCATATTTTGCAGCTGTTCTGTTTGCTTTGAATGATGTTTATCACATCAAAAATTTGAGTACTTTTAAAGGATGCTTTATCTAGAAACTTCCTCCACCTTTATTTTCTTGCCCCACCCTGTGCTGTAAATGCAAGGATATTTTTATCTTGTGATTTTCCCCTGCTTCAGAAGTTCTCTCTCTCAATATTTAGGCCAGTGACTTTGCTCATTCCCTGCCCTGTTCTTTCTCATGGTTCCTTAAATGAGGAAACATTCCAAGTTCCCAACCTAATTCACAGTTTTGCAGCAGTTATATTTTCCCATTGAAGACTATCTCTGTGGCCCTTTTGCTATCTAAAGGAATTATGCCATGTGATCTCAGTGTGCAGGAGCTCAGACTGTCTGTCAGGAGCCACAGAGGGAGGAGTGATGAGCAACACTCCTTCCCTGGGACCAGATCCATAAAGTCCTGTGGACACTAGAGGTAAATATTCCACTGATTCCAGTTGCATAGGGTTAAAAACACAGAGAATTAGATCTTTTCTTATTCTCATCTTATTTCCTGCTACATCTCTTTTCAAATCCATCCTCTACCTCAAGGAAAGCCATTTCCTTCCCCGAGTGGGATTGCTAAAGTGATGAGATTAACAAGACGCCCTGCACACCAGCCTTGACCTTTTCAGCCAACACTGTATGCTCTGGGCAATGCTCGCCATAGATCTGCTTCTCCTTCCCAAATGCTGTGGATTCTGATGGATGTTAGCAACTCAATCCTACAAACTTTTGTCCCTGGGCAGATCTCCCTTAGCAACTCCTTGAACTCCAACAAACCTATATAATTATTCATAAAACCATAGAATGGTTTGAGTTGGAAGAGCTCTTAAGACCATCTGGCTCCCATTCCCCTGCCATAGGCAGGGACACCTCCCATCAGACCAGGCAATTCCCAGCCCTGCACAGCCTGGCCTTGAATATGTCCCAAGGATGGGGCAGCCACAACATCTCTGGACAAGCTGTTGCAGCACCTCCCTGCCCTCCTGGGGAAGCATTTTTGCTGTGGTACTCCACTGTCTGAGCACACACAATTCCTAAGTGGAAGGCCTCTTACATCAGATAATTTACAATCCAGGTCCAAACTAGATCCAAAAGCAGGGGCAAAATGCAAATGAGGGAAGGTGAAAGACAAGAGAGAATGAGGTAACAATTAAAGGCAAACAAACAAACTCAAAATATAGATAGACTGGCACAATCTTTTAAGCAATGCAGCAGAAGAGAGTTTGTTCATGGTGCTATACCCAGCAGCACTGTATAATAAAATTATATTTCATACATTTACCAGTACATAAAATTAATGCAGCTGTGTAATTCCTATTATACTTCCTTATGTAATTCATATCATTTCTATGTTTAAATCTGTTTAAATCAATAGAAATTTAATTTTATTTAAATGCTTACTGATCACCAGCAAAACCTTTGCTTTCTTTTTTTTTTCTCTTTTAACCTGAATTGTTTGTTTTATAGAGCTAATACAGAGCTGTACTCACGCAGTTTCACGGTTCAAGAAACTGTCAGTCAGACCTACTTTTAAACCCCTTTCACTGACCTTTGAGACAACTTCCTTGGATGCTTCTGACCAAAATACAGATTATGGAAGTTTTGCAGTGTACCACTCTGCTGCATAACTTAGAACAGGAGTAAATGATCTTTAGTATTGCCACTCTGTGGTACCTGACCAGATAGGTACCTCTGCCATGGGAATAAAGGTGAAAACACATCAACTAAAACCAAAGGGAATGTGGCTGTGAAGACCACAGCCCATCTAATATATGGCAAATCAACCATACATCTGAGCCCAAGGAAAAGAACAGAGAAAAACTTTGAACCCCTCTGTAAATTACATTAATACTTAAAAGATTAATTTTCAGAGGAATACTACTTTGAGGATGTGTATTGGCAGTTATACCACTACAAGAGCATTCATTTAATGGATCCCACCCTGGAGCATTTGAACCATCATTGCTTATCTTCTGACCAAGCAGGATCATAAAAATTCCCTTAAACCCTTTCCCTGGGGCTGCCTAATTGGCCTTTATTTAAATTTTCCTGGCTACAGCCTTACAATCATAGTTTCCAGCCTCTGTCTTGTATCCTCTAGCTTTTCATTTTTTCCCTGTTTTTTTCTCTTTTTCAAAACTGATGTTAATTTGATTCAAAAATTGACAAACCTAAGCAAGAATGCAGATCACATTTTTCCAAATGCAAGAAAAGAGCCTCACTCACAATTATTCCAAATTACACTGTTAAATAGGTATTCCAAAAACCATACCCATCCCGATGCAAACAGAAAAAAAGAAATGAATGTTGGTGAAAGTCTCATATTTCCAAAAAAAAATGCACACTTTAATTTTTAATAAAATTAGGAAAAGCCTAATTTCAGAATTGCATTATTATTATTTTCTCTAACATGTCAATATTTACAGCGCATATACATACAAGTACAGAATTATACTTGGTGGGTTTTGCACTTCACTGTAAAAAGATTGAGCCAGTTGTTCCTGGAATAGAATCTTTTCTCCAGTTTAGGTGCCTTAAAACTATTTGACACTAAAACAGGTAAGCTCTTTGCTAATTCTTTTTCAGGAAGTTGTTTATACAGAGTAGTATAAGTGCTGTGTATGTCACAGAACAAAATCTTAAAACAAAAAGATATGACCAAAGGAAACGTTTATTTCTGCAAATAATTTTGAAAGAAAAAATACATACTCTGCAAATGAGGTTTGATAAACTGCATAAACAGTAGGCAAACATCAATGTTATTATTTTCACCTCTTCCATTCTGACTGAATCTCTATTATCTCCCATTTTGAATCCAAAAGCCATGATTAAACTGCAGCACATCTTACAGCACAACACAGCAATATTTTCCAGTGACAGAGAAACCACTTCAGCTCTTAAGTTGTTCCAACAGTTAATGATCCTCATGATAGAAATGTGCCTTATATCTAGTCTGAATAAGTCAAGCCTCACCTTCCAACCCTGGACTCTTTTACAATTTCTTGCTCCCATCAGTACGTGTATTTTTTTTCCTTCTGTAGATATATTAATCTCTGTATAACCTTCTCTTTGATGAATAAAATTAATTAAATTCCTTTGCTCCCTCGTTCCAAACCAAGTTTCCTTTCAGGTAATTCTTTCTGCCACTCTTCCCTGGACTCTAAGCTTTTTAACTTCCTTGTAAAGTGTGGCCCTTGGAGCAGACACGGTAGCAGCTGCTTGTCCTCAACGTTTTTTTTTTCCTCTCTCCAAGTGAAGGGATTTGTCCTTCTGGCCATATTCAGCTGTAATCCAGAATTTTTCTGCTGGAGCCTCAGCAGATTCCCAGTATCACATAAAGTGATTTGGCTGCTAGAAGAGCCAGGTGAAAGGAAACAGAAAGAAAAGTTGTCAAGAAAGGCACATCTGTGCACTTGGTTTGTTTCCACTGCTGCCCTGAATTCAGCCCTACACAGGTGCAGCTCATAAGCAGCTTTCTGCAGCTTTGAGGCTTATTTCATTTGTATTGTTAATGCTGCACTGGGAGAAGCCTCAGCAGACCAGCAAGCACCAAAATCTGAGCACATGCAGCATCTCCTTAGGCAGGCCTTCCCTCTCACTTATTCCCTTCGATTAGGAGCATAAAAAAACATATGATCAAAATCTGCAGGGAAACATTTGATATAGACAATGTGCAGCTCTTGTAACGGGAGCACTAAGTTTAGGGAAACCTGTTATCTGGCACAAATTCTAGAGCAGAGGGCTTATTTCAGATAGTTGCAGCACAAAAGCTTTAAAGAACATTAAGGAGGAAATTGACACAAAAAATGGCTCCCTCTACAACATTACCTGCACTCAGATGGGCTAATACCCTCTGTGGTTTTGCAAGGCATTAGTGAAAAAGAAATAATAATAATAAAAAAAAAAAATCCAACAGCAAGTAAAGAGCCTTCAGGGTCTGGGCCAGAAATTCATACTAAAACAGCATTAGTAGTGACTGTAAGCCTCTCTAAGAAGGTTTCAGAAAACAGAAAAGTAGTCAAGATACTTACAATTTTAATGAATTGTTTGTCTTTTCTAAGAAATAACTTGCAGGGATGAATCCAAGCCCTGCAAAAGCTGGTGTCAAAGGTCTTGCTGACTGCTC
Organism: Agelaius phoeniceus; assembly: GCF_051311805.1. NCBI lineage: Eukaryota > Metazoa > Chordata > Aves > Passeriformes > Icteridae > Agelaius > Agelaius phoeniceus. The sequence goes on along the minus strand of NC_135267.1, from coordinate 94,572,995 downwards.
TGTGTGTTGTCCCCACAGACTCCCTGGCAGAACCAAACCAAAGCCTTTGTGCAGTGTAACACAGCCTTTTGGAGGGGTTTTAAACGTCTATATGCCTCACAAACCACTTGTGTGTCTTAAAGAATCAGTGAGTCTTTTTTACATAAGTGTTCTCGTATGCTGTATACTATCAAGTATCTTGAATTACATTCCCTAAAATCATTATACTGCCATAAAAAGCTTCTACACTCAATATATTTGATGCTAAAGTAATGTATTTAATGCAAATTCTATTTAGAAGATAAATTCTCAGGCATTATGAGGCATCTATTGAACAAGTGTAACTTATTGGCCTGAAATATTTCAGGTCACACAGAGTGCTTATAAAGGAGTGGGGTCTCCCTTACTCTGTATAAAAGATGGTGGCAGGCTGTGATGGAGTGTGTTTGGATTGTTAGGGAAGGCAGGCTCTAGGTAAGCAATAAATTGCTGTATATATTGCCTTAGGAGCAGGTTAGAAATTTCCCTCGTTCATTGGCACTGACAACCCCCCCAAAGGACAACACTTCCAAAAGCACAAAGTTTAACACAGTAATAAAAACACATCTTAAAAGCCCAAACCCCTGTGTTCCAGTGCTTAGAAAAGGTGGCAGCTTGACAGACCTGGAGACTGACAGCAGCAGTGTCAGCTTTCCTCACACTTGTCTGCCAAAGCACCTCAACCTTGACCTGAGGAGAAAACCACGAAGGGTTTGAGTGGGATTTCATGCCCATTCTCTCTGGCATCTCTGCTGAGATTGCCAACAAGGGGGCCAATTAGTGCCTGCTTCAGAGGATGGTTTTTTTGACTGTGTGGAAATGACACCTGTCCAGTGAAACTGGGCAGAGACCCTCCAATTCCCAGGAGCCAGCCACTGTGCAGCCACTGCAAGGGTTACTGCTCCTGCCTATTCCCTTGCACCAGGCAGGCAGCAGCTCCATGTTGTTGGCCAAGTGGGAACAAATGCATTTTCCTTTCCCAACAAGTAGTCCTTTCTGATTTAAAATAGTAGCCTCTTGGTAACGAGGCTTAAATGAGGCTTTTTTTAATTTTAAAAACTGATTCTTACTATTCAATATTCTGGAGCCTGCATGAAGATCAAAAGGCCACTTTTGCTGTGCAACCAAATAAAATCCTATCAAGAACTTGCACCAGGGCAGAAGGAGAGGAAGAAATATGGCTTCAGCCTGTTTTATTAAGCAGAGGCAAAATGCAATGTTCCTGCTGGGCTCTTTGCCTCCTCACAAGACCTAACTGGCAAATTTCTTATGTGCTTCATTGGTCTTCAGCACAACAGCAGCTACCTGATCTGTTAGTAAAAGAGAGAGGGTTACAGGAAGGCTCCCCCCTCACCAGGAGATGGACCAGCTTGAGCAAGCTGGTACAAAACATGGGATTGATCATAAAACCATCAACTGATCTTCATGGCCAAGAAGGGAATAGCTGCCACTGGAATATGGATAGACATCGGTCTCTTTAATTTAGCTACCATAAAAGTCATTCGCACTTTAATTAATGACCCAGCAGTGCAGTTTTAATAGCAGCCCATTTGCAGGGTAAACTTGGAATTATTACTTAATGGAATGGGAAACTTCATTACAGATTAAAATAACTTTATCAATATTATCTTTCATAAATTCCAGTCCATTCAGCTTCACTTTATCAGACAAAAAATGTAAAAGTCATTCTCTTTGAAATCAGACATCACCCTCCAGTTCATCTGTCACCAAGTCAAGTTTGCTAACCTCTCTGAGGATGTCATCTGACTGGAGTTTTCTGTCATTCTTTGTCATTCCAGGTGCACTTCTTGACAATTTTTTTAGATCCCTGTCCAGAGTCTCCTCCAGGAACCTAGAAGGACCATGAAGATTGCATCAAGGACCTGATTAAACAACAGACAACATGCCTATCCAGCACACTAACCTCATTTGGAATCTCTCACAGAAAATGATTGACAGCTGATGCCCTAAGCAAAACTGCTGTTTATTAAGTCCTTTTCAGTCCAGCTACATTAGTCTCTCCTCATAGCAGAAGTCAGTACACTGCTATCAAAACCAAGTCTGTGACTGATAATACTGAATTCTTCATTACCCCAAGTGTTGCTGCAAGTAATACCATGAGCTTGGACACCACCGTTCAATAAAGGCTTATTATTATAAATATTCAGCCTATGTCCTGACGAGAACAAACAGCTTTGCTGCCAAGGTGAAAGGGGTGAATTGCAAATAGGTCTAGGTTATGATAGACACAGTGCCCTCTTTTTGTGAAGTGACCTTGTAGCCTGGCACCAAACACAAACTCAGTGGAATAAACTGGATCCTGCGTATTCAGACAAAACTGGTTGGGTATTAGCAGTGTTTAGAAAAACTCAGTCATGGAAGGAAGAACTTCCTTCAAATGATGCATAGAAGGCTTCTTCTGTTGTTTTAGTCTGCTATTTCTAATACCCTTATTAAGGTTCAAATCTTAGCAAACGTTTGGAAACTTTTTTTTATATAGTTTCTTGAATTAGATAAGGCACCACAGGGAAGTAGTGTCTGGCATTACAGCCCAACTTAAAAGAACAGAGACTTGTCCTGGCCTCCTCTCCTAAATTCACTTTCTCTCTACTCCGGAGGTGGCTGCATGCAGTACTGGCTGTTCAGAGCTGGCTGTGCACCAGAATCTCTCAGCAAGATAGCTACTAATCTCTCCCTGGGAAGAGCACCTGGATTGCTCTGCCCAAAGTCAAAACACACCCTTCTGGTTCCTTTGTCTACTCTGTATTCAGCCTAGTTAACCAACAGCTTCTAATGACTAAAATAATAAAAGTAAGACATTACTTCCCAGAAGTATGAATACATTGATTCATATGTGCTGGGCAGTTGCCCTGGCAGCTTTGTTGTAAGAAGAAAAAGGAATGATGAAAAAGACTTTCATTTGACTGAGATCCTTACTGCACTTGTGTGCTGTGGGAGTTAAATTAATCAAGAACATCACTGGATCTGCTGATGTGTTGTTCCCTGAAAATTTGGGGCCGATAAGGGTGTTTGATCTTCTAAGGTGGGCTAGAGCAATGGTCCAGAGTTACAAAATGTGCTCAAATCCTGCAGAAACTCACAGAAAGCAGCAGACAAGGGACTCCAGGAACACACACACCATAATAGAATCCCTTTCAGATTATGACCTGTACATTTATTACCTCTGAAGGGAACTCATTTTCACCTGTCCCAGCCATATAAAAGAGTCCTTTTTACCTCAGCAAAATCTCACAACTACATGAAACATGTAATATCCCAAGAAAGTACAAGCACTATTATGCACCAAGAGTTCAGTGGGGACCTCAAGGCAACCCTGAAACACCATGGTCAAACAGGGAACTGAAGCAAGCTACCAGTGGTGTAGCTTTGCAGAGATTTAGGGAATAGGTCATACAGAGCTGAAACACTGATGGTCAATGGAGAGCAAAATTAATAGGGCAGTTCAGAGCCATAAGAGAAGATGAACTACTTCTTTGACTTGCTAAGAAACATTTATAAATGCCAGCCCATCCCTCATTCATTCATTAAAAGGAGAGAAAAATTCATTTCCTGGAGAAAAAAGTCACTTATTTTTTAGTGAAAGATAAACTGTTGCTTATGAGTGCAATGAATATCTAGATTGGAAGGAATCAATCCTACTCTAGCAAGAAAGTCCTCCTGATAGCAAACATATGTCCAAGAAAAATATTTAAACTGAAATCTTAGAGAATTTTTCTGAAAAACCTAAGCACTTTTATGCTTAAGATATGTTCCTAGGGTCTCTCAGTTATCCTTTAAGTCTCTAGAATATTTTCTCTTCTACCTCATCAATGATTCTCCCCTCACAACAGCCACAACACAAGCCATTCATGCAGTTCAAGACACTTAAGACAGCTCCCATCATCAGCTTTCCCTCTGAATTAGTGCCAGTTAATGTGCATGCATGTTTGAAAACAGGAGTCATATTCAGCAGCAACTTCTGGAGAGTGACTCAGAAAAAAATTTTTGTTGGTCCATCAGGATGGTTTTGTCATGTTTAATGTCTTTCTTAACTCAGTCTTGAATCTTTCCAAGCAACAGTTCTGTGCATAAATAACCATTGTCACTGGTACATGCTTAACACATCCATGGCACAACAAACAGAGCAAGTCAGCAAGAACTGCACTTGCTGTCACATTCAGCAGGGATGGTGTAGTGGATCCTGCCCTGGGACATGGGCCTGGCACCTTTATCCTGGGATTATCCACTCTGTGGCTGACAATAGTAACCTCAGAGCAGAAAAGTCAGCTCTAGAACTGCTGCATTTTACAGGCCTATATATGAAAGAAAATGGAGCCAATGTGAATTTGCTGTAGTATTCTGGATGGCTAATAGTATGAATCCAAGAGCTGCTGGGACATCCCCTCTGGAGCCAGCAGTTATAGGAGAAGGAGGCACGGGGGGGGGGCAACTGGTTAGGCACCAACACTTAAAGCATACCAGTTTAATCTGAAGCCATAAGTGAGTCAACACCTCAATTAAAGTGACATGTCTCACTAAAGATTGCACATCTTTCCCCCAAAGGGATCTCTAGGGAGAAGGTGAAGGTAAAACACAGAGAACACAGGCATTTGAAGTAATAGGCTCACAGTCCTTACTCAGGCAAGCCATATCCTGAAATACAGAATGCCACCTGGGTGAGGACAACATGCATAAGTAAGAGAGCTGAAGTTATTTAATGCCCTGTACTCTTTCTGATAAACAGGTAAACACTCAGGCTGTTCACATGACTACACAGCATTGCCCAAGGCCTCATGTCAGTTTTGCAGTCAATAAAACAGGGACACTATTTCACAGAGATGCAGCTGGGAATCCCTTAATGATATCTGGTGAAGGTTTTGGGAGGCTAAAATTCTATGTGCCTTTCAACTGAAAAGTATTATTTAATATGACACAATTACCAAGCAGCAAAAAACACAGGACATCACGAAATTACCAGAGCTGTTTCTGTGTAGAGGCAATGCAAGCAATTGTCTGTGGCAACAAACTACCAGGGTCAGCAAAACAGGCAAACAAGGACTTCGCTACAAAAATGGTCCAGAAAGCCAGACCAGCTTTTTCTGTCTCCAAGAGAAGTATCTCAGGGCTCAGGGCATTTTCCACTGCTGAGGAGAGGAAGAAGGTTCTCCCCTCAGGAACACTGACCACTTCTCCCAAGCCTATTGTGAATCACTGGAATCAACCCTGCATGGCCATTTCTCATGCCTCATTCCCTCTGGGGGCAGAGGTGGCCTCTCCTGGCTGTCATTGTGGGTATTCATATTCAGTGGTGCCTACATTGCTGAGAAGCCTTGAATCAAAATTGCATGTAATAATTTCCTATGTCAACAAAGTTATTCGCATGACCCAACCATTGCAGTAAATACTTTGATTCACATGACAAAAACCTACTACTTGGACCAAGCATTATAGGATCAAGTTTCCAGATAATTCATGATGGCCCAAGCTGTGTTTATGCAGTATCAGAAATAGGCATGTGAAGAGTTTGCAGTTTAGGGCCTCCATCCAGCAATCCATGCTGGCAGACCTGTAAAGGAGTTTGGACGTAGTACAATGAATGATAACAGTAAACAATGGGAGAGAAGAGAGTGAGGGTCATAACTGCAAGACCATCTGGTTGTTTCCATTTGCTGTGTACACATCTTGCTAGTCCTGCCGCTAGAAAGGCAGAGAGGGTTGTTGGAATATCGAGTTACTGATGAATAGTTGCACTTATACCTCATATACCATTATATATTTTTATATCACTAGTTGTGGCAGCATTTTGAATACTGGTTTCTGGAAAGGCCAAAGCATGAATGTTTTTGAATGGAAATATATCAATATGCAAAATAATTTGGTACATGTGACAGTTTTCTTATAAGAAATTTTAAGCATTATTTAATGGGTGAGTGTTTTTCCCTTTCCTGTAGGATTGTCTGTAGTTCTTAATTCCCTTGCTGGGATCATCAGTACTTGTATGATCAAGCCCATAACCAGCAATCTGGTACAAGGACAAAAGAATCAATTACAATAAAATGAGTAATGCTGTATGCTTTTTGGTAGGACACATGAAGGAAACTCAATGATTTGTAATTAGTCAATATGGATCAATATTTGATTTCTCCTTAGCAAATCTCCACTAAGCTTCCAAACCAATGAAAAGAACACAGATTAGGCAGATGTATCTTGCTCTGCACTCTACCTGCAACCAGATGTGGGCTTTACTAAACCACATGTGGGAGTGAAAACAGAGCCAAGGGCCCTTCTCAGAGAATCACCTGTGACTTGACCATATGGTTTCAACCTTGGAGTCAGGTAGCAAGGGCATTCCAGCCTTTTGCAATCTGCGAGCTGACCGAGCGGGAGACAAGCTCAGAGATCCTGTGAACTATCCAGGAGGGGCAGAACCAGGACTGGAAGTAGAAAATGGCACCTCTTTCTGCTGAAGAGAGATCTGGGCATCTCCTCACTTAAATTAGCATTATTTGAAAGGTCAAGAGTGTAAAACTGCAGGAAATAAGATATTCAAGGCTGAATTTTGTTTGAGCATTCTCCATCTGAATTCTGAAAAAGTTAACTAGCTTAGGTACCCAGAAAACTTTTTTTAAACCATAAAAATTAAAGTGAGAGGAAATTTGACTTGGTCAGGAGATAAATCCTACTATCCATACCACTATTTTACCAGACAGGAGGATGAAAAACAGACTGCCAGGGAGCTCAAAAAGCTTTATTTCCTGACGTTCATTTTTCATCACCAATCCTGAGCAGACCCCAAAACTCAGACTAATTAAAGACAAATAATTAAGCACATTCAGACTGTGAAGGTTGGCAGACTCCCACTGTATTGTGAGACCACCTTGGCATTTAAATGGTTAGGGACTATATCCCACAACATCATGCTCATCTCATTGTGGTAGAGAGCTCTTGAGAATGTTATTAGCTGGGTGTTCGCCTTGCCGTTTTTCCACATGAGGCAGATGGGTAATTACGAAGCTAATAGTCTGATTGAGAGAAATCAGATGCAGTGGTTTGCCCAATTAGATGATACATTAGCTTCCTTCTTTGTAAGCAGCTAATGTGTGAAGCAAAGTGGTATTTTTGAGGGTCAGAATCCTTAAACAAGTGCCGAGTTGCAGATTATTGTGTCTCTCTTTTTTTTTCTAATGGAGGAAAAGTGCTAAGTCTTCATTACTAAAAGCATAGAAAATGCAAATCAGGCTCTGAAACAAAAGAGTGAAGGGACAGGCGAGAATATTTGGTGTCCAATGTGTCAACCTACAACATCAATTACATTGAAATGCAATGCATGGGAGCCTAATCAAGGATAGTGTAATTGTAATAATTGCATGCTTTTGTTGGAGAGCTGCTGCCATTGTTATTGTCAACCATTTGTTTTTCTCTATTGTTTAAGGGGAGAGTATTTAAAATATATATATGTGTGTGCATATGTAACTGTGTATAATTGTCTGAAGAACATTATAGGTAGAAGGTTCTGCCACTACACACAGAATGTGTTGAGTCTTATTCCTGTTCTTTGGACGTTAGAAGGCCAAGAGCCTGAACTCGGTTTAGGCAGGTAATGCTGAAAACTGAGAAATGGACATTGACCTACAATCTATGCTGAACAAGGAGTTACTGTGCCTTTTGCTGACACATCTCCTGATCCAGGGAGGTGAGTTACTCCCAGTGACTGGCAAGTCATGAAGTGAGTCAGTGCTAAATCAGCCAAACAATCCCTGAGATACCTTTGCTCTGCCTTCCTTAAAGAGGTCAAAATAAATATTTTGTCCTGTTATATTTCCTACAGATCTGCAATCTCTTTCTGCCATTTAAAAGGATTTTTAAATACCCACAATCTTGACAACAACATTCAAGATAAATGAACATAAAAGAGAGCACTGCGTGGGAAAAAATGACTACATGAATTTACTCAAGATCTTGTTAAGGGGGAAAAATGTAGGAGCCTCCTGTAAGTAAAACAGCGATATTTTTCTGTATCATGAAGTTAGGCAGGAAATTCTTCTTACAGCAAAGTGCTCAACATTCAGATCAAATGAGAGGTTTATTTTCTCGCATCACTTGGGCTTGCCAATAGGTTGAAACGGAGGCACAATAGAAACAGGCTAAAACATTTAACATAGCTGTTAAATCTCATTCTCCACAGCTAAAAAAGAACAATGCTGTAGCGTCTTTACTGAGAATACACTCTCCTGCCATAGGAGGCTTTTCATGTATCTCTAACAATCCTGTACATACTCCAAAACTCACACTAATTAAAAGCAAATAATCAAATACATTCAATTTGAAAAGTTGGCAAACTCGCTTGTATTATTGTGTTAGCACCTTGGCACCAAAATGATCACATCGTGCTAATCTCATTGTGCAGGAGAGCTCTTGAGCATGTTATTCAGTAGGTCTGCTCCCTGCCCCCCATCTCCCAAACCCACCCCATCCTCCTCCTCCTCCTCCACCAGCACTCTTTCTTTAACCAGATAAAGAAATGAAAATGGTAGCAAAGATAAGCAAAAGCAGGATCATATTTTCATCATGTTTTACTCAGAGGTACCCAGGACTTGTGTTACCTTTTACAGATATTTTATTTCATCTGAGCTTCATTTCATCACCTCAGATACAGTGGGTAAACCTGAGAGATGTTTCAAAATAAACTAAGCAGGTTGCATGTGTTTCTCATAGAGAAACTTATATAACATTCTTATATTATTGGATGGAGTACTTTCCCACCACAGAAACATGCAGAGTATAAATGCAATAAACAAAAGACTACAAGTTAACAGCTTAATGCTGACCAGGTGATGAAACCCAGAAAGAAACACTTTAGGATTTCTTCTCTTTTAAAGATTTATTTTACAGTCTTTTGCATACAGGCCTGTGCACACCTGAAGTTAATGACTAACACTCTAGATTCCCATTTGTGTGCTATGAAGAAGCATCAGTTTCATTTTTTGCAAGAGTCTGGGAGGAATTTTCCCAAATAGTCCAACAAATTGAGACTGAACAGACTTTCATGACTAAAGGTGTATTCATCCCAGTGTTCCCAGCCCCTGTATTATTTTTACAGCTGCAATAGTAGCTATGACCAAGGGCTAGGTATGACCATGAGCTGGGTAGGTACTACCCAGCTAATTCAGCACTAGATTTTCTGCCCTGTTGAAAAGATAGGCTAGTTTGCAGTGAAATGATAGGCTAGAACCAATATATTTCCCCCAACATTTTCCTCTTCTGGGCTAACAGAAGCATAATTCTTTCCAAAGTTTTACACTGGGGTCTTGTGTGTATGCTTGGACATGTATTTGTTTATTAAATATATTATTCTTATCAGTGCCTTCCAATTTGAGATATTCCAAGGTTCTATGATACGGCCTGCAATTCTCCAGCCAGCACTTGCAGGTGGTAAACTTTTGCCTGCATTCAAGAATCTCTTTTGAGAAAGAACTGTCTCTAAAAGACAGTGAATTAAAGGTCTGTGTCAGGAGAAATACCTATCTTTTTTTTATTTCTTGACATTTATTGGATAAAAACCACATTTAAATTAGGCAGATGCTACAGAAGTGCAGCACTGAAGACTATGGCATTTCGTGTGGAAAAATAAAAAAAATATTTAAAAAAACAGAACCAAAACCAACCAAACCAAAACAAAAAAACAGCCCAGGAAATACAGGGTAGCTGGAGGACCTTTTTGACAGGACTGGAAGGGTCCCACTCATCTTTTAGCACAAAGGCACTCACAGTGAAAGATGGCACTCTAATATACTCTTTAATTGAGGAGGGTGCTACATAAGAGAGTCTAATTAATTTGTGACCTTCAATACAGTTCATATTCATGCCTGAATAATGAAGGAAGCCCACATGGCTGAGCCTCTTAGAAAAACAACCCAAAAACTGCTGGAGAGTCAGTCCCACTGAATAGTCCCTGAACTCCCTAGAGGAGAATGTGCTGTCCATACACCATCTCACATGCTCCATTCCTCCTAGCAGGGTCACAGGACTGCCCTAAAGCCTGAGACAGACCTGTATCTAGTGGGGCCATGGAGGGAGAGCCAGACTTACTCAGATTAAGGTAACACAGACTTCCTAAATTGTGCCAGGTTGTGGTGAAGAAGCACTGCTTCCAAATACCCTGCTCCTCTAACAGGAGGGTTTAGGTAACTATAAACCTGACTTCTTGAAAAACACATTCATCTTTCTGTTGACTCCAGCAGGTTTAAATCAGGCACCATAACATAGACAGGCAAAAAGATGTATACTGATGTTACTAATATTAACTGCTATGGCATATTCATAGTACAACGTTTTGTTCATAAAGTTTGCAGGTAAATGTTGCTAAAAGGGGAACTGTGATTCACAACAAAATAGTACCTCTTTGACTAAGCATGTTTTACATTGGATTGCACCTAAATTTCTGTCTGTCATGAAGAAAAGTTCATAAACCAACACAAGAAGTATTAAGAGTAGCATCCAACTTGGAAAGCCCTGACTCCACAGGAAGAACTCCCATTGCTACTACCAGGAGAAATGCTTGTAGACATCAGGATAACATATGGTCTCTGAAATCAATATTGTTTTGCAGCTTGACACATGGATGGATAGATACCACAGAGAGATTGAAAGAAATACGACAAGCTAAGTCGTACAAGGCAAACATGTACACACAATCACACTTGAGCAGATGCTTTGGCTGAAACAGGTGCTTTAGAGGAACACATAGATCTGTGAAATGGAAAAATTTAGATCTGAAAAATGGAAAAATTATTCTAAAACTTACAGTAGCATAATGAACTTTTGCAAGCAAAACTGAGGGAGGATTCAGAGGAACCCCTCAGAGACAATGCTAAGAGAACATACTGGCAACAAAGTTGTTGATGAACCTGGTGTAGTTTTAACAGCAAATCTAACAGAATTCTTCCTTCCCCCAGCTTCCATATCAATTGGACCAGAGAGGTTTCAACAAAACACCCCCACAGCACAAAAGAGAAGGAGAAGGTGGATTTCTCCTAGGCATTACAACAGGCTGATGCAAACACTTCAGCCTTGTTGGTGGTTTAATGCATCACCCCAGAGATCTGAGTGTGAAATTTGGACTTAAGGAAGAAAATCCTCATTTAGCAAGGAAAGCACTGCAATAGCTATGCGTGAAAGTTTGTCCAACACTGTTTTCTGCTTGCCATATGGCCAACTTCACCCACATTGAGAGCAGCTACTGAGTTGCTCTCAGCATCTTGAAAGAGACCCAGAGAGAAATGCAAGAGTCTCATCAGCAAGCATGGCCCAAGGAACACTCAGTTGTCTGTTTACACTGTTGCTTTATCTTTGTCTGATGCTAATAACAAAGAAAAAAAGAAGTACCAATCCCAGTTTGTTTGAAATAACTTACATACTTCAGTGGTTTTGTAGTCAAAATTATAGTTTCAAACAATTTAAACTATTCCAGTATCTACTGCTGCAGATCTAGGGACTGTTAGGAGGTGTCCTAAGGTCTTTCTACAGACTCATAATGTACAGGAGCTAACAGAAATATTAGCCCTGTCTCTGTTAAATATATACACAGGCATACCCCATAGAGAAGAGAATTCCCCCCCAGCCTCCCATCCCACAAAACCAATTCTTCACCTGTGTTTGGCCCTGATATTCAAGGGAACAGGAGTGTGGTTTTGGTTTTCAGAGGAAATATATAGGCACCATTCACTCAGATTCAGAATGCCATGAATTTACCACAGTGGGAAAAAAAACTTTTGCCTCCCTTTTTTTCCAGGGACTCCGGGGATTGTTTACTGTCAGCTAAGCCAGAAAACAGCATCCCTCTAAAATCCAAATGTCTGTATTTACAACAGACGATTCCAGTTAAATAGGCTGCCTCACACTTTTCCTCCCAGAACTTAGTGGCACAGCACTTGGACACCAGCTCTGAGCACCAACCTCTGCTCAGCACTTGCAGCTGCAGGGGCAAGGAGATTCCTTGCTACAAACAGAAGTCCCCAAACCTGCTGGCATCATCTGCTCAGCAGCACCTGAGGCTGTAGCCAGCCTCCTATGTCCTGTTGGTCTGACACACCATCTCTCACCAGGAAGACTCCTTGGGCAGGGCTTTCAAACATTGTGCAACAAGTCCTGAAACAGAGAGAGTTCTGAAATAAAAGGCCTCACATATGACCTATTGTTCTATATTGCTTTCTCTTTACTGTTTGCTAATTACTGATGCCAATACCTGAGTATGTTCCTGCTTCCCTTCAGCCTCTCCTTCCCTCATTTAGATCTCTCAGTGAGAGCCAGAGTCCTGCCTGTGCCACAGAACCACATGCTGGCAAAGAGCCACCTTAAACATCACAGCCAGGTAGCACTGGAGGTTCACAGACACACCTGTAGGAAGAGGAGGTGTGCCTCAGTGAATAAAAAGCTTTAAACTCTTTATAGATTAATGCTGTGATGAATTTATAGATGGATTCATGTAGATGAAAGCTTAAATGGATTCCACCAAAGAAAATCAGTATCTGATATATCCAGAGGGTAGATAATCCAGAAACAAAGCAGTTCTGCCTGAAACTGCCCTGCAGAAACATTCCTTGGTCTTGAGCTACAGGAACCAACTTTAATGGCTCCATATCACTGATATTTTCCTAAATATTTTCCATTGCTGTTACTGCTGATGGGAACTCTAATGTAGACAAGACACTCATCACTTCCAACATTTTTATGATTATGTCTTTTAGTCTTTCTGTTTTGCAGGCTGGATGACATTGCTTTGCTTATTCATCACTTTTACTTCTGGGAGCTGCGCTTGGACCTATTTGGTAACAGTCAGAAAATTTAATGTAGAAAAATTCTGCTCTGCTGCATTACCTGCTTAGCCCCTGGCCTCCCTGGTGATAATATCATCAAAGACAGCAGCTAAAGTAATGTGCAGATTAAAAAATAAACAGAGACCACCCATTCAGTCACCTGCCTCAATGACTAGCCTGTATACCATGTAACAAATTTCAGGCTCACAAGAAGGTATGGTTCCATAATCCATCCCTGACTATCCAGGTACTGAGAAAATTCTTTGCATAGGTGTGAATATTCCCCTTTAGAATTAAGCAGAAATTATTAGCTTTTTTGTGAAAATCAATAAAAACTAGCACTGGTACCATTCAAATCCAAATTGTAGATATATTTTGTGTAGTATTTGGAAAATTTTTCAGTTTTTAGCCTGGCAAATAAGAAAGTAAATTACCAAGGTAAAGAACAGCTATGTTCAGTGAGCACTGAAGCCTGGTAAATATTCAGTTTTTAATGGCATCCACTTCTATTTTGTTCACTGAATTATTGGGCTGACCTTAAATTAGAGATCTGGATGGAGCTGAATTGAATATCGTGAAGATGAGTGTAATTACCTTGCTTCCCTTTATTCTAATTCATTTTATTTTTTTAATTCTTGGTCTGTGTGACAAACTGAATGTCAGAGTCCTTGTGGGTTTATCCTCACAGTAACAGAGAGCAGAGCTGATAGAGCAGATAGTGGCACAAGGGAAGATATATCTGCATTGCGGTCAGGGGCGTGACTGCAGGACCTTCCTGCCTTCCTCTTCATGGAAGGCCTGCAGTTGTATGTACTGTCCAGGTGTCAACACAGCCCAGAGAAGAATGCCAGGGCTCTGGCACCTGCAAATGAGGCCCCTGCCTTCCAGGGAATTTCATCCAAACCAGCTACACCCCAGGCTAGAGTAGCAAGGCAAGTGCATCTGCCCACCTCAACCCACAGCAGAGGCACGGCCCTGGGATGTATTTGGGGCTGTCTTTCACTGCTCCACAGAGCCACTTCAGTCAACATCTCTTTGTACCTTCTAATTAACTTCAAAAACTTTCTAATTTTTTTTTTTCAGGCATATATTTGAACTTTCAAGTATCTCCTGAGCTCCCCTCATAATTAGTGCTATCTAACCTTCCATATTTTGTCGCTGACACCTTCTCTCACAACTACTTCTCCTGACCCACTTCATCTTGGGGAAATAAGACTCAATACTCTTTGATAACCCATCAAGTAACAAAACCCATGTCTAGTCAGTCAGGGAAACTTGGAGTTACCACATGTACACAGACACTCAGCACAAGTAGGTGTAGGAATAGAGAGAGTCCAGCTGGTTAATGAAAATCTGTACAGCAGGCAAAAAGGAAGAAGGCCAATAGGAGCTCCCAATAGCCCTAAGAAAATGTGCAATGGCCTTAGCTGTGTTTGATGGTAAATGGGACATGTCAGAGCCAGCCTGGAAATTACCCCTGAAGACCATATTGCCTCAGAAGTTAAGTATTAGCAGCTGCATGCATATCATTAACCCCTCACCTACCATGCGATTTTGCACTTGCCCAGGGCCAAAGACGTTAAAGGAGGGTTGGCTGATTTTCCTACAGGGGGTAAGAAAGCTGCAGGACTTACAGTGCCCAGAAAAGAGCACCCATGTACAAGTGCCCTTTCATAGGACATTAATGTGATAGCACTGAGCATTTCAGGACTTTCAGCTGATTTGAAGGTTAATACCCCCATTCAGCCAAACAGCAGGATAACAGGCTATATTCCATGTTTTCCCAAATATTTTACAGTTCTGTTCAAGCATGTTGCTTTATCATAGTACTAAAGGTATGGGACTTATTGTCTACGTTGACTTCGTTGTTTCTTGGCTGTGTAAATTTTTTATTAAGCAAACTTCAGAAGCATATCTTGACCTATAGGGGGTCAAGATATAGAGACAGTGTCAGGGAGAATATTCAACTACAATGCAAAAGGGAAAACTGCAAAACAGTTTTACTGTCCACAAAGAGCCATTTGGAAAACAAAGGACTTTATCATCCTAACCCTCAGCATGAATCCAAATTTACTCCACAGACAGCAAATTCAGTAGTGAAAGCAGCCTAGAGAAGGGCATTGGGGCTCATAATACCTAATGTAAAAAGGTAGAACTATCCATATGAACTCGAACCTGAGAAAATGTTCTCATAATTTAATGGCAGCATAATAGACTGTGTCCAGGATTTTCTATTTTAGCCTTCCCATGATGTCTGAGACTTCACAACCATATTTCTAAAAGTACAATATCGTCTCTTTTGCCTGCTATTCTACAGAAACTTTTTTAAAGTTGTCTAACTAAGGGCCATGGCCATACACTTTGATCCACAAATGAATTCAGCATAAATGTGAAAGAGTGTGTGAGGAATTTACACTATCTAACTTAAAAGTCTAACTTCAGGTACCCACACTAAGACCCTATATAATCAATAGAGATAGGTGACAGGCTCTTCCTGAAGGCCATCCACAGGAGTGAACTCTAGTGCTCCACAATTACCTATAATTTTTTTTAAAGTTTTGATTCTATTTTGTCTTTTCCATTTTAAATTTTTGAAAAATATCAAAAAGAAGGGAGGAAAAATAAAGAAAATGGCAAACTATGAAAAATGTACCTTTTAAATTGAAATTAAAATTTCAATTCCAATAAGTCATAGGAAAACTACTTATACTGACTACTAATTACCTAAAGGTATTTTCTTATGATAAATGTTGGTGAAAACTGGTGTGAAAGAGTCAGAAGCAAATAAAACTCAAAGAATACCCATGGAAATTATGCATAAAAGCATGCGCTATTGCACCACTGTTTTCTTTAAAATCTACTACAAGCTTTCAAAGCACAAGTTTACTGCATCTAACATAATAAGCCTGTTCCATACACAAAGTTATTATTGTTAATGGATCTGGACATGCTCTGTAATGTCAGATCTCTAAGAACTCAGTACAGAAATACCCATTTACAGCAAGCCCAGCAAACAAGAAAATAGCATCAGATCTAATTCCTTCAATTCATAGCAGCAGTTGCACAGTTTATCATCTTTTCTAATTCCCACTTAGAAATCAATGAATAGGCTCTTAATAGATTCTTTTGGCTTTTTCTAGGGCAAAACAGGAAATAACTAATAAACTGGGATTTATTAACAAAACATACAGGATAATGTTTGAAAACCCTTATTTATTCATCCTTCTTAGGTGGCTGACTCAGGTATGAGCAGCAAAACAACTTCTTTCCAGATGAACAGCATGCACCAAAACAAAAATAAAATTTTTATCTACTGCTTGCCCACAAGATAAGCTGCATGATTGCAGTCTTATGGTATTCAGATACTCAAACTGAGGGATCTACCTCAAGCATCTGAATCAAAATGTATATTCCATAATGCCACATCCTATCTAAACATAGGACCTAGGTTTTACAGCGAAAATTCATCAGCTGCCAAATGTACAGGGCTGCAGATGCAATCCAGGCTGAAAAGTCTTCCTGCTGAATCCAAGACAGCAGCTCAATCCAAGACACTGTTCTGTTCATCTGAGCCCTTCCTGCCAAGTCACTACATCTGGCCCATCAGTATGTTCAACTAGAGGTTTCTGGGAGCAGCTTTCTCTGGCTTTGGGGTTAAATAGCAAAATCTGGATCCTAAATCAACAGACCAGATTTGTAAGCAAATATAAGCACCATATTTTAATGCAGTTTGCTCTGTAAGTCCCTCTCAAAAAGCAGTCACAAATTAAGGGTATCTACTCTTACCCCCACAATTCTTTTCTGTGTTGCCAGTAAACTCAGAAATAGAGGAGATTACTCTTGAAAGGATTTCTGTCTTATTTCTACACTAACAAGGCATTAGTTTATCTTCCTAATTTCAGAATTTTTCTCTGAGTACTGCTAATGCTTTATTACCCAGCAGCAAACTTACAAAAAGGTATCAATGTTTTCATTGCAATGGCTAAAAGGCAACTGTTGTGCAAATTAGGCACCTTAGAATGTATTTCTAATACTCCAGTACAAGTAACCATTTAGAATACATTTCTAATACTCCAGTACATGCAGCCATTCAGACCTCCAAGAAGCAGGCTGAAGCCTGGGTTACAGTCATCCAAGCTGGCTATTCTGGAACATGACAAGAGTACTCACAGTTCCGCCACAAGACCAGACTGACACTTTGCGCTTCCAAATTTGGGCATTTTCAAAGCTGGCTACAAACCTTTATTTCCTTCTTTTCTATTCCAAGACACACTGAACATATAGGAAGATAACTCAAAGATTTGTAAGTGAAACCCCAATTTCTCAGTGGGACAGCTTTCTGTGACAGCCACAAATTAAGGGGCATTTTTTTGACTTCTTAAAATACAGCATGATAAACTGAAATGCCTGCAAAGAACTTGCTGTGGTCCAGTAGATTCACACAGTGACCTGAATTATTTTCAGCATTAACCTGTGTTATCACAGTGGAATTATTGAGGTAAGATTGAGTTCACACTTCTGTTTGCCTTTGTTCCCTATGGTCATTGATATCAAATGCCATCCTGCATGTGCTGTGAAAATAGATAGTGTCATCATTGTATTAGGCACCGTTAAGATGTATCCAAATAGATATTTTTCCCTAATAGATGGAATCATAGCCTAAGTTCTAGGTAGTCCATGTCACTGATTTGGTAAAACAGCAAGTTCTATCTGTCTGAAAATGTAATTTTTTTATTATATCATATTTCTGTTATAACCTATTATAACATTATTTTAATATAATTATTTCTATAACTAACATATTATTTTTATATATAATATTATGTATTGTAATTTCTATTATAGCCTATTTTTTATTGTATCAGCTCACCTGAAAAAGCTAAGACCTGTCCCTTCAGATCTTTCAGTCCTCTCTAATATTCTCAGACTATCATGGATATAATTCTACACTTCATGTTCTTTTAACTAATATGCTCTTTCCATTTAAAATAAAACCTAAATAAGTAATAGAAAGTAAGCTACTACTAAGTGTGCTAATAGACCATATTCTGAGCTTTTTAGCTATTTGGTATAAACTGAATTGCAGAAAAGTTATATAAGGGTAGAAAAGAGAAACCTGGTCTTAACAGCCAAGCTTGAGCCAGCAAAACCAGTAAATGCTGAAAACCTTGTAAACAGCAAGGGTGGCTGAACGCTTTAACTTTCTGTTGTTAACTGGGAGATGTCTTTAATAGTAGTGCTGGTGAGTCACACCACTGAAAACACGGGAAGAGACGCAGTGCATTAGAAACCTTGCCAGAGCCCATCACGTTAGAGGGTAGAAAGCTGAGATGGACAAGGAAAGCATGTTATGTAAAAGCCATCATTTCCATTAATGGGCTTGTCCAACCATAGATTTTTGATTTGGGGAGTTATTGTTCTTGTAAATATTCATCTGGCTTTAAATGTAGCCAAACATATTCTGCTTCTGTGATTTCCCAATCTGTATCCAGTCATAAGAACTGCAGCAAAACCTGGCTCTAAATAGAGATAGCGAAGAAATCATTGAATCTCTATCTCTGCTTGAAACATTTTACAGTCTCTTAAGATGTTGGCTTCTGCAATGAGTGGACAGGATTGTACAAAGCTGAACTCCCAGGCTTTTTCAATCACATCCATCTTCTTGTACATCAGATTATTTCTGCCAAGCTGGCTGTGTTTTTTTCCAAGCAAACCCTAACTATCAGGGAGGTCTAACACACTGTTCCTTTACCATCAGTTTTGTTTTCAAACACACAATGGTTTGGCATGACTCCAGTCACCACCAGGTGATTTTTGGCCCTTGCCCTTTTTATTATCTGGTATCTCTTAGGGAACTGCAGATGAAACCAATAGAAAAGGAGAGAAAAAGAAAAAGCAGGAAAAAAAAGAAAGACCTTCTCCTTTGCTTTCCTGGTAATGTGACATCTTGCCCTCTTGCACTGCATATTTCTGTCCAGCTGATGCTTTGTCCTAGTGGAATCGTGGTTCTGGTATTAGCTCCAAATGGTAGGCAGGCATTTTCATTAAAAACAATTACTATTTCCAAACAGGAGCTGGTTCCTCAGTTCCAGCCATTCTTGCTGTAAAACGTTCAGCTGAGAGGAGCAGATTGTTCCTGCTGAAAATGAATGGAATCTGGCAGGAAAACCTCATGTTTTTCCAATCCTAGTTTTTTACAAAGAAAACACTGGGATCTTGTTGAAAAATCACAATTGTTTTGGTGTGCACATAATTTTTCTCAGTTGAACTGTTTCCAGCTACAGGAGACAAGTTTTGTGCATACATATGTGCATGTGTGTGTGAATATATATGCATATATCTGCACAAGCATACAAGATTTTGTATCTAATTGCTATGCAAAAAAAAATATTAATAAGTCAAGGAAGAGTAAACTTTTTTGTTGTTGTTAAAAAGCATTTATGCAAATTGATTTTTTTAATAGCTTCCACATTATGAACCTTCAAAAGAAAGTCAATGAGTAAAATACTATATCATAGTAACTGCTAGCCTCTCTTTTAATACTAGGAGAAGAAAGAGGCCAAGGTGACTGAACTGTTTATCCCTTGGTTGTTCTCGGTAACTTAGAAACATTGTCAGACTGCATTATTCTGATGAAAATATCAAAGGAAAGAAAACAGAGAAGACTATTACATTCACAAAAGGAACGAGCTGCAGACATCCCCATATTGATCACCTGTGTGGATGCTGCCATTTGGTAATAAGTGGTTTTGTTTACCTCAGACAGAAATAGATAATAGGTCAGGCTGACCTTGTGTCCATGTGAGGGTGGAAACACCTCCTTCTAGGAGCTGTTTTCGCCCTTTCATGTGAAGCAGTCATGCCAGGCAGGCTGGATGCTGGTGTGCCTTGTGCCTGCTGCACCTTGAGAGTTTCAGGGCACTCCCCAGGCAAAGCTCAGCCCACCATATTAGCAGCCTTCAAATCAGGTTCTGACCCTCTGCACCAACAAACAGGCAGGATCCTGGCACTTCACCTGTGGCATCTCCAGCCACAACCTTCAACACAGTGAAACTGCCTTCACCTGCACCTGACAATCAAAGTTGCCCAGAATTAGGCAATAAAACTTTCTCTACCAAAAACGTGCAACAACCTAGTGCAATAGCACAGAACAGCCCACAAGCTGATCACTTCAAGGATGTGCTGCCTAGCCCTCTGATGCACTTCGATCACAGCTGCAAATATAACCAGTCATACAAAACACTCTTGAACTTTCTGAGGCTGAGAAGTTGAGTCCCTGGTGCAGCCAGCTGTAAATCACCAGTTTTCACCAATCTTTGGGTCACCTTTTTACCCAACACAAATAAATCACAAAGGATATTTAAATGGAAAGGATGACAGTATTACAGTAACTGCTCATTTTAAAAGCAATCACCTGACAGAGAAAGGAAAAATAAGAAGCATTTCCATTTTCTGTTATTGCTCACCTAGTAAAATTTCTTGTCTCCCTTTCAGATGTTCTCACTCCAAATTTCATCATTATAACAATAAAATTAGGTAAGTTTACAGCCAAAAGGAACCTTAAGAGATCTGCTGGTCCAGCTCCTTGCAGCAAGGCAAGATCAACTACCTACACCTTGTCTGATGCTGAATTTGGACTTAAAAACCTTGACAGAGGAGTCCAAAATATCCCTTGTGAGTTTGCTGTTTCAATTGTTTGTCCTGGAAATAAGCATGCAGACCTACCCACTCAGCACAAAAGCAACCACAAAATGAAGCATTGCTTCTGTGCTCCCTGCCAGCCTCTGGTCTGAGCACACTGCTCCATCTAAGCCCTAGGACCTTCCTGGGTGAGCAGGGGTCAGCAGCTTCCCACTGTGCAGCTGTGGCACACTTACCACAAGCCCAGCCTCAAGATCCCGGCTGCCTTGCGTTGCA
Source organism: Agelaius phoeniceus (assembly GCF_051311805.1). Classification (NCBI taxonomy): domain Eukaryota; kingdom Metazoa; phylum Chordata; class Aves; order Passeriformes; family Icteridae; genus Agelaius; species Agelaius phoeniceus. The sequence continues at coordinate 94,552,245 of NC_135267.1, read as the reverse complement.
CAAGGGCCACAGTTTCATTGCTCTAATAGGATATGTCACCTTGCAGTCAGAATTTGAACGGCACAAAGTACATTGAACAAGTTCACTCTTCCCATAATTTAAAATCAGACACTAAATAAGGTGTCAGCAGGCTTCCCACAAGGATCTACCTGTAAAGTCTTTATTGTTGTGTTTGCTTTGAAGTCAAGAGGAAAAAAATTCTTGTTTGCCAACTTATAATTCAAAAAATGCCAGAAGAATCTTCTTTCAAACAAACAAGATGCAAAAGAAATGCTGGCACCAAAGTGGTGCAGTCTTGTGAATTATGGAGTTATGGAATCATTTTGAAAGTAAATTGTATGCTACATAAATGTTCATGTTAATAAGAATAGATTTCTTCCACAGAGGGGGAGATACAGATCAGAGACACCAAAACTGTTTATGGTCAGCCATCGGAACTGTTTACTTGGTACACGGGTATGCAGCAGATAATAAAAAGAGGACATTCTAGTGTGGAAGAACTATATAATAAAAATGAGGAGAAACCTTCTCTTTTTATAAAACACATCTGAGCCTGCAGTCCTGCAACACCTACTGCACAACAAAACTATTTCTGTCACTTGCAAATCTAGAAGCCTGCCTTTGTCAGCCATTTGCATGTGAGGGATCAGAGCAGCCACTGCTCAAGTGAATCAGTCATTTTTCTTGAAAGAAATTAAAGCTCTGAGCCCTGCTGAAAGAGTCCTTTTGTATTTTTCCAGCAATTCTGTTATGTTTTCCATTTGTTCTGGTTTAGTCTGATTTATACCATTCTCTGGTGTTTGAGCCCAACAGCTTCCATTTTAGAGATAAACAAAACACTGTAGGGGCATTAAAAAGGCAGATACCAGACACCAGTTCAGTTCCATGCACCAGAGCATTCACCAGCACCTGAGCACAGCTGTGCCCAGCAGGGCCTTGCACTTACCTGTGGAAAACATCTCATTGTAAGTGCTGATCCTGTTTCTATTGTGTGTGTGTAACCACACATGTTTTTCTGTGAGCACCTAGTAGGCCTGAGTATGTACAGAAGTACAGAAAGGCTATATCAAAAGTTGGGAAGTTTGCTGTTTGAAATGCCATTTTGGAGTACTACCAAAACGAAGCAGACAACAAAAACTACATTAAGGTACAATAAGCCAGATGTGGCTGTTGCAACGCAGCTGTTGTGGGGTACCTCCAACCTTCTGAAACACGCAGCACAAGAACATATTACTGACAACTCATCCCACCAGCAGCCTCAGCCTGTGGCAGCAGCTCTGTGGGAATACCAGGACCAGCAGAGAAGGAGCACAAGAAAAGCTTTTCCAACATGAATGTAAAACCTGAGGTCAACGTTCTCCATTAGCCTGAAGAAAAAGATTTGGTTCAGGCAAGCTGTCAAACCCCACACAGCCTTCTATCCATGTAAGGTTCTTCCTGACAGGAATTAGCTGTGCACACAGCTCTGCTAAGTGGTGGCCTTCAGCACATGAAGGAGCCACAAGCTGGTGGCACTCTTCCAAGGACCTAAACTACGGGCACCTGTCCTTCTCCTGTTAAACACAGCATTTAACACTCACAGCCAAATCTGCACCTCCTGGTTTTTGCTTTATCCATGGCCTATACAGTGTTTGTGAGCACTCCCCACTTCACTCCAGGTCAAATATCCCAGCTGAAACCACAATTTCCAGTTGTGTAACTAACGCTAAAACAATTTAAAGAGTGAGGAAACAGTGACCTTTGAAGAGGAGGGCAGTAATATCTTCTATGGGGGCATCTAGATTCAGAGGAGGATAAACTTTCTTTGGCCATAAAGGTGAAAAACCTGCAAATCGTTAAGTGAATGACCAAGTTGTTTTCCTGCAAGATACCTCCAATCCTAAACTCAAGTGGAAATCAGACATCACCAGTTGTGACCGCAACTGAAGTCAAAGGCAGTTTTGTCATTGAGTTTAACAAAACTAGGATTCACCCTAGGGTAAGGGGCATTGTGTTTTTCAGCAGCCACTCATGTGGAAATTTTGTTTAGATGACTGACTGCCTGGAAGGTAGCAGTGGTAGACCACATAATACCAGAAATGTTTCTGTTAACCCATATACTCCAGCATTTGAAACTGCAGATATTGAAGTACCCTCTTGTCCTCTAAAAAGAGTATGTTTCTATACCCTTGGCTTCTTACTCCACCTGAAGCTGGTTGTGCACCTGAGATACCTAACCCGTTGTTCAGCAGTGCTACTGGGTCTGACTGTTTATCAAGAAACATCAGGGAGTTTTTATGTTCTCACATTGTAAATAATGTGACAGACCTTGAAAATATAATGTGTCTTTTTATAGCTACTGTATGCATTGTGAATTATAACAACTCCTGAAAATAGAGTTGAAAATAGGCTGTTACGTTCCTGCTTCATGTTCACTCAAATTTTGTTGAAAAAAAATCCACTTATATTATACATTGAGAGCATAAGAAATGGATAAGACTATAATAAGTTGGAATCTAAAAATTAATCCAACAGCATGGCTAAAAAATTCTTAAACTAATTTGAGGAATTCATCTGGTACCTGATGATCAGGCTCCAGGTGGAAAAAACATCTGAGCTCAAAAGAACTAACATACATATGAAAGGATATTTCAAAATTCCTCTGAGCTGTGAGTCAGAACAAAAGTTCTTGTCCTTTCTCATGGTTTGACCTCACTCAGCAACAGAAATGCAACCAAAGTCCTTGGCAAGACTGCTTGCTTGAGCATTGGCTTTTCAGTATAAGTCCTACACTTGGTAACATGCATAAGAATTTTTACATGTGCAAATACAGTTTGGTATTAAAACTGCCTTGAAAATGCACATTGTGTAAAGGTTAAAACCACACTGCAGTACAATACAGCTTATGCTTAGCTGAGCTGATTTTACCTGCTGTAATTAGAGAGGGCCTCGCATAAATAAAAGATAAAAATCAGAGGTGGAAGCAAAGTATCAGAAAATTCAGAAAGGTTGCAAAAAAAAAAAAAAAAAAAAAAGAAAGCAAGAGAGCTCTAAATAGCAGGCTTTGCATCTTGGGCTTCTTTCTAGTTCAGAAGCATCCATGAAACCTTCCCCAAGCTTTTGTTAATTTCTTCAGTCTAGAAATTAGAGCAGAAGAGAGGGTGTCTCACAAAATTTCCACCATTTCCTGCTTCTCCTTTTTGCAGTGAGTTCCTTAAAAGCACTTCTGTGCTTCCACTATTGAGTCAAGTCACACAACAGGGTCAGAAAGAACCCCAAATTTCCTAAACACCATTCCTAAGGCACAGGAAGTGCTCCTTGGCTCCTTCACGTTCCTGCCCCCTCAAAGAATTTTTCCATCACTATGCAAATGAGGGGAGATGCTCCCATACATCCCTCTCCCCTTACAAACTGCCTCTCTTAGAGGTATATTTTATGTCCACCATCCCTCTTTAGCTGCCAAGGAGCTTTCCACCTCATCACTAGTGCCTTACAGAGCAACCACAAAACCCCGCAGTACAACAGAGCAGAGCTTCTATGGCTGGGACAACTGCTCTTTTCATCAATTCTTCAGCAAACCAGCTGATCATAAAAGCTATTCTTGACTGGGCTGCCTTTGTAATACCAGTCACCAGGAGAACACAGCACTTAGGATTGGCTGTGGCCCTCACTAAAAATACACTGCATTCTCACACAACAACAAAAACTCCCACAAGGGCCAATGGACAGCAGACTAAAAACAGTAACCAAAGCTTTAAACTGCACAAATTACAAAGGTAGAAGAACTGAAAGCAGCATGCCACTAAAAGCCATCTGCCATCTTGGCCCGCCCATGTGTCCCTTCTCCCCAGCAGTGTTTTATATTAGTAATGATGTCTCTGTATTATGTATGACAGAGTCTCTGCTGCTTTGAGAAGCAGTAATATAGATGCTCCTTCAGTCTGGTGCTTTGCATATACACACTAGCTGCGGGAGCAGAAGATCTGCCTCCCATGTCTCTCTCTCTGGATCTAGTTCAGTTGGAAGGCAATATTCACATGCATATATTTTCCAAATCACATGTACATGCTGTATTATCAGGACTCCCATGTGCATTAATAATACACAAAAATACACAGAAGTAAGCATGGATTCAGCCATGATATAGATTAGATGAGGCAGGAAGGGACAACAGAAATACGGGAAGAATCAGCAAATGGTTATTCTGATTATGGCCAGTTTTCAGAATATAAAACATGGTTTAGGTTTTTTGATTAATTACATTTATTAGAAGGTTAATTACTTTACCTGTCATTGAAGTTGTCATTTATAAGAGTCTTTGAAGTGAATTCTCAGAAGAGTTTTGAAGGAAGAGAAATACGAAGCCAGCCATTAGAATAGTCTGAAAGAAGCTTCAGAAATGGAGACAAGGATGGGGCACAGTAGTTCCATAAGGAGAAATACTCAAGATAACTCTCAGTGATCAAGCACAGGCACAAGAAACAGTTTCCCAGGTTAACACCCCTGTAAAAGAACAAAGAAGGGGGAGAGAGGATCCATTAGCCCTGGAAAGGTAACATGGTGATCTGTAAAAACTGCATTTTTTTTCACTACCTAAGCTGATAGGTTAGCTCAGGTGTTTTCATGCAGCCCTGCAAATACCATCCGAGGCAAGAGGCTGTGCTGAGAAAGGACACTGACCAGGGACCAGAAAAAAGACCATAATATTAATCAGAGGAAAAAGCTTATCAGAAGCAGGTTCAAGTGAAATTACTACTTTTGCAGCTGACCTCAGAAACCACTGCAGGAAAAAGAAGTGAGTTATTGGCAAGTTGGTGGAAATGTTTATTTGTTAATTATACAAGTTCATTAATTCAAAGCATTGTGCAAAATACTCTGCCTAACCCACTGGAAGTGTGAGAATCCAAAACGGTTTACCTGGGGTTCAGTGGGTGCTCTCACAAGACACAGAGCTTGCAGATCTCTGGTACCACATGACTACAGACATTAGTTAGTTTACCTCCAACTTTCTGCTCAAAGAGATCTTCTCCTGCTCCAGTAACTTCCTCAGCTTTCCCAGCTCACTTGAGGAGACTTTGATGGACATCTGAGTAACTGTGGTTTTGTAAGGAATGTGCCATCACCACATCTCAACTCTCTCAGGAGAAAGGCTGAAGGCAAGGGATATATCCAGGATGAAGGCAGGGAGGACTGAAGAGGTGGACAGCACAAAAAAAAGAGGTGGAAAGATACAAAAGCAAAGGAAGGACCAGACAAGGAAAACTGCACAGGAGAAAGAGGGAGGGAGAGGAATTATCAAAGAAGAAGGAAAATAGAAACCCAAAGCTGAAAAGGTACATCATGTGTAATGGTGGGTAACCAGCAGCTTAGGGAAGAACAAAGTCTGCAAAAAATAGGACAAAGAAATAGCATGATGGAATGGTTGAATTCATGAGGAACCAGAGGAACCAGAGAGACAAATGAGCTGTCCATGTTCAGAAAGACAACAGCAAAGGATATATAGTAGATGTGGTTTTCTATTTCCTGGTTAGAGCATTTATCACTGTTAGAATACGAGAATTGTTCCACAGCTGAGTTGGAGATCCCAAGCCAGTGTAATCTGTATTTGAGCACAGGATGTTATATACTAGCAGATGTCCTCATTTTCAAAGGTCCTAAAAAAGCCATCCTGCGACAGTAAAAGTTATTTTACTAGATTCATAATTTGGACTCATCAAGCCCCAGCTCAGAGAACTTCTGGACAAGAACAGCTATTTGGCTAGCACACAGTATGGGTGAATCTGTTCTTGGAGTCAAAACTTTTTAGGTATTCTCCCAGGCAAGCTGCTCAACTTGTGGCTCCTTATACCTGTGAGATGAGAACGTCTAATTCTATAATTCCCAGGAATATTGGCCTAGGTATAAGAAGTGCGATGAGATCCTCAGGAGAAAGGATTAGTTTTAAGTCCAGAGAGTTGACATTTACTTTTTTTTTTCCAATCTGCTGTTTCTTGTAACTCCAAATCAAAAAGGATGTGATGGTGCAGGCGACTGGCGATAGCATTGTCACAACAGCGGCATCGCAGTACAGAGAGCCCCAGCTCAAAAGGCAGGAGGAAGCACATGAGTTGCTACATCAGAAAGGACTGGCAGCACAATGCCCTGTGTGGATGCCAGATTCACTGCTCTCTGAAAACTGCACTTTCAAATCCACCATTCGCCTCATGTTTGAGTTTAAGGTGACGGTTATAGGGGAAAAATATATTTTAAAAAATATTCTAAGCCTGAGACTTTACATTGCTCTTGATTCTTGCAGCACATGGAGGAAGTCAGCAATTTTGCACTGAAATGCCATTGAAGTGTTGGTCTGGACTGGGCTTTCTCTTGGCATTCTGGCTGTTCCTGCCTTTGTAAAAACTATCAGGCAAGGGTTTGTTTCTTTGTGAGAGATTTAATGAAGCTACAGACATCTATTTTAGCCAAAATGATTTCATCTGTTTTTCCTCCAAGGCTGCCCAGCTGAAGAGTTATCATCAGCATTTTTCTCATCACAACTGTCAGTCATTGGTTGATGACCAACCTACTATTCACTTCTTCCAGCCCCTCTCCAGACTCGCAAACATCAAACAGTTCAGATGTAGATCAGAAAAAATAGTATAAATAAAAACTAGTAGAGAAAATAAAAACTCAAACTACTCTTCAGAGATCTGTACATATTTTACTTCACACTGAAGGTATTTAAGAGAGAATCTACAGGCTACTTCCTGACTTCTGGGGATGTTGAGCTTCAGGCTCATGGTTTGGCCTCTTTTTTTAGCCAGGAAAGCACAACTTCGGGATAGAGGAAGAATTGCTTATGGATCCAATTACAGGACTGAAAGCCAGGAAACTGTGAATATCAATATTATCACCAGAATTTTCCCTTGTAAATCACTTAATTTCAATGCCTCCTCATTCCTGTGTCTGTCTGAAGACAGACAGACTTGCCTACTTTTAAATAAGTCTCAAAGTTACTGGCAGAGAATCCCTTAGGCCAAAGTCAGATTTGATTCTTGAGCACTTGTCAGGAGTTGAATATGTAAATTCCCAAGATTAGAAAGAGCAATTTCAAGGTAAAAGAGGACCTGTTTACAGGTTCTGAAGAAGCTTTGGGGAAGCCCAAACATGTTCAAGATTGATCTTGTAGACAGTTCTTTTCTTACTGACCTGAGATTTGTGTTCTTTATGTAGCACTGGACTACAGTTGGAGGCATTTTCTTCCTGTCATTTGGGAGTGCAAAAATGTTGCATGAAAAATTGCTCATTTGACAGTCAAAACATTTGTTTCAGTACTGAGAAACATAAGAAACATTTAGTAAAAACATCCTAAGAAACAGAAATGTTTCACTTATTTACATAGGCATTAATGCTAATAGAAAAACTAAACGGGGGTTGATATCAGGCAATATTCTCTTAGTCTTTAACTCCCATGGGGTATTACAAGGAGTTGCTGCATGGGCTATGATATTGCAAGCTGGGCAAGCTTAATTTAAGATAAAATACTTTCAGAATTAAATAATAATAATAATTTTTAAAAATATGCAAGCTTTTCACCATCCATTTTTATCTAGTGAGAGACAGACCCAAGAAATGTGATAATATACCTGATGTACTCGGTACAGAATGTCTGGTAATCAAAATAGGTCAAATGCAGGGGGAAATTTTAGAAATTCTTAATAACATAAAGTCATTTGGCAAGATTCATCACTTTTTAAGGGTGCGTTACAAAGTGACTTTTCTTGATGTAAAGTACAGCTATAAGCAGATATTTGATCAATGTAAAAACATGGATCATCAGTCCACCAACATCAGAGACATCCTGATTTACTTAGATCAGCTGCTCTGCCAAAAGCTGTGTCTTCAGGATGATTAGGTCCTGCCTATATGCACGAGGAGCGGCCAACTGCATTTTCATTAAGGCTCCCAAATGAAGCGGGAAGATCAGGATGATGATGCTGGAAATTGTGTACTGCTGATTTGAATCCTAGCAGCATTTGCTTAGGAGTGAAAATAACTGCAGAAGCCAAGTTGAAACTAATGGGGAGTTTGTTTCAAAAATTTACTTTTCATCATGAAATGTTACAGTTTCAAAGGCACAGTCCAAGAGTGGAATAACAGTGGGTGTAAAAATTCCCTTGCACATTTGGAGAGGGATCCATCTCACACCAATGCAATGTAAACAAATATAAAACACATAACAGAGCAGATCTCTAGTTTATTTAAAGGAGCTCTATTCCAAACCACAGAGAGATAGTTAATAATTCCGCAAAGACAGCCTAGAGAAGGAACAGAATTAAACCCCAAAACAGGATATACCCATCACTTATTGGAGAAGTTGATGAAAAAATACACTGGTTTCTCCAGCAGTGTTGGAAAAAGACACAGGCATTAAAATTAAAAGTAATATCCACAATGAAAAAATAAGCAAAAAGTAAGAGATTATGTTCTAGCCCCAGCTGAAGTGTATACAAAACAAACAAAACAGAACTTAATGATACACATAATTTCTCCTGAAAAGCAGAATGTGAGGTTACAAAATCCCCCTAGAAATACAGAAAGGCTGGCAGGAGACCTTGCTGAAAGCAATGAATTATTTGCAGTAATCACTACCCTTAAAAGCCCAGACGTCCAGAAAGAGTCCAGAACATTCCAAATTTATTGGGGACAACACCTCCTGTTTTCCAAGCTTTCAGAGGGGCCCCAGTAGCTGCTACCTCAGCCAAACTCATGTAAAATTATTAAAGAAAGTGAAAAAAAGATTAAACTGGAAATAAAAGGTGAGTTGAAGAGTCCTTAGAATAAATCAATAGATGAATATTAAACAGTCACTTGGATTAGAAAGTACATATTCAAGAGCTCCAAAACAAAGATGTTACTAAGTTACTGAGGGAGGCCTGTAACCAAGACCTCTATTCTGTCTCAGTATCTGAAAAAAGAATAGGCAAAAAATGTGAAAATACTGGTATGTTTCCTAAGGGCTCCATAGAAGACTGAATGAGAGATCAGGACACCTGACCTCTGTAGCAGATAAATTGCTAGAAACTAATATAATGAATAAATTAGTAAACACATATAAATATTATGTTCTGGGGAAAGATTCCACAGTTTCTACAAAAAGGAGTCATCCCTCACAATTTTTTATAAGTATTCAATGAGCATATGGACTAAGACAGTACCAGGTCAAAACAGTGTGAACATCTCCACTTGCAGTGAAGCCAAGCATGCCCAGAATAAGAAGTTAATAGCAGAAATCAAACTGCACAATTGGTTTTCCCAATGGAAAAAGGTTTCAAGCATGTTCTTCACTCTTACTCATAAACAACCTGGGGAAGCAGTACAAGTGAGGTGACAAAGTTTGCTGGCAATACAGCATTGCTCAGAAGAGCCAGAGCTGAAGCTAATTGTGAAGAGCTGCTGAAGGATGTCATGAGCTAAGATGAAACTCAGTGGTGGGAAATGGCAGCTAACACACGTGGGGAAATATAACACTAGTTATAGGTACACAGTGATCAGCACTGCCCAGGAGAGAGATCTTGGAGTCACTTTGAATAATTATAAAAGGTCACCTCAGTGCCAAATGCTGTCAGAAATGCCCAGAGGGGCTTTTAGGAATTGCCAGGAAATAAAATGAGAGAAAAACAAAATGAAAAAAAAAAAATCCATCTTGCTGCATAAATCTACAGTGCACCTGCATCTTGAATACTTCTAGTCTCTATCTCAGAGGACAGAATGCTTAGGAATGTTATGAAGAGGGGTGAAATAGCTGACCATAGGCACAGGAGAGCTTTTTTTGCAGTGAGAAATGAGACTGTAGCTCATCAGACTGGAAAAAAAATACAGCAAAAGAGGGATGTGATAAAGTTTACAAAAGCATGAATGGTAGTAAGAAGGTGAACATGGAATGATTATGTTAATACAAAGAGCTGGGGCACTCAATGAAATTATCAGATAGAAAAACTTTTTTTAAAAAAATTATTCTTCATGCAACACAAATTCTGATATTTGCTGATATTTCGCAACATGGTGTTGCGAAAGCCAGAAGTATAAATGGGTTCTAGAAAAATGAATGGAGAAATAAATCTGTGAGAGACTATTAAATACAGTGCAATCAGAAGTTCAGAAAGTTTCTAAAGTCCTGATTGCCAATATCTTGGAGGGTAAATCTTTGGGTTGCCTCTAAATTTTCAGAAGGTGATGCTGTTGCTGCTTTATGTTATGGCTGTCCTTCAAAACTGACCAGGAAATCTAGAGTGTGTCTTATGCAAAGCATGTAGTCACATAACAGAGATGTTCTCTATCCTCAAAAATATAGCCTGTGTGGGGAGAAAAGCTGTAAAAGTCAGGACACTCAGCTTCAATTTGCTGCTGAATCTGAGAAACTCTGGATTTTTTTTCAAGCAAGTGTCATTGCTTGTACTAGGTAATCAGAAATTATGGGATGAGATAAAGAATAGCAAGATGTTGTAAACAGGGTGGCTCCTGAGAGTGCCAGTAAGAGTGCCAATAAGATGCATTTACTTTGGACTTACTTTAAGAAATAAGATAAATAATCAACCCATAGAAATGCTTCACACCATAATACCCAAATTAGCAGATTTGTAGTTCAACAGTGTGAAGAAACCAGCTCAGATCAGGACTGGTTGATGGCAAGTGAGCCATGGTTTAGTGCACAAAGTGGACTCAACTGTGATAAATATACCAAGATTTAAGGATACTATGGTGTGACTTAGATGCTCCTTCAGTTATGCACAGGAAAACCATGCAAAGCCATTAGCTCTCAGTTCATGGAGCAGGATCTGAGTGCAGCAGCTTCCAGCAGGGACACTACTACCCACCATCAGCTAACGCTGGACAGGCTTCACGGAGCATTGGGATTTGCTCTCTGACTACACCGAGTGAAGGCTGTGCTGCTAAGGATAAGACCAGGCAATATCTCTCTTTTCCCACAGAGATACTGGAGCCAAGGGTACCCTGGCCTATAGCACCACAGGGCTGCAGGCATGATTTGACACAATAGGAATGGGAAAGAAATCTGCTATTGTGACCTCTCTTGCTGCAGCTTGCCATGGCAGGTAGGATATCCACAGAAGTTAAAGTCAAACATGAGGGCCTGTTTCACTCTTCATTCAAAGATACAGCTGCTGCATATCCAGAGGGATGCTCTCTTCCCTGCTTCCAGGAAGGATTTTCTGGTTTTGCAGCCAGGAGTAAGACCATCAGCATGTTTCAAACAGGTGATGCATGGAGAAATAAGCAATTTCAGAACTGATCTGAAAAGAATCAAAATAGTGTAAGATGCCTAGTGACAGATGAGGAAGTAAAAGAAGAAGCTTTCTGCTTCTGTTATCTTTTGCCACTTCCTATTAATAATTTCCCTTGCACATCATTCTCTTCTTTCCTGCTCAGTAGCTGATATGGCTTCTTCCTTGCTGACAAGTAGATACTCATCACCTTAGATTCCCCAAGTTGGATTCCAGCTAGCTATCTGGAGAAAATGGTTTCCATGCCTGTTAAAAATGTCCTAAGAAGCTTTGCCCTTCCTCACTTAAGTTTGTGTGCATTGCAAGGCAACATATTTATTCCCAAAGAAGGAGATCATTAAAGGCAGTAAAAAAATAAATCATGATAGTAGAAAATGGAGAAATCACAATCTTTGTTCCAATATTTTCAAGAGAAACTTGAGATCACATGGATAAAAGTAGTATTCTGAGAGAAGTTGCATCTGAAGTAGACATGAGCAATGAACAGAACTTGTATTGTAACACTGCTTTTCATCCTCTCTCAGCACAGAGTGTCTCATAAAAGAAAAAACGTGCAGCCTTGGCCTGAGTCCTGTGTGTGGTTTTGAGGGCCACAAGGTAAGAAGGATGTAAAGCTATTAGAGTGTCCAAAGGGTAATGAACAGGGTGAAGGATCTAGAGGGGAAGGCACACTTAGCTTGTTCAGCCTGGAGAAGACTGAGGAGAGACCTCACTGCAGTTGCAACTCCTCATGAGGGGAAGAAGAGGGACAGGCACAGATTTCTGCTCTGTTGGTTCCCAGTGACAGGACCCAAGGGAATGGCCTGAAGCTGTGTCAGGGCAGGTTCAGGATGGATGTCAGGACAAGGCTCTTCACCCAGAGGGTGTTTGGGCACTGTAACAGGCTCCCCAGGGCAGGTGGTCACAGCATCAAGCCTGGCAGAGCTCAAGAGGTGTTTGGACAACGCTCTCAGGCATTTGGTATGACTCTTTGTGGTGTCCTGGGCAGGTTCAGGAGTTGGAATTTGATGATCCAAGTGGATCCTTCCAACCCAGAATATTCTGTGATTCTGTGATCCCAGAGACCCTCTTTCCAACTCTCAAATATGGATGAATGTGAAGTATTTGCATGTCTTCCTTGCACATGAACATGCTTCCTTGTGCATTTAAAAATATTCATGCAGGACAATCACTGCATGCACCTGAAGGTTTTGATTGCAGTTTCAGAGTTGTATATAAGCATTTTGGAAGCATGCAGTCAAAGCACAGGCACAGCACAGCATAGAGCAACCTCTAAGGGTCCCAGCTGCAGCAGGAGACCAGATAGAGATGGATGAGAGAATACTTCTTACTGCATACAAGAATGGAGTTCCCAAGGGAACTGCCATAAATATTTTCACTGTAAGACTCTGATCCTTGTATATTTATACCCCACAAAGTATCCCCAAAAAGTGCACTGAAAAAAAAACAGCATTTCTGCAAAAAACCCATAAGGAAATCAGATTTAGAGTGGGACACTTCAAAAGCATATTTCATATCACGATAGGTCTGCCTCTCATTAGGGAAAAGGACCCCATTTTTCAGGGAAAAGCTCACAAGCCAAGCTGGTGTGTGTGGTAGAGAAAAAGAAAGAGGCCTATTTTCAAGTTCAAAACACCACACAAAAGCAAGGTCATGTTTCCAGCAGTTTTGGTGGGGTTAGGTTACATCCAGTTCCAATGATGCTATACATATCAGACTTTAAAATAATACCTCACTTGATCTTACTCAGTAGAAAAGACAAACCACATAAAACAGGTGCTAGAGAGCAATGCAGCCTCCCCACCGTTATCTGGTTTACAAACAGTAAACTCTTTAGCCCTATTATTGTTCTCTCATTTGCCACATTCTAGCTCCAAAAGGCACTCTAGTTGTCTAAATTGTTAGCAGCTTTTATAGCCAAAGATAAGTATCCATCACTTTTAATTTTCATCGTTGCATCTGTTTTGTCATTTAGCTGCAGCAGGTTGTATTACAATGATTAATGAGGAAATGGATACAAACATTTTTATTTCGAATAGCAGCTCCCGGACAAGATCTGGAAAACAGAACCAAGCCATATGATTGTAAAAAAATAAATAAATACACACACACACACAAACCTAAACAAGTGGGCATTGTGCCACTCTCTCTGTGAACACCCTTGAAATGCAAATATCTCTAGAAAGAAAGAAAAAGGTGTATTTTTCACATTTGCTCATGTGATGGTTTGTTTGCCTGTTTTCGTTGGAGGGGGGTGTTTTGTTTTACAATTATTTTGGCCCCTTTTATTTCACATAAATGTCCAGCTCAAGTGTGCCACATCAACAAATGGGTTCATTTATCTTTCAGGGAAAAGCCAAACATTGCATTTCTGTTCAGAAAAGGTAGCATATATAAAATGTACTGCTAATAGCAGAGGCCTTTAGCATGAAAAATAATAAATTTTATTGCTCTCTTTCAGACATTTGCTGTAAACATATTTCATCTGTAATTATATTCCCAAAAAAAGTATTGTAGTTACCTACAAACTTAGAAGGCAAATAATATTTTAAAATTCCTGCTGGATGGAGAAAAGATTGTACGTGCTTTTTGCAGAAAGCAGAAGAGTCTTTCAGGTTAAATCCCCTTTAGAACAATCCTTCAATTCAAAAGAATTAACTTTATTTCCTTAATACTGGTATTATATTCACTAAGTTCAAAGATTTTTCTAGGACAGCAAGAAAATTTATAAAAATATAGCCACAGGAAAGAATTATCCATCTAACAAACAAAATGTGTAAAACACAGATGAAGACTATAATATTAGACTGAGATAAATAATTTAGCTGGAGACCTATTAGATTCTACACTTTCATGTCAATGAAGCATTTGGCCTACCGATGTATTTTTGCCTACTCTGCCAGGCAGGGCTCAGGCTCTGCAGGAGAATACAGCCGTGGATCTCTGCAGGAAGAGAAGACCTTTTTTCCCAAGTAAAATGTTCCCTAACTCCACAAGGGAGGTTGGCAGTAGATCTCAAACTCTGGCCTGTCTTTTTAATACCCCTACAATAGCTCAGTTGGATTGAGACCAGCTGTTGGTGCATTACCATTTGTAAATGCTTTAAGCAACTACTCCTTGTTTTCTTGGCAACACGTACTGTGAAGGGGGGGGGGAAAAAAGCACTTTCATTCAGACATTAAGAATTGCTAGATGCCAGCTTTGGCTTACACAAGCTATTGTTTGCACAGCTCCCTTCAACAAGTTTTCACCAAAAAAAAAATCCTGTAGAGATAAATTGAGCCCCTAAAATTCTGATTTACATTATCTACTTCATTGGAAACAAGATTCCTTTTTTTTAATCCAATGATTTAAGGTCACAGGTCTTTCAGAGTTTCAGTTTCCACAACACCCCCACAAAATCAACCAGATTGTTTTAGGAATTAAAATTATAACTTTCTTACTCACTGTTTAAAAATAACAGTGATTTTTTTTCCTGCTAATATAAGCATAAAAAAAAGATCTAAAATCAGATTTTGAGCATATGGAAGCTTGGGTGCAGGGGTAAAAAGAAAACAAAAATTACATTGGCATTATACTTCAGCATTCGAGAAATACTGAGAGTCTTAAAATACCAGATTGATAGATTGGGTTGCCACAGTAAAAAGAGCCTAGTCACAGTAGAGAACATACACCAACATTTTTTATGATTATTATTGTTGTTCTTGTTCAGATATAAACAGTTCCAGTGACCTTTCATTGCCTCATCCTTTCCAACCACCCCTACTAGAGCTTGGTGTACTGGAAGTGTCTAAGCATGAATGCGAGCATCTTGGTGGCTGCAGCTGCTAGTACAATAGGATTAATTTGCCATCCACCAACTCTAATGCCCTTCTGTTTCATCTTCTTTCCCCACCAGGGGCAGTGGTGACAGCATCTGTTCCACTGTTATTTTAGTGGCGCCTTTCGTGCTGTTATAGTTAAGGGTCTGTCAGCATTTCCATTACACACACACACGCACACACACACACACACACCACACACACACACACACATTTCTTGAGGAAAGGAATGGCTCAAATCAGCCTCCAGGAAAAAAAAGAATACTAAATGCATTGGGGTTGACAATGGTATGAGTGTGTCAGAAAAGAAGCATTTGTATGTTTGATTTTGTGGTATTATTTGAGAAAAAGAAATGGAGATACAAGAGGCTCCAAGTAACCTATTTTGCATTTAGCAATGGCAAATAATGGTGGAAGTTGATTTGGATTGCTCTATAATCACAGAGAAAGCAACAATGCCAAAATAAAAAAAAGTCAAAGGAACAAAATCTAAATAAGGTAATTGTTCCCTACCAAGCACCTTCTTTTTGGTAATTAATTTAGACGACAGGATACTACTTTAAAAGCATCTCAGACAAGATTTGATGAACAGATCAGCAGTTGTGGGTGACCAACTCTAAATACCTATCAGGAGCCTCAGATCTCTAAGTTGAGAGTGGTAATCACAGAGTATCCACCACTGCTCTGGCCAACCTGTGCCAGTTCCTCGCCACCCTCAGAGCAAAAAACTTCCTCTACTATCTAAACCTACTGCCTTTCAGTTTGAAGCCATTCCCCCCTCACTACAGGCTCTTGTAAAAAGTCCTTCTCCATCTTTCATGTAGGCTCTGTCCAGGTACTGAAAGGGCACAGTTAGGTCACCCCAAAGCCTTCTCTTCTCCAGGCTGAACAAATCAAATTCTCTTTGCTTGTAGGAGAGGTGCTCCATAGCTCTAATCAGTTTGGTGGCCTCCTCTGGACTTGCTCCAACAGATCCATGTCTTTCTTTGCTGAGAACCCCAGGGCTGGATTCAGTACTCCAGGTGGGGTCTCACCAGAGTGGAGTAAGGGGACAGAACAAGAAGAACAAGTTTTCTGCAGGCAGTAAAGAACACCAAGAGGTAACAAAATCTCCCACTGCCAGGAGTGGTTTGAGAACCTATAGGTGGCAGCTCCCAGCCTCTCTGATATGTGTGGGATATAAAGGGTAATGCTTTCTGCAGTCTGCAAGACACAGGCTCATCCCACTGGTGCTTTGTGGGAGCTGTTGCCCACACACACATCTGACTCATGAACAAGGCTTTCTAGCCACAAAAGGAACAGAAAAAAAGCAAGTGCTGGGGCAATTAGAGAACGGGTCAACTTATTGCAGCTAAGAAACCCTCTGGAAGATGATAGGCTTGAGGTTAAGCCACTTGGGGCTGCTTCACAGACCCCACAGGTGGTTTCTCTCCTCAAGCTATGCCAGACTTTCCATGTGAGATGATTTTGCATGTGCGGATTTCCACCTAATCCAAGAGAACTTTGAACTAGCAGAACTCATCTGAATTCTCAAAATAAATGCCCTCTTCTTTGGCATGCTTCACTACTGCAGGCAGGTATGACTCCTGCAACGGAAGGTAGGAATCATGTTTTTCCAGAGATCTCTCCTTACAGAGAGAAATTAACAGAAAATTTAGAGGGTCAACACAGATCTTTCCTAGTACCAGAGTACTCACTATAGGATTGGTATAATCTGTAATGCCAGATGTGAGTCTCCCCCTAGTCATACCAACACCCTACCATTTACAGCACTTTCTGCAAATCTCTCCAGCATTTTGAAGTAATAGTGATGATTTATCTTGCAAAATACAGAGACAAAAGAAATTTAGAGTTAACTGGGGATTTTCAAACTAGGAGGGTAAAAAAAAACAGTTAAGCAATTAGTTTGGAGGCAAGGCTCTGAAGCAATGCAGATTTCTTTAGTTACAATCATGGTAGGCACAGTCCAATCTCTGTGATTCAAAATGGATTAATAACATGATGTTTCTTTTTCAAGTTACATTATCAAATACCTAGGTGTCTTTTGTCACATCACTTAACTGCTCTGCATTTCAGCATCCTCATCTGTGAAATGGAATAGGTAATTAAACACTCATGAATGCTTTGGGACTCTTTGGTGGAAAGAATTATTATGGTGTCTTATTACTGTGAGACAACATGCAATTGTCTCAGGTCTCTGTAACAGCTGAGCCTAAACAGAAAAGGAAGAAAAATCTAAAAGCTCCACTGAGATCTTCTGCCCTATCCTCTGCAAGATGCAACTACTACTTCAGTCCATTTTCCATGCTGAAGAAATTGCTCTGAGGTTGATCATGCTGTGAAAATATTATCATGTTGCAGGACTTTCAAAACTAATCTGAGAAAGGATAAAAAAATAACATCTCCCAGAAATATTGCATCCATGGATGGTAGGAATTATTTAAGATATGACTGAAAAGAGGAAACTCAAAAGAAGAACACATCATATAAAGATATAAAGCCCTCCCCTCAGGAAAAAAAAAAACAAATCTAAAAGCAGCAGAAACCCACTCCCCACTGTACAGACATTTTCCCAAAAGCTCACAGCAATGAAAAACATTTTATATTGTCCAAAATCATGCCAGCAGAGAGATCTAGGTGGCTACTGCCCACCTCACAGCACTGAAAAAGCAAGTGCCCAGTGGGTATCATTCTCCATTATCTCTCAAACCTTTGCCACCAGTGTACAGATAGAAGTGACGGAAAAATGAAAAGTGTGTATATTGTAAGCATTGGTTAAACAACCCCACAGTAATTCTTATTTGCTGGAGGTTTTAGAGAGCAGATGTAGGATTGGCAGGGGCTGGGAGCTGGCTATATTGTTCTAGCACATTTAGAGCCAACACGGAAAGAACACGGAAAGCTGCATTTTTGTGTGTGTATGCATGTGAATGTCTGTGTGTACGTGCATGTGTGTGTGTTTGCCTTTTGCCATCAGCTCATCTAAGGTTTCTTGGATTCACACTGACACATAACAAAAAAAAAAAAAAAAAGCTAGGTTGGTTCTCTTCCAAAAGAAATATGACTTATATCAGCTGCTGCATGAGAGTCTCTCAATTGCCACTACTAAGCTGCCTATTTTGCAGTAGCAAGTGGCCATGTGCTGTAACGCACTGATTGCCTGCTTTGGTGGTATCGGTTGCTAGAATAAGGGCAAACAAATGGGGAACCAAATATAAAAAGCAGCCAGCAGCACTGAAGAAGCATTACAGCTGCCAGGCAATAACTTAGATAGTTACAGCTGCCATCACCTAGTTCACGCAAGCTTTTTAATATCTTTTGGCAGCGCTTGGTGTCACAGCACAAAAGGAAAGTTGGCACTTTCTAGCATACTTTGTTTGACATAACTGTGGGCAGAACCCAGCTGATACCTTCATCAATGTGTGTGTGTTTGCTCTTAAGGTACGTTTTAGCAGATCAAACATTGTTTTTCTCTTTCTGTTGCACACACCACAGTTAAATCATAGGTTGGGAACCACACCAGATAAATGGGAAAGAGCACACTAAGCTGCAGCACACGGCCAGTCCCAGCAGCACCTCAGATAAGGAACACAAAAAACCCTGAAAAAAAAAGAAAAATATAGTACAGCAGGAGGGCCTGTGGAGGGAGGTTTAAAAAAAATAAATATACTGCTTTGCCAAAATGTTCTCCTGCCTCGCCAGTAGCAGCAGCAGCCTCAGAGCCAGGCCAGATTCTCTTCTCCATTTACCGTACTTATAAAAAACCCACAAGCACAAACACATAGACCATCACATACACATAATTAAAGCATCGACATCCCTTACTGTGATTTACAATCCACACCACCAGAAGTACACAGGCGCTCCCAGGATTTCATCAATGTCTCATCTGGTGCTCTTGGCAAACCCAACCTCTTCCTTAGACACAGCACATGCTGCACCTCGTTCTCTCAGAAATGGGGATGCAGAGCTCTTCCCCTTATGTGAACTAGGGAAGACAAGCACTAAATGTGTCAGCACTGGCTGATTTGCTGCTGTGGGACCTCATTTTGCAGGAGATTAATAAAAGACTAGCCTGCAGCATTGACTCTTGAGACTGCTTTCTATCGTCACAAGCCTTCTCTGTGGCCCACGAATTTGGGTTACAATATTGTACACAGGACTGGACAGCCTCTGCATAATGATATTATTTTGCAGCTCTTAAAAACAAATATACAGGGGAAAAAGTTCTGCCCCCAGGAGCTTCCATTGGCCATGAACAAAACAAGCCCATAAACCTCTACCTGAAATCAGCCCAGGGTTCTAATAATGTATTGAGTTCATTTATTTGTAATTCATCCCCTTAAATAAATGCACTTATCTTTTAGGCCTCTGGCACTTGAACAGCGTCAAAAAGCTACAGTATTGAAACGAGAAGCTTTACAAGAATTTTCAGGTGTAACACACCAACAAAGAGTAGCAATTCCAATACAACTAGTTAACACACCCACTATGAAAAAATTTCCTGCCACTCACACTAGCCCTGTGCCTCTGACATACCAGCATACCAATTTGCTACGCAGGCCTACCTCCTTAACTGAGGCCTTGCTGGAAATGTGCCTGAACACTGAGGGTCACTATGATAAAGTGAACATGGAGGTATACCAGCCCTCTCATTTCCTAATGAGAGGTTCAATTAAGCTGACAGGAGGAAAAAATGCAGAGCAAATATCAAAATCTCCATTTGAAAATTAGGAAACTACAGCACATGGATGTGAGATTGGTCCAAGCCTGACCCAGACAAGAGGGGCAGAAGTTTGGTCATCCTGAGTTCACATTCAACACCTCACCCCCACAAGCCAATTGCACCCCTGAACAACAGAGTGAAGAGGGCTTCCCTTCAGGAAGAAGTGGAGTCCTTCCCCTGTCTGCCTGCAGCTCCATGGAAGCCGGGGGCTTTTGCTGAATCCAACCCCAAAGGTTGGATTCAAAGAAACACCAAAGGGACATTAAGGAAGTGTTTGCATGTTTTCCTAATGCATAGTATCTATACTGGACATTCCTTGGGTAAGCCAGATATTGACAATAAAATGAAAAGGCATGTCAAGAATCACACCAATCTGAATTATTTATTTGAAGCTGATCTAGGAGCAAACTGTTTTAATGGCAACATACAGGACAAGGGAACTGACTGTGGCTAGGAATGGATAAAATGCATGTGGTGTCCCATGGGAAGGACAAGAAGTTTTTCTTTGGGACCCCAGGTGATCCTTTTGCGGTAGCAGAAAAGGAAAGCCAATCCATAAACATGCACATGTCCCCCCAGAATGGTCCAGGCTATGAATATATTTTGGAAGCTCCTAATACGCTGCGTAAAGAAACAATCATTCATGTGCACACACACGAAAGGACAGTCCCAGATTTACAGCCACCCACCAAGGTAGAACAGGTGGCTGTAATGTAGTAAAAATGTATTGCAAGGAACTTGTCATGAATTTTAAAAACAAAGACGCCTACAGACATAATAAAATTGATGTGACATTCAGTTAAAGCTTAAGCTTTCACCTATCTTAATAAAATGACAATGCAGGGGAATTCAAGGAAAGGGAGCCTTCCCGTCAGCCCTCACAGAACAAAGTGTTTCACTCTGTTTGTGCAAATAATGTCATTGATCTCATCAACAGCATGGCTTACACCTGTTACATGGATAGGAAATCAGGACCAAAGACACCCAACAAAATCACCCCAGACAATTGCTGTAGAAAATAAATGCCTCAAGGTCCTCGCAAAGAAAGCCAAGTCCTTTCCTTCCTCTGCCAAAGGATATTGCATCTTCTTTTCCTTGATTATTTTAAACATTTCAGGGGAGATAATTCCAACCGTTAGCCATTAATTGCTTCCTCTTTTCCTTGATTGTGTTTTTAGTGGCAGCACATGAATTTGGAAATACTAGAAATCCAAGTCACTTCCCAATAGCTTGGGCACAATAAACAGACAGATGCCCCTGAGAACCCCAAAAACTAAAGTGGAAAAGGAAAGAAAACCTGATTTAAATTTTGCAGGCAAGGTTTATCCATCTCTATTAAGATGCAGATCAACAAGTTAGCCAGTCTGATAGCAGGTTATCATATCTTTTAACTGGGAGGAAAAACACAGTGAGGTGCCATGGGATAGAGAACAGAAAGAGACTGGGATAAAGAATGAAGGATAACCAATTATGATAAACTGGTTTCCTTGGTAACTATATTTATAACTCTAATGATGTTGCTGTTCTTTTAGCAATGAACAGAAAGGTTTGGTACAAAGTTATATAATTTAGGCATACAAACCAGCATCTGTTCCATTGGTAAAGCTGAATCCATGCCTTAACACAAGACAAGGCACATCAAAAGATTTGTAAATGCTTTTAAATAGCTTCCAAATGTTTAAAAAGTTTCCCCTAAAGACAGGTGAGCTCATAGTGCTGAATTTCTATCCCCACATCCAGGTCTGGCTGTATGTAATTACCTCATGATCTTTGTGCCTGGAATAACACTCCAGTTCAAGAGACAGCAAGCACAGGAGCACAGGAGAAAAAGAGGGGAAAAAAACCAAATGAGAAAACCTTGGGAATGATATTTGAGTTGTTGAGCAGTTAAGTGCACGTGTCCTTTACCAAACATTGCCATAATTATACATGGCATTCCTGACTGCTTCCAAATATTATGTTGGTAAACAGCCCCTTCATTTTGAAAATGTACTTGAATTTTCACTACTGTCATCTGAAAATGAGGTCTACTGATACCTCTCGCTGCCATTTTCACCATTTTGAGAAGTCCATTGAAATTCCAGTATAAATTACACTGTCCTATAAAGGATCCCCACAAGGACTCACTTTAAAGAAGTAATGGGGGGCAGCACCTAAAGAGTGTGGGCACCCTGTTGTTATGAATCTGTGATCCTGACAGCAGGTCAGGTATACAGGAACTGGTTTCCTCCCTCCATATGTTCCCAGCTTTTCCCCCAGTGATTTTCCAGGGTTGGAGGACAAGCATAGTTGATGCTCAGTTTGCACTTGGAAAGAAATAATCCTCCTGATGAACTACACTCTGAGATAGGGGCTGACTGTGTGCCTGTGTGTGTGAAATGCAAGCCTTCCTTGCCTGACTGAAGCAGGCTTTTCAGTTGGTGCTCAGCACTGACTAATGGAAGCACTACAGCTCTAGCATTATAATGCTCACAAATTTTACCCTCTGCTGTCTCTTTAGGCCATTGCCCCAAAGGCTTTCATGTTCCTAAAGCTGTCATTTAAAACATTTGTGAATCAGGATGTGTGGACAATAGAAGAAGCTGGTAGAGCCAGGGAGTGCAGATGTGAAATAATTTAATCAACAGCAATTTTTCCATTTACTTCAATGGGCTTTGGATCACCCGCCTCATGAGTGGAACATGTATTGAGGAGGAAGCAACCCGAGCCAGATAAAGAGCCAAGATACCAAAGTAACAGAGTTCTACCAAACAAGAGAGTCCACAGCAGCTGCAGCTTGAGATGCATGATGTAAACACGGATCTAGACTCAGCTAGCAGACTGGGAAAAGGACTGAAGAGAAAACAGAAAATAAGCAAGGATTTAGCCATCAAAGAACAGAGCTGTATGAGTTACTACTAAGAATTTTTTTGTGATAGGAAATGTTACATAAAGTATGAGCAATATTTAAAGAGCTTTACAGAATTTATCTGACGAGGAAATGAAAGCACAAAGAAACAAAGTGATAACCTCAGAATACAGATTTTTTTTGCCAAATCAGAGGAAAAAAAAAGGCTGAAGCTTTTTATTCCCTATATGACATAAGTATCAGGCTATGATACTCATTGTAATAGTTATATCACACTGTGGTGCTGAGATCATTGTGTGCTAGTTGACAATGCTTGCCCT
Organism: Agelaius phoeniceus; assembly: GCF_051311805.1. Taxonomy (NCBI): domain Eukaryota; kingdom Metazoa; phylum Chordata; class Aves; order Passeriformes; family Icteridae; genus Agelaius; species Agelaius phoeniceus. The sequence continues at coordinate 94,529,272 of NC_135267.1, read as the reverse complement.
AATTGGTGCCATTAGGTAATAAAATAATAATTGTACCTCAGATCATTGGCACTTCAGAAATGGCCATTTCCAAGCACAAACGGTGGTGTGTCCCTGTGCACAGTTCGGCGCTGAAATGGTTAACACCATGTATTATGTGTCAGTAATGAAAACTAGCACTCAAGCAAGGAAATTCAAAGCTAAGGCTGACACATCATCGTTAACGCAGCCCTTTGTGCTTAGCTACCACAGGAGTCTTGGAGCAGCACATGGTGTTGTACCCCACACAATATGTGCTACTACAATACGGCATTCACAACACAATGAATTGAGGTCAAGTGAGTGACCTTAAAAAGAGCTTTCTTTTATTTCTTTAAAGAAACACCCCATGATATGTAGGAGCCCATTAAACAAAGCTGCAAGAAGATACAGTAAACTTTAATTAGCAGTGAAGGCAATAACCTCACTTCATACTTCATAATTTCTCCCACCATGTTTTATTACATGGAACAGTCATTTTAGTACCTTTGTACCTAAGGCAGCATCCATGTGGTGTGGAAAGGGATGTGTTGTTGGATATTTATTGTAATGGGGCTTCATGTGGTTGGAGGTCAAAGTGTAGGACTTTCATTTGTACATCACTGCTCTACTATCTGCTCATGTCTCTGGGTAACCTGATGTTCAAACCTTTTGTAAGGCAATTGCTGAGGAGGTTGTTCTTATTGTTAGGAGAACTTGGAGAAAGGATGCTGGGCCCTGGCTTCGGCACAAGCCCGCTGTGTGACATAGGGTACTCCGCCAAAATTTTTTCTCACACTGATCTCAGAATCTTCCATTTTTAGGGGACTCAGGTGCAGCTCCTAGGGTCTGGTCTCAGAAAGCTTGGGAACCAGTAGTTCCTATTGGCTTCTCAAGGCCATTCAGAACCAAGTTTGGAAAAATCACAAATTCATCTCCTCACAAATTACCTACAATTTTGAAATGTTGCCTTTTTCCTCTCTGCCCATCAAAACATCCCACATCAAGTTGGAATTATATTTTCCCAGCAGCTTACAGCCTGAAAGGGGTACTGTTAAACTTTTCTTTGTCCTTTTTATGTTAACTATTTATCTGATAATGGGGTGCAATAACTCAACTCCTTGGGGAGATAAGGACACTTTCTGCAGTTTACTGGTGGAAAACTCAATGCTTCTGGACCAGACTCACAACAGTTCTTGGAAAGCTATAACCTGCCTGCATGGCAAAGATATAAGCCTCACAACACCCAGAAGTCTTTTGGCACATCAGTCAATTGCATTACATTTTGCCCAGCTTCCACAATTTTGTTTCTATGCATGGCTAGAAAATGCTGTCTTGAAAAGGCCCAGTCACTCAATGGGGATCAAGTACTTTTGCTCCAGCAGGAATCCACACACTTCCATCTACATCAGAAGATCAGCCTGGTCTTATAGGTACCTTTGGAACATGTGCTGGAAGGGCCTTCCATACACAACATATATCTGCATAGAACTCTCCATTTCCTATACACCAGGGCTACGGGAGAAAGGCACACCTAGCAGTAATTGCGGCATTGGATTTCCATTATGTGTTTCACAGTCTTTGACACACAATCTTCCTTTCCTAAGTAGGTGTGCTAACTAATGTGCCACAGAGTTAGGCTATCCTCACATCCTTTTTCTATCCCCATTAATCCTGAATTTTACAACAAGAACTGTTTAAGAAGAGGCATGAAGAGTGTCCTCTCCTCTCATCCTGCCTAAGACTAGCTTGATGCATAGGATCTAATCCTACCAGAACAGAGATGAAGGAATTAAGGCAGGAGAAAAGGAAAGTGAACTCCAATGTTTTGGATGAATTTACAAACCAGTAAAGTATCAGACAAATTACTGCTGTCACCTTGTTGGTTCTTGAGAGAAAGGTCAGACACTGAGCTAAGTCCAGGCACAGGGTGACAGTGCCAGTTACAGAGTCTGTGCCTGGAGGGCAGCACCTTGCAACTCCTGGCCAGCTCCAGAACTCCATCTAGATTTTACAACAAACCTGCACACCTACCTTCAGGCTGCCAATCACTCTGTGGGCACTGCACAACTGAAGAAAGGCACTGTGACACTTGCTACAGTGGCACTCAGTGTTGCATCTGTGCAGTGGGGCCAAAAGGCTTGCCAGAACTAGTACAGAAAATGAAAATATCTGGAGGGATAAAATATATCACAAAAATATCCCAGTGCCATAGCTGAGACATAAATACTGGATCAAATTTTTCTTCTTGGAGCTTATTCATTTTTCTTGTACACACAGTTGCAAACAAAATTCTGATAATAAGGGTGGGACAATCCTCTCTAATACAATCTTCTTGAATGTGTCTACTTTTTGACGGACTAGCTCCTGGTCCACTCAGTGCTTTCTCATTATATAACTACGTTTTCCTTGGTGCTTTTCACACAAAAAAGAAAATAAAACTACTTAAGGACAAGAAGAGTTGGAAACTATAACACCCAAAAATTACCGGGAGGCCTAAGAAGCAGGTCTTGGAACTGAACCTGTTGTAATTCGCTTGTTTATACAGATTTCAAGTTGACTGTGCCATTTCATTTCTGGCTTTAAGAAAAAGATTCCACTTCAACAAAAAATGTCAGAATTACTTCTTCTTCTTCTTCCTCAAAACATACATGTTTCATGCATTCTGAAGTAAAAGGTCTATCCCTTTCCTTCTGTCTGTCTGAAAATGTCTGGAAACAGTAACAAAAGCAGTATCTATGTCAAATAACATACCACAAGACCTGACTTTCTTTCCCCACCTTTATCTATGTTGTTTAGTACCTTAATCCAGGAGGATATAACACAGAAAAACTCATTTGCTGAGAAGGACTAAGAACCTAAAAGGTAGACAGGTACATACCACCCTTTATTTGAGTTTGCTGATGCTTTGCCTCTTCTAGAAGACAATAACTAATTCTGTCCAGGTTCATAAGAATCAGATACAGCTCCACTTGTGGGTCTGAGACTTCATTCACAGTAGGCTTCCCCCTTAGGACAAGTTTAGAAGACCACATCCCACATGAAATAAAATGATATGGATACAGTTGTGCACTACATGCTCCCCAAGATCATCCTTCCCAATAGGTTTATCTGCACCATCTGAAAGCCAGAATTATCAGAGCTCAAGCAAGGACACATGTGGTTCTACATGGGAGCACACCAGGAGCTTCAGCCAGCTGGTATCGGCACACACAAACACACACAGCCTGCAGAATACCCAGAGATATGATGCAGGTGGCTGGGAATGGGCCACAGAGATTTCTGAATTTATTGTGCTTCTGAAGGCTCTAAGCAGGGCTGATATCACTGAATCCACTCACAGTCTGCCCTGGCACAGAAGTTTGAGTGGTACCTTGCAATCACAGGTATCTGCATGCCTTCAAAATAAAATGTTTGGGACAATGTTATGATGTGTAAGAAAAGAAGAAAGGCACTTTTAATGACGTGTCCTCCATCACTCCAGTTGATGTTAGTTAGCACAAATGCAGTAACATACCCCAAACTGTGATATATCCCTACCAGTGCTGCAGAAAAGAATATCTCCCAGAGTACTGTAATTACTAAAATGAAAAGCACAGTCAGCATTCTAAAAAGGGAGTTTGAGGTTTGAGAAGAGAACAAGAAATGTAAGCTGTAGATGCTAATGATGTAATCATTACATCATTAGCATCTACAGGTTACATTTCATTGTACATCATTATAATGATGTAATGATTACATCATTAGCATCTACAGGTTAGATGCTAATGTTTACATCTCTTACTTTTCATCCAACCAGTTCATTGTTTAGAACAACATCTCCTCAGATCTTTCTGCTGCAAGATGTTAAAGGATTGAAAACAGTAAGGGAGGAGAAATTGCAGAAATAAATATGATACTCTTTTTCATTCCTCCTGACAAAATACAGCTGAAACGCTCAATAGTAACAATGGGTGAGATATTATTAGTACTTTTTTCTGTTCTGGCAGTGGTAGGGCCGCAATGCTCTCTGGTTCTACCTTACAGAAACACTGCAAGAAGCACATAGAATTATACAATTTCTCTCAAAGCAGTCCTTCAAGAGGTGAGATATCTTCACCTCACTCTGACTTAGAAAAGCAGCACTCCTGAGCATCTGGAAGGCTACACACCACAACAAGCATGTCAACAGCATGTAGGGCTGCCTTAGCAGCAGGAGAGAACAGAGGTGCTGCACGCTCCCAGCAGCACATCCTCAGTGAATGCTGGCCTGGATGCTCTGATCCAGCACAGGCCTCACAATTCCTGTAAAAGTAGCCTTGTTTGAGCACATTAAAGCAGCCTACCCACATGGTGACAAACACACAGGAAACTGCCACTACTTCGTGATGCAGGAAAGGGCAAAATCTGGACAACCCAACAGAGAGACAAGAGGTGTGTTCATATGGAAGTAAAGGAGAAAATTCAGCAGAATTTACACAAAATGAATTAGCACTTCTTTCATAGGTTAGGCAAAAGGGGCAATAACAATAAATGGTAGTTGTATTTATCTGGGTAATTTTTCCCACTTTATAAAAGGCACCACAGTGCCATGGGTGCCATGTGAAAGTCCTATTGGGATAAACATTTTCTAATCTGTGTTGTGTGCCTAAATCTTTGTTGCAATCCCAATCCCAGCAGCTCAAGTACCCAGACAGTACTGTCATCTTGCTCTACAAAAAACCATTGTAGAACTCTGCAAGAGTTCCAAGAACACCAAATAAATTCCACTATAAAATAATATCATCAATAACTCCCTTTCACACAACACCTTTATACCTAGAAATTATCAAAATATACTTGTTTAGATCCATCCTTGATGCAACACTACCAGATCTGTCTGCAACAAAACTATATCAGATGTGGTTTTGGCCCTAGGGCAGCATTCAAGAACATTTCAGTGCATTGAGGCTTGAATGCACCAAGAGGAGAAACAACCAATCAGCTCCAGAAATTCCAGGGATGCCTTCATCTCTCTGTTTTCCCTGTGCTTTTATAGAATTTTATTACGTATGAGTTACAAATGTGGGAAAACATTAAAGTTGAGCCAACTACAAAATAAGCTAATATCTTGTGTTTTCTAAAAAATGCAAGCCTAATTAGAGTTTAGGTAATTAAAGCTTTCACAGTTATAAAAAATACAATACATTCATTTATGCAAATCTGCCACTGAGTGTGATTTCAGTAAAATACCATGTAATGCGCATAACGTCAGAATTTTGGTTACAATTGAAACGTCTGCAAAGCAAGTTCTCTTCCTAAATTTCAGGCACATGCACTGTAATTCTGTTGCATTATGGATTTAAAACTCAGATTGCTTTGTCTTCATTTAAAAATGATTAGCAGTTTACATCGGATTTATGTGCTGGCATAGCCTTTGTATCATTGAACAACTACAAGCTGATTTACAAAAGCCCAGATACACTATGTGTATATCTATGTAACTACAAAGTAATATGTGATGGCAGGCATAACCAGCAGACATAATTTATAATTAAGTGATTAGCAATATAAGCCACTATTATTAATTAATGTGTAATGCTGACATTGTGCTTGGGGCTGTATAAACTACAAGTGTAAGGCAATCTCTGCCTTGGAGTGGCAAGAGGCTAAAATGACAGGCGACGTCCCCCAGTCCCACAGCTTCCGGAGAGCTGGGAGAAGGCAGGACCCGGCAGGAGTCCTGAAGCTGATTTGCCACAGCTGGAGTGGCTTAGCCAGACACAGGCCACTGCAGGCCCCACAGCCACCAACACCCCTGAAATTACAGCAGTGGCAAAAGCTGAGAGTCCTTCTCTCTAGTCCAAAAGCAATGAGCACCAAATGCATAAAAGCTCTCCAGCTTTTATAACCCTAGGAAAAAATCAGTAAAAGTACAGAGAGAGGCAGACCTGGTGTCTTTGCCTCTTACTTGATGGGGAGCAAGTAAGGAGAAGTCTCTTTGGGAGCTGCACTGATGACCTTTTCGCCACTCTGTCACCCCAGAGCTGAGATTGACTCTTGAAAGCCAAAACCTAACCATGCTTCCTAAAAGATCAAGAAAGATTCACAGCATATAAAATCCCCTTAAAACCCCAACACCCAGTTCTCATGAAAAAGCACCTAATGCACATCTGCACAGAAAAATAGTAGTTCAGAAACACAGTCTGAAAAGTGAGATGCCACAACCAGAGAAGTTAATCAGGATATATAGGAGCACAAGAACAGTCACTAAATATTTGAGGGAAACATGACTTTCCAGTTAGAGCACATATTTGGGGTTGATCCTTTCTTTCCAATTTAGATTGAGATTTTAACGGGAGCAGCACAAAAGAGAGCTATTTCTAGTTCACAGCACTCACAATATTGCTCTGGGAGTAGTCACATTTCCTTGAATTCAGAAGGCCAAAAGATATGAAACTTCTTGCCACAAATCAGTACAGCTCCAACAATGGTAAACACCCAAGAAGGAATAAAAATCTCTTTCCATATAAAGGAGGGCAGAGAGAGATTTTAATACCTGCCCTACGAACTAGCCAGGTGAAGTTTTCAGTAACTAAAATTGGGGTCAACATCTTTTTTGGGGGGGTAATTAGCCTTTGAAAAATAGGTCTAACAGATACTGCCACTAGTTTTGAAAATCCTCTGCTTCTTTCATGCTCAGCAATCTAAATGGGAAAAAATCCAACTTGGAAGTGTCCTTCATCATTATTTACATAGAGCCTTACCTGCTCTTTTGTTGATAAATCGAAAAGCTGTATTTGCAGCAAAATAATGATAATATCCAGCTGCATGGGCAGATTACGAAAAGCCAAGCAGCCAGACAATTATTTACTGTGCTGCTATAAGATAGACACTAACTTTCTTTACATCAACAAGTTTTAAAACTGTCACGCAGCTTTTAATTGCCATTAATAAGGTAGAGATAAAGCCCTCTGGGTCTTAATCCCATCATCATGGTGTCGCAAGTTAATGATATGTTAGCCAGTGCTTTGTATCACCAGCTTACAGAAGGGTCAGGGGGAACATTTCATCCTAGGCCATCAAGACTGTATTCCATGGGTAACCTCTAACCTGTTGGGGCTGTCAATCAGTGAGCACTACACACAAACACCATGCTCCTGGTAAATCTCCTTTCACACCTAAGAGTTTTGTCAGTCATCATCCATTATTAACAGTTCTTTCAGTTGCTACACCTAGACTTCAGTTGCCAGATCTTTTTAGGATAGCAGCAGATGATGGGCTATTGATCTTATCTCAGAGAATTAGGGATCTACTCATGGGCTTGGCTAGCTGATGGCACTGTGAAAGGTAGAAGATTGTTTGGCTTGCTTTGAAGGACCTCAGAAGGTTCCAAGAATACAAGAACTGTAAGAAACCTGTAAAATATTGAAAGGGCTATCAAGGAAACAGCTTCAGATGAATTTAGCTAAGAGATGAACTGGGATCATAAATGTCAGGTCATGGAAAGTAGCTGGGCCCCAGTAATGAGCAGGACCTCTAAAAGGTATTGTCACACAGATAATAGAGATCTGCATCCAATCTACCACAAGATTCATTGGCACTTTGATCAGATCTATGTCTCCTGTATAGATAAGGGCAAACAAAGAATCCAAAGCAAAGGCCATTTTCCCTAGCTTGCTATTGAAGTCTTTTTACAGAAAAAAATACTCTGGAGACCAGGGGCTCTGTTGAATAGTTTTACATAGGAAATAGGACTGGAAGAGTCCTCCCAGGTCATCCCCTGCTACGTCTGACACATCATATCTCATTGATATCACAACATCACAATCTCATTGATAAATTTCTCAAGTTTTTTCTTGAAACCAGGTAGTTTTCTTGCCCCTGTGACTCCTATTGGAAAACTGCTCCAAAACTTCACATTATTAAAACCTTCATCCCTTTTCCAAAGAACATTTATTCAGTTGGCTCCTATCAATTGTTCCTATGGCATTCAATACACCCTTAATTTAACCAGTTCTCTCTCACCACTTACCCTGATAATATATTTATAGGGAGAAATATATCTCTACTCAGTTTTAGTTTTGCTAAAATAAAGACACAGTCCTTTATCCCCCATTTCCTATCTCAATTTAATTTCCCTTCTTCTGGAGTCTGTCTTTTTTTGGACGTCCCCAGTGCCTTGTACAAAAGTAGTCAGGAATCCCACATGTTTCCTGGATATGCTTCCCCTGATGCAACATCCAGGAGAACATCTCAGGGAATACTTCCCTTCCCCGCTGTTGCAGAGCCCCAGCATTTGTCAATCATTGGGAGATTCAGCAAAACACTTCTCTCTTACTTCCAGCTGATGAGCCTCCTGCTCAGAGCAAAAAAACATCTGCATGACCTTGTGGTTTATTAGTACTTCATTTTATCCATTTTCCATTTCTCCTGTTGTCAGGGTCAGTCCTTCTCTGAACTGTCAAGGCCTCTCAGCTGTCTCTTTACAGACTTTGTATGTGCACAGATTTTCTGCTGCAAGTACAAATAAAAATGTTCAGATAGGTCAAAAGACTGATCACTAATAAACTTTGCTAGTTACTGTTCTTGTCCCTTGGCAGTTCTTTTAGTTCAGTTTTCAGCAATCCTTCCTTAGCCATTTCTTTACATTTATTGTGCCATATTTTCTCCAGCCCAAATAGTTTTATTCCGTATACCACTGTATTAAACGTTTTATAGAAATTTTGATGAACTAGAATTTCTACTATATTTCTCTTGGTCACAAACTCAGGGAAATCTATCATAGCAATGTAGCAAAATTTATCTTTAGTAGGTATGTATTGCTGTAGCATTTGTTAATCTTTCTTCCAACAGATCTACACAAAGTTCAGTGTCCATGTATTATACTGCCAAAAAAAGGTCAGTTGCCCCTAATCTCACTCTGCTAGAAACAAAGATCTTAAAAACTTAGTGACATTACTCTGTGCAAAAAAAGATATAAGAACTGACCTGCCTTGGAACACGAGCCCTTATGTAAACCCATAACAATAAAATAATTTATAGAAATGGAAAGGATTTACCATCTCAAAATTATGACACTATTTATTTAGAATCAAAATAAGTTGAAATGTCCCACCAGCCTTTGATACGTTTTTAAGTTTATGACAGGGAGTATCATTGGTCACTGTTGTTAAGCTAAGAAAACACCATTTAGTTGCATACAGCTACTTACCCTGCAGTGTGCAAACACAGTACAGCAAAATTTACTGTGTTGTCCTAAATCATCTCTAACTTTGCCTCAGCAAATCCCAGGTGCCAGCCCCTTTCTAGTTATGACCTTGTGTTCTGCAGGACAGTAACTTCAAAATTACAAACATGCACTGAGCCCATGCTGCTATGGGTCTTTTCAGTCTGCTACTCATGATGTTAATGGAAGCATAATAATATGGACAACTGGCTGAAAATTACATTCCTTTGTGAACTCCACTGTCTCACCAGGTCAATTTAATTATTCACACAAGATTGACAAAGAGAGGAAAAAGTCCCATCACTAGACCCCACACCATGTACCAACCACATCCTTCTGCCAGGAGAGAGGATGACTTTGACTAAAACAGAGCAGAGAGACTTCCAGTGGGACTCTGGATGTCCTTCATTACATTGGGTAAGTCATTTGAGCTCTTTGTGCCTCAGTTTCCCCACATGTAAAGTCTCCATCATGACAGCACACATAATCATAGACTCATTCTGAGATTTTTAGATCCTTAGGTGAGAGCTGCTAGAAAGTATTATTGACTCAGTAAGTAAGTTAAGAAGCAACAATTCTGATCTGCCGCTCATAAAGCTCTCAGCATAGCAGTTCTTAAGGGTTTAAAGAGCCTGAGTTACAGCCTTGTTGAAGTAGCTTGGAAAAACAACAGCAATGTGCACAACATAGCAAGTGTTGACACACTTGTCACTAGAAGCCATTAGATGTAGGTGAACATGAAGGTGACAGCAGACAGGTACCTCAAACCCTGACAGAACTAAATGGTAGGAAATGTTTTAGCAAAGGTCTGGCATTTGCCTACACACCAAACGCTACAAAATGCAGGGCACTGTTTCTATGACAGCCATTCACCTAACCCTCACTACTGATTCACTCAAAGATGACTGAAAAGTCTAAAACATTTTCCTTACAGCTATACAATTTCTTTATTAAACTTCTCAGACCTGGGCTTGTATGAAATCCAAGAGACGCCACCAAAAACTCAGCATGTAACCTGCAGACCTGTGCAGTATGCTTGACTGTGTTCCTGCTAGGTGTGCATAACTCCTGTTGTCCAGGCTTTTCTAGAGAAAGAGGACAAGGGGAAAGTTCATTGTTTCCTCAACAATTTTCAAGAATATCTGAATCAAAAAATGAAGTTTTGTCATTTGCATGGCAAAGAGAGCAGGGAAAGAGAGGAAGTATTGTTAGGTATTGGTAATGTAAAAACATAAGTATGCTGTTATTTATGTAATTAGTTATTGCTTTCATTATGGGTACAGTCTTAATGGTTATAGTATTTATGTATAATTACCTTAATATTCACTGAAATTTCCAAGTAGCTCCCTAATTAACTGTCTCAAATATATAATTACATTGCATCTTTACGCAAGACTTGCCTAATTAATGTAGTTACACCACTTCTTTGTGAATGTGCATTATTAAATGCTCTTCGCATCATTCTTCTGACTTCTTGTAATTCACTCTTTACAAAAATTAAGGCCCTGAATTAGAAACCTTCATGAGCAACCAGCTCCAAAAGCAAGCGCCAGATGATCTTTTCTTAACAAAAAACAAATCTTACTAAGCCTCATTACCACTCCTTTCAACAAAAGCTTTCCATCTGGATCTGAAAGAAATCCCAGGTACAATTGTCTTTTAAGGGGGCATAGAAAACATGTTATACATACATTTAAAGAGAAGAAGACTTTGCTGCCATCAAGGGTCCAAACTCCTGGACTTCTAACTCATCCAACAAGCCCGTCTAGCAGAGGGATCAGGTGACTGCTTGATAGCACCCCAATCACTTGACAGTGTCAGGTGACATTTTCAAAATACAAAAAAGTAACAAAAGATTTTGGGAGGCTGTCATTATACTCCAAAACCAGGCATGACTTGGTTTAAATCAAGAACTTTGAATTCCTTTTTCCCAAGTGTTCCACCTCTGTGCTTGGCACACTGCAAGCCACTCTCAAGTGCCTTGCATGTCACAAGTTCGCAGTGTCTCACAGCTTAGGGGCTCTTCTCTACAATTCAGCTCCCAGCTCCATGGGGAAAGGACTGAATGCCACCATCAAACAACAACACATGTGAAGGGAAAGTTTCTGCTGTGAAGAATTTAATTGCATTTATAGATTGAATTCCTCTGACCCTCAGCATCCTAGGCAACCCCTCTGGTAGTGACCAGAGAAGATTAAGAAGAAATTCTGGGACCTTTTTCTGTAGCAAGGTTTTTCTCAGGGGTAATTTGTGCCCAGCTGAGGACATTACCAAGCTACTGAAGTGGCAGCAAGGTTAGGCCAGACACAGTTTCTCTAACCAGGAGTAGATGCACAGGGCAGTAGCAGAGCCATGGGTCAAACTTTGGATACATTGCACACAGAGAACCTAGCTGGCAATAAGAACATGACAAGCCTTACAATGTCCTCCAGTAGCAATGGACTCAACCATGTTCAGCTGGTTAAAAGGCAGCACATTTTTCACACCCTGTGTCTTTTGAAGAACAAGAGAGTATTCACCACAGACATTTTCCAAGCATGGATGTACTGGTTAGAGTTACTCCAACAGTTGGGATTTAGAGAAAATTTTCCCAAGTGTACTTGTAGACCCTACAAGTGCTTCAGCAAGTGACATCAGCTGTCAAGTGAGTGAAGTGGGGGAAGAAACATGCTTCAAGGACATTTACTCAGAAGATGTTCACCTGCAGAACTGAGGGGAAAGCTGACAGAACTATGACAAAGATAGTTGCTGTCAGTTCCAGATAACCTGGGTTTTACATTAGTTATCCCTTTCCAATGTGAAATTTGACTTGACACATATTCATGGCAACTGAATCTCAGAGGTAAACTGGCAAAACCTCTGGAGCTTAGGACCCAGGCTTATATGTACTTACCTTTGCAAAGTTTTCAGCAATGAGCTGTCAAATACAAGCACTACAGGTATGTAAAACTGAGCAGCTCATCCCATTTCAGCTCCAGGCATAGTCTCTACATACTAGCACTAGGATACACCACCTATAAGCTACACCATGCAGGAAGAAAACCTGACCCTGATAAGTCTGCTTGGATACAGATATAATTACTTTGGTAAGCAAAGAGTTGGCATGGCTGAGCTTTATGAAGCAGGCTGATATTTTCAAGTGTAGAAATACACAGTTAGTCATCTTAATGGATAACTTGACTTTCAGAAGTCAGAATAAGACCTGCTGTGTGCATCTTCAAATATCCTGCCCTAGGCCTGTGTATTTTGGCCATTTAATAAGTCCTAAACTACCTACATCAGACAAACCTGTGCCTAAACAGGTTCAAGCACTGAACAAATATTAAATCCATGATTGCCAGCAAATCATTGCTATTTTAAAAGAGCCTCTTGCTTTTCAAAATAGCAGATGCCAACTCATACCCTGAATGGATACAATAATTAGGCCCTTTGTATAGCAGTATTTTAGATAGATGTTTAACGTATCAGTTGAAAACGTTTCAGCCAGCGTGCGACACACGCATGGAAAATACGCTGTCATTCCAACGTGGGGTTTTTCCACTGGCCTTTTTTTTTTTCAGTTTTGTAGGACGCAAAGAGTTACTGAAATAGCCAGCCATACAACATCTGGGAGAAAAAAAAAACACACACAGGAAAATGCAGCAGAAGGGCAAGATTCATGAAAACAGGAAACATTAAGAGGAGAGTGAAAATATGTCAAAACAAAGGAGGTAATAGAGTGTCACAACGAATGAGTTCAGCAATCGGCAGAAGTTCCTCAAGAGCCTTCAGAGACCAGCCAGGTGACGTCTGCCACTCCTGACACAACAGGACAGCAACCTTTTTAACCTCCATTTTGAACATATATGAAGGATGGTGGTCTGCCCATAGACATGCTCATTCCACACAGAAAGGTCCATTTGCTAAGCCTGTGCCTCTGATAGGAAATGGTAGCATTTCAAGAGCACTGCTAACAGCAAACACAGATGGTCACAGGTGCCCAGCATAGGTGTTTGGACCTAGTTAAAGCATCATTTACAACATGCACATTGCAGAGGCCTTTTGCTTCCAACTGTGTCCATACCCTTTTCACCAGCGTTGGCACAAATACCCTTTTATTTGCTCAAAGTTTTGCCAGTGCTTCTTCCCTTCCAGGCACACAAGAGTATTTATTTGCATTCTCCATCTTCCTTCATGTTTCCATTCAGAACAGTTTAGTCACTCACTCAGATGTTATTGGGCAGACAGAACATAATGTCTGTGCATAATATTGTGTGCATTGGGATAGTTTCACAACAGAAGAAGAAGTGGTAAATACCCAAAGTGAGCAGCCCTCATTCAGACTGAGAACTGTTCACCCAAGCTCAGGCAATGTTTCATTGACAAATACAAGTGTAGAAATCAGGACATGGTGCAACATGAGGAGCTGTGAAAGCAGAGGCCATTCTGCAAGAGATTACACAGACTTAAAAGCCTGTCAAAGCAAATCTCCCCCCGCCTTTCTGAGGGGACCCTCGGATAGAGGGAGCCTTTGTAAGACATCATCAGCTCTTGAATCTCTATAACTTTAGACAGAAAAGCAGCCAGGTATCATCTGTACAAAGAGAAGTTCCTTCTGTGGATTTTCTCAGTCTTCTTATCACAAAACTATCTAGGAGGATTTCGACTGAGGAGATGAGGTATCTCAATGCTTTGTAACAAACCAATTCCCAGCCTGTGAGAAATGAAGGATGGGAAGGCAATTTAAAAAACAAACAAACAAAAAAAAAAGACCAAAAAAACCCACAAAAAACAGTTCAGTGTAGCCTCACCCATTGGCTTTCTTTATCACTTGCAACAGATATGTGGGCTCTACCCATTTCACAGTATTTCCCTCACACACAAAGGCCATTTAGATGTGTAACTCCTGTTGACTTTCAAAAGAAAGTAAGCACTTAAATGCATTTGTGCCTTCAAAAATCTCCCCCTAGTGACACAGCAGTAAAATTAAGCCTCCAAGACTTACAATAAAATGTGTTCACCAGTGCCCCATGAAACACCCCAAATAAAAATCACACTTGCTCATGGGAATGAAAGCAGTGCATGGAACAGAGCATTACTTTTGCTTTTCCAGCATATATAGCCCTCTGTCTTCACTGACAGGAAGGGGAAATTATCCTGGCACAGGATTTGCCCTGCCCAGGGCAAGGGGAGCAATCAGTTGGGCCCCACATCTCCTTGAGGCATGATTCTCGTTCCCCTCTAGCACGGGGAAGAGTGGGGAAGCCTTGGGACCAAAGCAACTGTGGGCCATGGGCACTGTGGAAGGGCTGAGGGGAGGACAAGGAGGACAAGATGGACACTGGCATCTGCGCAACAGAAGTTTTGGCCTAAAAATTCCATCAGCTTCAGTCCCAAACATTGTCATCTGTAGGGCACAACACCTCCATGAACCTGTATCAACACATGGCCTAAAAAAGGACTACAGGAGATAGGTTCTTTGGAATAGCTGCCCCCACAGGGGCAGTGCAAACAGTTGTTTGATGCCAGCCTTGGGAAGAAGTGTCTTCAGTTTATCTCCTTGGAAATTGTGAGCTTGAGCTCTCCCTCCAGCATTGCAGCTACACTGCCATTGCCATGGGTGTTTCACTTTACTTCAAGAAATGTTAAAGAGTTTCACAATCTCCAATTTTGGCTTCAAAGGTATCCAAAAATTCTGTGCTGTGCAGTCAAGATGCAAACACGCTTGCAGAGTAAAGTATTGTTGCTGGGCATCTGTCAGGTTGCAGCAGATGTTGGGCCAAAAGATAAATGACTACAGACCCTGAAAGTTCATTGTAATCCAGGACCATGTCATATGACATAAAGACCTGCCCCTCTCTGCCCACAGATCCCCACAGTCATCAGGCAAACAAGGGATACCCCAACTGCCCCAGATGAAAGAGCAATAGCAGCTGCCAAGGCTGCCCTGTAAATGCACAGAGAGCAGCACACACTTCAGAGCCAGGCATCGGGACTTGGTGTGACCCCACTCCAGCCCCTGCGAGTGAGCAGTGCTGCGGAGCTGCACCGTGCTCAGCAGGACACAGGGAAGTGTGTCCCTAACCACACATCTCATTTTTACAAAGTTAATGCTAACCATTACCTGAAAGGCAGCTCTTCCACAAAGTGTTAATCATTCGCAACAACAATGAAATCAGGAAACATTCAGGGGGTTAGGAAAGAAAAAAAAAACAGAAAAAAAGCCTCTTAATTACATACAGTGCTGCATGACTTCACAGAGCAAAGCTTTTCTTTAAGATCTTAAGACCACCCACAAGCATAACACATGGCCTGGAACCTGAAGAGAATATCTGAACAGGGGTCTCAGCATAAGGATGGGAGGGGGCAGTTTTGCTTGGGCATATGCAAATGTTTGCTTCTATGGGATCAAATAAAAATTAACTATTTGTTGTGTCTGGTTATCATTTGTCAGAGCTGGGAGCTGCTTGGTAAAACAGGGAGAAATAAACCTTTAAAACCTGTGACACAGGAGGATTATTTGTCTGTGCAAGGCTTTAGTCATGGGTTTTGGTGGTTTATGTATGGATATTGTGCGGGAACAGGACAACAAGGGCTTTGTTCAACTTGATCATCTCATCAAACAAGGCTAAAAGAATAAAAGTTGGGATGCAGGACTAAATGGATATGATCTGAATGCATATTTGTGTTACATCTAATACAACTAGCATCATAGATGAACAAGATCAAATAAATGGTAAAACCTGACAAAGAGAAGAATAGATGGTGTGTGGAGCCATCTGTTTTGGAGGACACCCAAATCTGTCTGAATCAGGAAGGCCAAACTACCAGCTATTCTAAGATCCTCCATTCCAAGAGTGGCCTAATACGCAACTACACAATCAGCTTCTCTCACCATCACTTTGGCTGCAACTTTTTTGTGCAATTAAGTAATTTATTCCTTTCTTCATCCTCCTGATTCTAATGAATCCAAGCCACAAACAAGCCCCAGTTGCTCCTATTCAAGGAGTCTGATTGCATCTGGCAGTAATTGCTGAAAATCCTGAAGAGGAAACAGGGAAGGAAAGCATATTGTTTGTGGGGGTAATAGGTGAAGACCTGCCTCTCTTGACCTATAATACATTAGTGTCAGTGAACATTTGGCAGCCTTCAGATGATTAGCAATGAAGATGAATCAAGCAAAAAAAGAGGTAGAAATCTGCCTCATCTGAATCGCCAGAACTGCATAAATTTGCATGTTGATTAGCTGTTCTTTTGTCTGTGTTCCTAATTATTATGACACATTATGTCTTCATCATGCAAGATTCTGATCTGTCTTGTTCAAAATGCATGTAGAAAAAAGTGCTGTTTATTGATTCAACATGTAACTTTAATTTTTATGTTTGCTTTAATTAAATACATATTTGATTGCCTTTGACTGGTGCCTCCGATTTTTTTAACTCTTATTTACTTCATCCTGTTGACAAACAAACAGGTAACCTTTCTTTATTCTCAGATCACTTGCTGATTGAAAACCTCCCCACCCCCACCCTCGTCTTCACTCACAACAACCTTTGCTTCCTTGTTAGAGCAAAGATTACCAAAAATACTCCTTAGGTGGTGAAGTGAGATATCTACAGCACTGAGCGGGATTGCAAGGACCTTAAAAGCACTGACAATAGGAAAGAAGTGCACACACTACAGGGTCAAGGTAATTTTCTTATGCCCCAGATTCATCAGCAACAAGCCCAGGAAAGTACATCAGTCTGCAGACTTTTTTATTCCCAAGATTAGCTACAACAGGACAGATCCTGCACACACATTTTTCCACTGACTTTCATGGTAGCCAGCTCCAAAGGTCCTGAGCCCAGAGAAAGTGAAGCCCCCACCACTCCATTGACTCTCCTAACTGGTTCCAATAGTTGGAATATTTTATCTGTTTCTGGGAAGTGGGAAACTTGAAATTGACATTTCTTCCTTCAAGCTTTGTTCAAGGGGCTATAAGCAGCCAAATCTAATCAAAGCCAAATCAAAAGATAATATGTAATCATTAGTTGCTTTGACCTAAAATAAGTTTCCAGAAGTTTTCCTTTGTTTAAAAAAAAGCATTAGCAAAAAAAAAAGCAGATTATACCATTCCAGCAAAAAATTTTATTCACTCAAAAAAGTTTAATTTCTATTTAATTTCTTTCATTTTACTTTTTTAAATAAACTGGAAGAAATTTTGAAAATGAAATAACATTTATAGTTGTAAAATCAAAGTGTTTCATTGTAGAACATATTGGAATGTTTAGAAATGCTGAAATGAAACAGGTTTTTGGCCTTTTTTTTACTTTTTTTTCCCAGATTGAAACAACTCCCTACAAGCAGCAAAAATTCATTACTCTCTTTGTTTGATAGAAAACTGCATGTTTTAACCAAGAAATCAGTTTCAGCTTAAACATTTGACCCTCTCTTCCGCTGGCTAATATTAGTTTACCTTCATTACATGTGTGCATATTGTGAGCTCTGACCTGTTTGTAATAGGGCAAACAATACTTTGCTGGAATTTTTGTTTGTTAAATATAAATAAACATAGTATTGTAATTTAGAAAACTAAATAACTCACAGATTTTTTCAAATAATTCTTCAGATTCTGGGTCAAATATGAGGACCATCAGCATTGACTGACTTCCTCTAAATATAAACATTAGATAATTTTTAATTTTTTTTTTAATTCCAAAATCCACCTATTGGACAAAAATAGTGAACAACCTACTAAATTTTCTCTAATGGCAATAGGAAAATGCCTGTCAGTGTACAGATATTAATCAAAGCTGTGCTGATAAAGATGCCTGAAGGTGAAAAACCCTGTATATTCAAGCAATTGATTTAGCTGTTATTTTTTAGCATCATACCCTTGCCAAACCAAATGAGATTTGAAACAACAGTGCCTGCCATTTTTCACTGTTAATGGCACAGGATTGGCTGCAAGTGTAATCAGTTGCTTGGTACCCACTAATCATCTTGAAACACAGGTAAATGTAAATCTGCATTTATAAGAATATAAACACGTAATTAACATGTAGCTGCAGAAAAAGCTACTCAGACATAAAGACTTAAAGGTTTTGACATTGATCCATAAGGTAGGAAGGAAAAAGTTGTTGCATATTCAGGCTCTCTGTGTTTATTTTTGTTCGGTGCCAAGTGCATTTGGTCCCAACCTGATGGTACACAGTAACCACCCCCATGGATTTCCATTAAATACTGACAGCCAGAAGGAACCAAAGAGCCAGAAGAAATCTTACACATAGACACAAATAATCATAGGGAGCTCAAATGAGACAGCTAATAGACTTTCTCCTTTCTGTAATTCTCTCCTTGAGGCACTTCAGCACACACTGATCTGCACAGAGGCACAAGAGCTCTGGGCTCACCCAGCTTCCACAGCAACCAAGCAAAGCCAGAACAACACAGTGTGCTGCAAGCTGGGGCAAAGTGCAGTGGACAAGTAGCTTTTCTTTTACATATGGTCAAAGTTACCTTCATTTAAAAATCCTAGGAAGTGCTCTGACCCATTTGATCAGAGGGAAAAGTGTTCAGCAGTGTGCTGATAGGACAGGGCTTCTGCCTGCAGCAACTACACCTCAGAACTCATTCTTGTCCTGGATTTAACCTGGCAATGTTGTCGGGCTTCCTCATACTGCCATCTGCCCAAGATTGTTCTGGAGCCCAGCCCAGAAGGTCCAAGTCTTGAAGAGGAACAATGGGGAACACCAACTGGGGAATTACTGACATGTTGGGAATTGACTGTCACCTAGCCTTGAGAAAATCTACCCTGTGGATATGAGTTCTTCCAAATCGATATCCAAGAGTGTTCCCAACTACCAGGAAATTTCCTACAGTTTCTAGCCAAAGGGCAGCTTGAACTATACCTGCTAAATGTGAATCTTTTAAATCTGGGACAGTCTGGATTGAAGCCAGGACATGGAACTGGAGCTGTTCAAGTGGCATTGATGGATGACACCCTCCTGTCAGTGGAGAGAGGGCAGGCATCCATCCTCATCCTCCTTGACTTCAGCATTAACCATGAGATATTGCTGTCTCGTCTGATGGGTGGCAGAAGTCCAGGGTAATGTACTAAAATTATTTTGAATCATTCCTGCTGGTAACACCTCCTGACTTGTGAAGAGGTGTTATCTCCAGCACTAGACGCCTCTCTCCTGTGGACTCCTGATCTGTATTTGTTGTGATGCCTCCCTGTTTCTACACCAAGATGCTGAGTGATACAGCATGGACTGAATTGCCAGGTGAAATACAGCTCTACCTAAATTTCTCTGTATATACACACACTGCTACCACAACATGGCAGTGAAAGAAAAACAGCCAGTTAAATCCAAGCAAAACAGGGGTAAGACAGATGGGAGACAAGAAAGCTTCTCTAAGACCTTGTCACTTGTGTGCACTATGTGTGGCTGGATGGTGTATTTCCCCAAGTGGTGTGCTGGTTTCGCAATTTAGGTGTGCTCTTGGATTTGCTACTGGTGCCAAGTTTTCCCATGGCAACCTCTGCAAGAAACGCTTCTTTTCCATTGTTTAGGAGGTTCTGTGCCACTCTGGCAGGTGATGACCTTGCCTCTGTTATTCATGGCTATGTCACTTCTCAGCTGGACTATAGTCATTTGAAATACGCAAACACGCAGCATTCATGCTTAGAAAAGTTCATTTACTGCTGCAATGCATCTCTTCAGTGACAAAGGTATATCAAACCTGGCATTGGGCCTGGGACCAGCTTCCTGTGGAATTCCTAATTGAGTTCATGGTCTTCATTCTTATAATCCTCATCACATCTAACACTGCATGAAGCTGCAGCGAAGGAAACATTTGACAGATTCACTCCACCAGCCCTATGAGCTCTCTGCAGAAAGAATCACACACATCTGTCCAGAGCCCTCAGCTTGAACACCTTCAGGGAATGCAAACCTTCACCAAACTTCCCCTCCATCATATGGCATATTTGACTTGCATAAATAATAACATCAGAAACACGATACTCCATTACATCCACTTCTCCCTAGGCAGGAAGGTGCGAGAGGGAATCAATGATGAATGGATACAAGGCTCACTGTATGGTTCAGAGAGCTGGCTGTTATGAGCATGACCCACATGAGTTCATTCCCCACCAGTACTACTGCCCTCAGCTACCAACAACACTTTCATAGGCCTCTCTCCCCGTAAAAGTCTCCTTGTTGTGCTGCATGGTTCCACCAGAAAAGCCTTTTCCAGAGTGCCTGTTCCCCCTGAGACTCTCCCTGCAGGTAGCAGCAGTCCCACCAGCCATGCCAAAGCTTGGTGGGCATGGTACAGCTGGCTTGGCATGACCCTGGCACCAGCTGTGCCACCTCTCCCAGGGAAGGGTAGGCACTCAGGGGGAACCAGTGTGCAGGGCACACCTTTGGGTCAGGAGTCCATGTCAGACCTATCGTGCCTGGGAGTTAGCCTAGATCTGACTGGAAAGAAACCAGATCTGTCCCACTCACATTGCATTCACCATTTCTATTTTTATTGGAAATAGTGTTCTAGTTCAAATAAGGAGTTTGCATTAATTCTATACCTTGCCTGCTTCTTAGGATGGATATTATAATTGTTTAAACTGAGAGTTTATACATGCTTCTCAGCATATTAAACATGGTTTTAAAGGATGTTAGCAGGTCATCTGGCCTTTAAAATCATGTGTTTTTCTCTGAAGTATAAACTTCAATCCAAATAAGGCTTTTTAAAATTGATTTTTCAAGTGCTGCAGTATTTTTAAAGCATTATTGTAAATCCCATTTCAAATACTGAGTTATCTCTGAGTCCCAAAATCTGAAAAAATCGCAGCAGATGATGGTGAGATGGCAGTCACCCTACCAGGAAGCACATGGAAATTACCTATAATACAAGAACTTGTAAATATAATGAAGACCTGCATAAGGGATGAAAGCATTTTGCTTAAAAGCACTTTTCACTGAAATTCACACTGATTAAATTATTGTGGCAACAGTCTCTTGTTCTTCCCCACAGCTAACTTACAAGTCACTCATAATATAGTTCTTCCTAATATGTTTATATCTGGGAAACTGAATGCTGTATTGCACCTACTTTTTTTTGCTGTAAATAGTCTTTACCTTCAAGAAAGATTAATACTTGTTCCATACTCAGATTTCTATCAATACAATGGTCAGTTAGACATATTAATTTTGCCAGTGTACTCAAACTGATACAATTCCTAATGCACACCAAGAGAGAGTATTTACATAGTACAAATCTACTTGTGTTGTAAGTAAGAAATTACAACCATAAAGCATCTTTCTATCAACAAAATTGCACTCACACGATGGAGGTTGTGTCAATTTAACCAGGCTAACATGATCTGAGACAGATCATGCAAAGCTTGCTAAAGTCACTGCAGCTACCTGCTTATGGTCTTCCTTGGGGAGAAGGTTCACAAAAGGTCACATTGGCTGAAGCGTTTTCAACTCTTTTTGTTAGTGTGGCTGGCCCAAATCTCAAAATCAAATGAGAGGGGGAAAACAAAAAGACCAAAGGATATTTTGTCTCAAAGGTGACAAGACCTGTGTTGAAATTTTGGAAAACAGGACTTGGCCAGAAAGTTTGCAGATATGGTCTATCCACTCAGTAGAAGGCAGCTCAGGGCCTGGTGGAGATGGCACTTCCTGACCTTCCTATATTCCTACATAAGGCCCTTACCTAGTTTTATCCATCGTTGTGCTGTCAGAATCCCACCATCTCCTGTTCCACTCCTCCCAAAACCTGGAACAGATCAAAGATCACGCGGCTGTTTCAGTCTCCTTATAACCTTGCTTTTATTTTTCCTGAGGAAAGATCTCCAAAAATCCACACCATAGTCCATGCCCTGCCACCCCTGGCCCTGAGGCAGAGGCCTTGGCCCCACCAGGGTGGGGACAACCCAACAGGCTCACCCAACCCCACCCTCCTTTTCTGAAGTTTTGGAACAAAAGGGAAAAACACAAACCTGAATCTGCTGAGGAGCCGATGAGCACAATCACCACAGGCAGCTGTGCGGGGGTTGGCTCCAGGGCGGGGGCAGTTAAACACTCTGAGGGACAGACCCACAGACAGAAATATATGCCAAAAAGGGGTTGGCAAATTCCTTGAAAGTGAGGATTTGCAGGGCACTTCAGCTTTTCTGCTCTCATGGGTCCTGGGCAGCCCTGAAGTGAGGTCACTTCAGTGACCCACAGCCGTGTCCCCAGGCAGGAAAGTGACAGTGGCATGGCTCTTGCCATCAGCAGCGGTGAGAGGAACACCACTTTAGGGTGCGGATTATTGTTCCTCGTATTCCTTTGTTTGCTATTGTAATCTCAGCAGTCATTCTCCTTGATAAACAAACAAGTGAAAAGATGCAATGAGGTGTAAGAATAGATTTGCACAGGGCAGACAACTGAACATTTAATTTATTTACCTCTCCTAACAGATACCTGGGGTGACATTTATTAATAAACGGCATTATCAGGTGTCTGATATGTAGCTCACAGAAATTAATTACCCAGCCCATGGTAAAACCATAACAAGCCTGCAGTGCTGTAACATTTGTGCTAATTGAAAATGAGATAAGTGCTGTGGGTGCAATTTGCATTCAATGCAGTGTATTAATTATCTTCAGTTCTCTTCATGATAAATATACCTGACTGAACCACTCTGCTAATTTACTGGGTAATAGAGTCATAAGTGGATTCCCTTAGGTGACCAGCTACAGGCATTGGGCTCTTTGGAACATCAAGGCCTTCCCCTTTCCTGAGCACTTATATGGGTTAGCAACCATGGATCACTTTTCTTGCAGGCTGGACTGGAAATAAGTGGTAGGAAACACTTCTTGTGACCACACGACCACTCAGTACAAAACTGGGAAACAACACCCCTCATCCCAAAACTTCTGCACTGAAGAGGAGGCAGTTTGCCTCTGTTGATAACACACCATGGTGTCTGATGGCAGCTCCATAAGGAAAGGATTTTCCCACCCTTCTCCTCACTCCCCCCCCCCCCCTTCATTTCACAGTCAGGTTATCATGGGATTTAATTACATTTTGTGTGAAATATAAATTAATTGACTCTTGTAATACCCATAATGATCAGGAAAATTCAGATTTAAAGATACTGTGTAGTCCCAGTAGATTAAGGCACTAATTGTTCTGCTCTCACCAACTATGATTTATGTGGGGATCATGTTACAAAACCAATATGTGCTCAAGTTAAAGCTCTGTGGTACCATACAATTAGGGCTAAAGCTTTTTTAAATGGGCCCAATAATGCAAAAAAGCTCTTTGCTAATCCTGGTCTTTTAATTCAGAGGTCACGCATTGTCTAAGGCAACCGCTTATACTGTACACAACCACTGTCCTTTATTCACCCTCCCCGTGTAGCTTGGGTATCTGAATTTGCCACTAACCTTGGACGTGCTGTTACTAATTTCAGGGTAGGTGATGGCAATGCAAGAAGATCAGGGCCAGCGCTTTGCTGTGCTGCCCCCGGAGCAGGCTGGGCACGTTGTGACTGAGAGGTGATACTGCCTCCCCAGCTCCCCTTCAGTGCGCAGCCCGCCGATGGGGTCAGCCTCTGGGCTCTGCTGTCAGGCAAGCAGACATCCGGGGCAGCAGACGGATGGAGGTGACAGTCACTCCCACAGCTGAAGGGGGCAGGAGGTGGTGCAGGCAAGAAGAAGGGGCAGCAACAGAGGAGGGGACACAGGCCCTGCTCCCCTTCAACCCGCCTACCCCATGGCCAGCAGCACTTTGTTATCTTCATGCAGACGAGTGCTTTTCCATCATTTTGTCCTTGTCCCTGGGGTGCTAAAATTCAGCTCCGTTTTCCCTGCTGAGCATTACTAGGACAGCTCTCCATCACTCTCCATCAAGCACTGGATTCCTCTGTAGTGAATGTGTGTGTGCTCACAGGGCAGGAGGTGGCATGGGACGAGCACGTGGTCAGCGTGCCAGAGGAACTAAAAGGTGAGAAAGATCAATTCAGTGCCACAAGAATCAGTTTGCTTTTTCAAAAAATCATCTAAGTAAGAGCAAAAGAACTGGAGATAGGGTGTGTTTCTGACAAAGACGGTTCACATGTTCCTCTTCAAGACAGAGGAAGCTCTCTCAGCTCTTACTCTGTTCATTTCTAAACACACCAACAACAAAAACAAGTTGTTTGGCTGCCCAAATACTCCTTGCTTCTGGGGTTTGGTCAATTTAATATGAAAGGAGCACTGTAACATTTTGAAACTATTTTTAAGGTGCTGATATTATCTATGCCAGAGACCTTAACAGTGACATCTACAAAGGAGGCATCAATTATATCTCCTCACCCCTTTCTTATTCTTTAGTAAGGAATTCTATCGAAAGATGCAATCAAAGAAATCTTATTTCTTAGAAAACTCTGTGTGTTAGCTTAGCAGTATCACTCAGTTCAAATGATAGGCCAAAACCAGATTTCTTATTTTCCCTCCAGTGGGCAGAGAAAAGGAAAGCCTGGTGGAGTACTGGTTCTCCCAATCCAAATGCTTATCTCACTACAAGGACAAGGGATGAAGAGGGATCTTGTACGGGTGGAGTACTGGGGTAGTCCTCAACCCAGAGCAAGGGCAGGGTAATCCCACTGACACCAGAGCTGTCTGACATCAGTGACTTGTGGAAACAAGCAGGCATGGGGCAACGTTCACTGCAACCACCACTGCTTTACCATCCACTCCTTTTTATCACCCAGGTCCAAAATGAGTTCTTCTCAGCTGTAACACCTCATATGGACTCCACATTCTTTTACTGGAGAAGAGAAAAAAGCTTTGAGGGGAAGGAGAGCCGCAACACATCTGCAGTGCCTAAGGACCCCAGCACAGATGTCTGAGTGATGTCTGGCATCCCTGAGTGAAATGTGCTGCAACACCTGCCTCTCTCAGCACCATGCAGCCCACCTCCATCTTTACCACCACGGAGTCCACCAGCAGCTTCAGCAGTGTCACAGCCCCTCCTGGGGCGAGCAGGATGGCTGCTGTGCTGTGCTGTGCTGGGAGGGTGTCAGCATCCTCACCCCTTGGGCAAAGAGGACACAGAAGAGTGCAGGCACACGGCTTGCCCAGGGGTGCTTGGAAGACTGCACCAGGGCTCAGGCAATGCCCTGCCCTGCTTCATCCTTGTTTTGCTCCCAACATGCCAGAGCTCACTGCCTTTGCACAGGTGCAGTGGGTAAACACTTTCCTGCTCTTTCAGGCAAGCCAGCACTGCACAGAATAGGACAGGAGATGCAATTGAAATCATGGCAGGGAAAACATGAACAAAAAAAGTCTTAACTTTTAGTGTGAAGCACACATTTGCTAAATACAATCCTAATGGCATTATTGTAGCTAAAAACAGAGACTTGAAAATGGTGTATACATTATTATGTTCATTATCTACCAACTGCAAGAATGCTGTACTAAAACTAACTCAAAACACCTCAGGTAAGGTAATTGCTACTAATGGATTTGAAGTGTGCAAAATTGAGCATTATTACACAGACATCACATTCTCAACTTGGTGAAGCCGTTGGATATTGTAGCTACCAGCTCACTCATCTCTCGATCAGGGAGAGATTTGAGGAAAAGGGCAAGCTCTCTTTCATGTGGCACTGGAAGGAAAATTCAACAACACGATATTGCAGCAGCCTGTTTGCACCTCTACGGTTAAGAGGGGGTCAGAGCTTGCTTTCTGAATCAATGCTTCAGAAAAACATCTACAAAAATTTGCTCCAGGATTCAATATCTTGGGAAGGACCTGAAAGTAGACTTTGCATTTATAAACTTTTACAACTTGTAGGTCAAAAGAAAAGAATGGCAGAGGAGCCCGCAAAACTATGAGGGGATCCATAAATCCTGTGTCATATTCTGATGCAAATTAAGGGCTGGCTCTTCAAGATATCCCACACCACTATAAAGCCCTCCTGCCTAAAGCCAGAAAACAAATTTAATAGACTCCCTGCTATGCTAGGATATGTCTGTGGGTGAATCACAGCAAATCTAAACTTCAGCAAAGTCCAGGTGTGCTTGAAACAAGATACTCTATTCACCTGCTGGAAAAATCCCATATAACAATATAACTAATACATTTCGTTTGCTTGATATCTTGGTTTTAAGGGAGGGTATGATTCATTTTTTTAATTCATGACTCTGCATAAAAATCTATTATTCCAGTTTAGCTGTTTGTAGCTACATCAGTAGCCCCAAGGTTATCCTCAAAAAGGCCCTCCCAGGAGTTTTTCTCTCTTTCATGAAAACAAAAATTGAACTCTACCAGAGCAGATGATTTCCTAATCTTTGAGAAATTAAGTTACTACCTTATAAATTATTTTAGTAGTAACACTAAAGCCATGAAATGGTGTTTGGATAAAATTATATAAAACATTGTCATTTCAGTTAATATGTAGAAAATATATGTGGCGAGGAGCTAGTAAGCTTCAATTCCTTCTGATTATGTTGAGGAAAAGAAATTAAAAAGGCCATGTATGTTGAAGATTAAAGCAGTCTCTATCTGAGTACAGAAAGCACAAAGAAATTTGAACTCGCAGCTGCAACCGAAGGCAATGGGAGCTGTGCTTTGAACAAATAACAAACTAAGTCCTCTGAAAAATCAGACCATGCATCTCAGATAGGGAACTTAAAATTAGTGAATACTTTTGTACTTAATCTCTTTCTGCCTCAGTTCTTCATCATGAAATGGGGATAATACTACCACCCAATGCCTCACTGCAGTGCAGTGAAAATAAGTTCATTAATGTTTATGAAACATTCAGTTACCATAGTGATGAGTTCTATAGAAAAGCCCATGTGGAAATTAATATTTCTGTCTTCAGAGCAGGGTTTGAATAGAACACATTTAGTAAGGCCTGGGGCCACACAATGGGGAGAAAAGTAAACAGTAAATAACTTGCCATTGAAAGATAAAAACAATAATCAAATCAAAATGGCCTGTTAAACAAAATATTTTTTAAAGAAATCTTTTATTTCTATAAAGTGAAATTTTATTTTACAAATTTTTACCAGTTTCTTAGTAAAAAATCCCAGCTGTTTTGCTTTTAGCTTTCACTACTCTAGTTTTCTGCTTTTATTTTCCTAGCCTAGGAGAGTTTTTCTAAGGAGATTATTTAAATAATCTGGAAACAATTGTCTTCCACTTTTCAAAAATCAAAACTTTTACTGATTTGCTTTGGCAAAATACCAGAAAAATTAGTGACATTGGTGGCCTCAAGATTGCCAAGACAAGTTCCTGAACAATCCTGACCCCTTCAATCCAGCAATTCTTCTCACCAAGTTGGGTTGCAAAGTGGGGACTATAGGGTTTATATTTTGAATCATAAACCCAGGTACTTGGTTTGGATTGGTTGCAGGTATATCAGGTGCTGATTGGGCAGTCAACACAATTATCTCTGAATTTGAGTCATTAACCTCTTGGCCATAAGTAAATCACAGGCAAGCACAAACTGACTCTGCATAACCTGTGCAGATAAATGTGTAAATGAGAAGACACCCCATTTTAAGAAGAGAGCTGATTCTGGCAGGAGAAGAGTCTTACCAAGAAACTGCCCCCATGGCCAATGGCAATTTCCTATGGCAGTTGCTGGGTGACCTACAGCAAGCACAGATCAGGGATAAATTTGCTCACTTTCCACCATTTCATAAGCTGCTTTTGAAACTAGATCCCCATTTTTTCCCTTCAAGCTGTTTTGCAGTCAAAGGCATTGCCTTTTCTTTATGAGAGAACTTTGCCAAAAAGCAAAGAAGAAAAATCTTAATACACCTACCTTTCATGGAAATAAATTATTTAAGTCTTTCTCCCACCTGTCTGCTTTAGTCATTGCTTTCTCACACATCTCTGCCGTTGTGCCCAACAGAAATGTCACAGAATCATAGAATGCTTTGGGTCAGAAGGGGCCTTTGAAGGTCATCTAATCCAACTGCCCTGCGATAAGCAGGGGCATTTTCAGCCAGAGCAGGTTACTCAGAGGTTGGAGGTTACTCAGGTTACTCAGATCCAATGGGATCTTCAATATTCCCAGGGACGGGACACCCACCACCTCTCCAGGCAACCTGTTCCAGTATTTCATCTCTCTTACTGTAAAGTCTTCCTTCTACCTAATCTGAAGCTCTTTTAGTTTAAAACCTCTACCCCTTGACCTATCACTACCTGTCTTTTTAGAAAGTTTGTCCCCAGTTCTCTTTTAGCCCCTTTAGGCACTGGAAGGTGCTATAAGGTCTTCCCAGAGCCTGCTCTTCTCCAGGCTGAACCCCAACTCTCTCAGGCTGTCTGCGCAGCAGAGATGTTGCAGCCCTGTGAAAATTTTCATTACCCTCCTCTGGACCACCTCCAACAGTTCCATGTTTTTCCTGTGCTGAATATAGTGGTGGAGCCTTCTACAGCAGCTTTATTTTCATTTAGCAACAATGTTTTTTTCTGAAAAATGAAGTTTCAAAATGTTGTAGGTGACAAGATTGAGGCAGGGATAATAAACTGCTGGAATTATGTATTGTGCTCGTTTATTGAATTTGATACCAAGCTGGGTTGCTCATCTGCTTTTTTCTTTCTGATGAGTAACACTGTTGTCCTCTTAATTACCAGTTATTTTAAGGCTATGATTAATAGTTTTTAAATATATAATAACAGAATTAATATAATATATTTCTAATGTTCCTATGTAGGAAGCAAAGGAACCTGTTCACTCATGCAGAACTTCCACAAAGCTAAAACTTCAAGGTGTGTGGCTGCAACTGCTCTGAAACCCTTGTTGTCCTCAGCTGTGCTGGGAGGTGCTTCTGCTCCCTTCATTAGCACGGGGTGACTCTCCTACCATGCAGGAACTGCTTTGGAGCTGAGCCTGGGAGCCAGCACTCCAGGCAAAAGACAGCATTTCTAGTTAAGCACAGCATCAAATGGGCTTGTGCAATCCACTGTCACAAAATCCCCTTAAAACCAAGACATTAATGGGATTTTAAAAACAATAAATAAATATTTAAACCCCAATAAATTTTAACAACAGTTCAAGCAGATCTAGTTAAAGCTGTTCAAGTAAACAAAGGTACGACGGGTATAATCTTCCACATTTCAAAGCCAAGTCTGAAACTAATTGGACTTTGCAGGGAACTCCACCTACAGAAAATTATGTCATGGTTCTTTATTATAGAGATGCAATTCTCAGGCAGGCCTGGTGCTGAAAAAGAATGAGGAGCAGGCACTCAGGGCAGTGAGCAGTGATTTTATTTCAGAATGCCTGTGTTTCTATGTGGCACCTAAAGCTGATGAGGCTGCAGCATCGCTGGTGCTGCGTGTTTGCTGGGACATGCAGGGGGAGAAGGAGCAGCTGTGCCTGGAGCCTTCAGTATCCTGTCACAGGAGTGGCCCTGCCTCACAGGCAAGGAGCAAACCAGCCCACAGTTCCAAACTTATCTTCTGAGACAGAGAATCATGCTGTCCTTTTTCACAAAGTTTAGGGAGCTGCACCAGGATAACAGAAGCTTTCAGGTTTCCTTTAGGGAAAGCTCTTCTAAACCAAGCCTAATTATGAGACCTGAGTCTGCTACACAGAGCTCTTGTACCAGAAATGATGAGAGGGCCAATTGCCAGGAATAAACATTTACTGCATCAACAGGTGTTACATGTTATGCATCAATGAGGTGTACATCACCGAAACATAAAGACCCAGCAAGCCAACAGTACAGCTATCAACCAGAAC
Source organism: Agelaius phoeniceus (assembly GCF_051311805.1). Lineage (NCBI taxonomy): Eukaryota > Metazoa > Chordata > Aves > Passeriformes > Icteridae > Agelaius > Agelaius phoeniceus. Next base: position 94,499,382 of record NC_135267.1, on the reverse strand, counting down.
AACACAGCTATAAAATCCTAATTAGCCTCATACACATGTTATGGACATTTTTATTTATTGACATGGTCAAATTAACAGGCAGCAGCATTTATTTTTAATGATAGCCTTGAAATCAGCCCAGGAAGAAAGTTAGCATTAATGTTCAGAATACTGCATGCCATCCACATTTTTCCAGATGAAGGTATATTTTAAAATAATAATTAAATATTGTCATCCTAATTAAGTTACCTTGAGCAGGTGAGAGAAATCCAGTTCACAGTCAATGCAAATCTTGTTTGTCCTATTCTCAAACTGTACAGGAAAACTACCCAGCAGGAGAAACTCAGCAAGCTCCATGGTTTTAAGTGTGCACTTAATTTAGGTGAATGATAAGCTGTGTCTGTAAAGATTTGTGTTGGTCACCACGGAATGGAAGATTCCTGTGAAGCAGACAAGATGTAATTGCCAGTAAATATCAGTGCTAGCTTGGCCACACAACATTCACAGAGCAGGAGGGAGTATCTTGGTATATTTATTATTACAGCAGGGAATTTTGACAGTCACCCTAATCACTCTTTGAGACAGGTAAAGAGAAAGGAACTGGGCAGCAGCACAATTATCAGCTGGGTTAGAGAAAGCACACAGAGCAAAGGAGAATGAAGAGCATTCCACAAGGTATTTTAAACAGGTTTACATTTGGATGAAGATATTAGGAGGTTTTGGATATTAAGTACTTGTGGAAATTAAATCATTGCTTCAGGCATTTAAAATTTACTCACTAGAAGTGCTTCACAAACCAAACTGCCCACTTTAAAACTTCTGATCTACCCACCTTAAACAAGAATATTCCATAAATTGCAAAGAAAGACTGGGAAATGATCTGTGTGTAATAGCTGAACCAAGCAATTTGCATATTTTCATGAATTACTGTAATGTGTTCTGCTTGTAATTTCACTTCTGTACAACGGATCACAGTTGCAAAAAGTACCAACATCTCATGTTCAAAAGTGATTCAAGAGTCTAATTTCATAGTCCAAAATGCTGAGACACTTAAAAATTAGAAGTTGAAATCATGGTTCTCTTCATTGCACTGGAAAGTTTTGCACAAAATCCTTCTCAGTGGCTTAGATATGGGGTGAAAATTGGAGGAAGAGGAAAACCCTAAACCAGGACACACTATTAGAGGCTCCTTGGTTCTTTTGACTTGGCATTCACACATGTGCATACAGATAAACCTGTCTCAATCTATTAAAAAAAAAAAAAAAAGAACGAAAAAGAAAAAAAAAAGAAAAAAAAAACCTAGAAAAATCAATTTTCACTGAAAGATTCTGGTTTGTTTCAGGGAAGAAAATGTCTGTAAGCTTACCTGAGAAAAAGTTTCCCCAGCAATTTTATTTTTGAAAAATGGTGATGAATGACCCACAGTGAAGGTGGGAGAAGGATCCAATTTCTACCCACAAGGGAGAAGAGTGAGGGCATGGTAGGCATCCTGGGCTGCACGAGCAGGCACAGGATAGGGCATGGGCATGCAGGGCAGGTGTCTGTAGCCCCTGGCCAGTCTCAGCTTCTCTGTGGAGTCTCTGAGTGGCTGAATTATTGTGCCCAGGGAGCTCCCCCCCATTCTGGCCAAGTCAGGATACATTTTTATAGCCTTTCCTCAAGTGATTGAAATATCGAGGGGAGGGCAAAAAATAGGGGAGGGGGGGAAAGGGAGGCAGTTTCCAGTATTTGTCATTATTATAGGTTATATATACAGGAAGAAAGTTAATTAAGCTTTAAAAAATCCATCACACATCAATGGGTGCATTTTAATGAGTACAAAAAGTTGAGATGTTTACTGCCAATTAAAGTGGTTTTTAAATAAGCATTAATTAACACGGAAATTCAGAAGAAAGTTATACCTTGTCAAAGAAAGGCCAGTGCAGTCTATGCCCACTTCTGCTCCCATTCATACTCAGATAGTAATTACCACCAACCCTATATTTTCCATAATAATGAGGAGAGGCTGTCATGGCTGTCAAACAAAAACAAAACAAAAAAAAAAAAAGAAAAAAAGGTGCTGCACAAAAATACTCTCAATCTGAAGTAAACTTTTGTTTTTAAATATATAATAAAAAGCCACAGGAGACGGCAGTGTAGAGCAAGGCAGTGACTGGGGCAGTCAGGCAGCCATGCCAGGGGCAGCTGCACACACATGGCTCCTCCCTAGGGAGCAGAGACTTTGGAACTTGGGAGGAAGCCTCCCCAGACCGTCCAGCTGAAGAAAGACCCAAGAAAAGCCAAAACCAAGCAGTTGTTTCATCACTAGCACTGTAACTCATAGAGGAGCTGATTCCCCTGTTAAAGCTAGAGGAGCTGGTTTTTTCCACAACAAGTGCTGACAGACCAGCTCCATGCTTCCCAAAGTCAGATCAAAGCAACCACTGCCAATAAGTTCAGCTTGCATGTGCACTTCCAGCTGGTGCAACTGGTGACATGGAAAACAGTATGACCCTCAATTCTGTCACTTCTCCATTTTTAAGGATTTCTTAATAATCGTCAGGAGTTTCAGCTCTATTTCAGCTTGTGTCAAATCCTGAGGGGAGAGCAAAGGAAGTGATTTCTCCCATCATTAGTCAGGTGAATGTTTAAATATCTTAGGAAAACCTTCCCTCCCCCAAATGCATCTTAGGCACCAAGATTTTCAAACTGCCTTATTGCTTCTCTCCTCACTTCCTCAGCTGTGGAGAGATAAAAACCCCACTGCCTTTTCAGCCAACAGAAGAGGCAGGTCCCATTCCCAGTAGCCTAACAAATTTTAGGCAAATCTTTGGTGTTGTGTTTTTTAACTTAATTTTAAAAAAAGCCAACAAAAAACAGCAAAACACAGAAAAGAAGGCTGTAGATAGGCACAGACAGGTTCCTGCCCCTTGGCACGTCACTCAGACAATGTGCAGCCTCTCTGTAGCTTGTGTCTATTGGGGAGTATCTGGGAGCCTTTTTCCTACTCCATGTCCACAGAAAAAATCTGCAGTGAAATAAAAAAGGAGAGCATTAAAAGCCATGGAAGTTTTGTTGAATTTAGCTGGACAGGGCCTTCAGATCTTGCACTAATCTTTCTAACATACCTGATGGCACTACAGAGGAATATTTTATTGCTAGAAATAGTTGAGCGATTACTTCAGAGAAAGGACGGACGTAACACAAAAGAGTTTCCAAGAGCCGACAGGAAGGAGTGTTGCTCATGCAAAATTCCACATTAGGTGTTACAAAAATAATAAAAAAAACCACCGGCCCTTGTGATGTCTGAACTCCCTGACACTGATGTATGGACAGGGGAACAGAGGAGGAAAATGACAGGGAGAGCAAAGCAAATACACTGGGATGCTTATGAACTGAACACAGGAGCCAAGTGTCACAAGTTGACCTTCTGTGTTTGCACTGAAATTTGACCACTCCAGACAAAATTCCTTCAGTGGGTTTTACCTGGTTGGAGCTCGGTTGATAATGGCTATTTCTTACAGTATTGTGACATCAATGCTATTGAATCAAGACTTCAGAGGAGGAGTTACAACTTTAATTCCTAAAAAAACCATTGTAAGACCTTTATGTTTTCCTTAGAGGGAAGTGACCCAGCTCTGATTAAGGGCTGGAATAAATAAGCATTGTGCATAGAGTGGCACACCAGGAACACGGCTTGCTTTGTAACAAATGAGCTGCACACATCCAGGGCAAACGCTCTCTCCATGATGACTGCAGAAAAGCCTGTTGTATTCCATGCTAGAAAATCTCTGACTTCCTGCAGCAGAGCTGCCCAGTGCTCAGGGTATGTGCTGTATATCATCCTCTGGGACTCCCATGGCAGCAACACCTGGACACCAGCACAGCGGGTTCTTATCATTCAGGAGCAAGGAAAACAAGAGAGAAAGGTGTGGTGTGTGGATATAAGTCATTTACACCTTTGTTATTAGGGTGAGGGCAGCACTGGGCTGGGGGGCATCTGGGAAATATCAGGCACCTGAAGAGAGACTGAAGAGCTCAGTCCCAGCAGGATCAGTGGTACCAAACACTGTGGCTTCAGCCCCATTTTTTCAGGCCCTCTGATGTGAGGCCATTAGAGCTGTCAGTTCTCTGGGGCTGAGAGTGTTCCCTCCTTCAGGCTTCTACATGGGTTGGGTGAGATTGCAGCATAAAGACAAAATAGTGCTACCTCACTGAAGACAGAACAGGATTCTTTCTCTTATCCATCAGACTTTTGGGTTGGTGTCCTACTCCAGCTGGTCCAATTCACACTTAGCTGGAATGGGGACTGTACAAGCCCACTACTGGCAGGAATTCTTGGTGCTTTGGGTTTTGCATAATAAAAAAAGTTAGCCTCCAGCCAAAAATCCTGTTCAAAAAAACAGTGGGAACAACAGTCATACTATCAACAGCAGTGTTAAGAGATGGAAACCTGAAGAAACCCATTCTGCTTTCAGTCATCTTCTGGACGCTGTACTGACCCAGCTCTGAAGGTGGACTCTGAATTCAACTGACTGTCAGAGCTCTGCAGTTAGTCTCTTAAAATGATGAAAGATGAAGGACAGAAAGAAAGCTTTTGTTTAAAAAGGCCTAGCTGAAGGTTGAATTATGCTTTAAGCCAAAAGTGATTCTCATTCTTCCAAAGCTCCTAATCTCATTCAGAATATTGGGATGTTTTTAATATTTCACATTCATATAGAAATATTTTAATAGCCACATAAACTTGTACAGCTCTTGGGCCCCAACATACAAGATATAAGGCTGTACTAAAAAGAAGGGAACGTGCTTTTAAAATGTTAGAATGGAAAGAAAGCCAGCATTTCTGCAGAAAACCGCCCTTTTGGTGGCTAGGACCAAGTCCATCTAGAAAAAGACTAAAAAATAAATGAAAGTAAAAACTGTTGTCATGTGAATGATATAACCAACATTCAATGAATAACTTGGTTGCAAATGGAACCCTCTCAGGAGGCACATATATGGAGAGAAGAGGAGGAGATATTCCCTTGGAAGTAATGTAGGAGCTGTCCAGGCTCCTCAGGCTTCGAGTGAGGGTGCCTGGTCTAGCCAATAATCAAAGCTGCACCCTACTCCTACGACTGTATTTTATGCTGGGCTTTTTAGTTAAATCAATGAAAAAAAAACCTACCTGTACTCTCTGAAATCAGTGGAAACTTGATTTCTTTGCATGCTGATCTCTGCAGACTCATCAGACCCAGCTGGCCAGGTGAAGTGTCCTTCCATAGGGCACAAGCATCATGACACAAGTGTAAATCTCAATATAACCAATGTCTTGCACCAACTCCAGGACTTAAAACAAAATTAAAACATCAGACAATGTTGGCTTGGCCTGGACTTGCCGGGAAACTGATAAAAAGTGTCAAAACCCAGCAGCACCACTGGGTTCAGCTCCATAAGTAGTTACAAATATAGGACAGACAGCTTGCCTGTACCAACCACTTTAAGTATGCACAGCTTTATTTGTGATCCTGAAAGAAATGCACATCTCCTTCACTGCCACATAAACATAGCGACCCATCTCTCTAAAAACCAACTTGACAGTTCTACATTTTTTGTACAACTGAGCAATAGGCTCCCATTTCAGTGAGGCCTTCTCTTTTGGTCCCCCCTCAATAATACACCTTTTGATTCAAAAATCACTTACGCACCAGAAACATTTTGAAAGGACTAAAGAGATGCCACACTGTAAAGAGGGTCCAAAGAAAATCTCCAAAGACATCTCTCTTTTTTCCCACTGACTGTGTGGCAGGAGCCCTGATTTACACCTCTCTACCTGTTCAAATGACAAAGGTCAACAGAAAATTTCCAAAACGGAAACAAATCTTTAATTTTAGATACTACATTTCCAGAGATGAGGCCAACAATGTGACAAGATAGTATGCTGGTATGAAGGTGGATATTATTGTGAAATGGGTGTGAGGTCAAAAAGCCACCCCTGAGCTACAGACAGGAGGTGACCAGTAGCACAGGTTCCATATCCCTGTGCCAGAAAAGCCAAACCAAAACATAAATCCTCACGTGCCTTTGCACACGTGCTGCAAACCAAGGTGTGGGACTCCTAAAGGGGCTGTGCCAGTGCTGGTGTCACATCGCAGACAGGACCTAAGGTCTGCCAAGAGAGCTGATACCTCCATTGTAAATTCAGCTTGCCAGATATTTTTTATTTGAAAACCAAAAATTATACACTTTCTAGAGGGAAAAAAAATGAGAGAGAAAAAGATTTTTTCTAAAATCTAATTGACATAACAAAAAAAAAATAGAGTACTGTGTTTCCAAGAGGGTCTAAATAAAAACACACCCTGGAAACCTCAAGTGAAACAGCTCTGAGCATTTAAAGGTTTCTCATGCATTGTATTGTAAAACAGCAGCTCATTCTTTTCAGAGCAGCAGAGGTAAGAGCACACAAATGATTAAACAAGCAGGTTTAACTATCTTGCACTGACGAGGAATTTGTCAACATGAGCTCGGTATTTATGCAGCTCTGCAGCAAATACTGTGTGGCTGCAGGAGTCAAACAGCTGTCTGTCAATAAAGCTATTCTCCTCGCTGGAACATAATAGCACAGACTCAACATGACCCTCAGAGGCCTCTTTAAGCTGCCTGACTGTCTCCTCCTTCCCCATCCCTCCAGAGTCCTTCACCAGCAAGCTCTGAATTAAAAGGGAGAGGGGAAAAAAAAAAAAGAAAGAAAGAAAAAAGGTATTAGAATCTTTTCTATCTGTCTTAATATTAAAAGTGACTTAACCCTGGGCAAGTCAGTCTACACACACAAGCCTGAGCTAAAGCAAAGTTAGGGAAAGACAGCTTTGATTCACCGCACGTGAAGGGCTACTGACAATCCCTTTTAATAGAGCTTGCAACATTAATGTAGCCAGAGCCACATGTGACACCCATTAGGGCCAGGGAGAGCTCCCACGCATATATTTCAAGGAAGCAGTAGATTCCCCGGTCCCAGAAGCTGTCTTCATTACAAAAGTCTAATGCATTTTTTATTATTCAGCCTTCAGTGGAAATGTCACCTTTCTAAAGCAAGCTGTTATCGTGTGTTTCCCATGCCAAACACATGGCCTCTAAGGAGAGGGTTTTATCTCTACATTTTTAGTGATTTGTATTTCTCTTTCAAGGAGCTCCATGCCTTAAGGCACCTGAAACGCTCACAGCACAAGAAGGTGAGGTGACACGGGATGCTGCTGACGAGGACAAAAAAACCCAGGGCCGGGGGCCGGCACAGCTCCCAACAGCAGCCGCCCCAGCCGATAATTCACCTCCTTTAGCAGATTTAATTATTATCCCTGGTCTTGCTTGGGACCACATCCTCAAAGAAGCAGGGCGCCCACCAAGCGCCACCGCCGCCGCCTGACAGCGCGGCCAGCACCACTGCCCGGCGCCTGCCAACCAGCCAGATGCTGCCACATATTGGCATCTGGGGCCTGGAAAAGCAACTGCGGGCTCCGTTTGGCGGCCAATCCTGACCCCGACAACTGAAGGAGACAAAAGGAAGATAGACGGGAGCGGGGGGCGGAAATCTCTCCTGACAATTTCACTGGTAAAGATTTAGACAAAAACCTATTGTTTCATCGCCCTCCAAATGAATAAGTTTCGGAGAGGAGAAGAAAAAAAACCCGCCCGGCATATTCTAAATGCTGTCAGAGTGCAGGGTGCAAGGACAAGGGATTATTTATGAAAAGAAATAATGAGGAAACCAGATGCCTGCCTTTCTCAGCCCTCTGCGCTCCAGTCACCCTAACGGGGCTTGTGCAACCCTGCTCATCAAAGACTTCTCAGCCTTAAAACGCAGGGCAGGCTCTCAGTAACTCTTCCCATCTCTGCCACCAGGCAAAATGCCCTCCCTGTTTTATAGGGAGGCCCCCACAGTAAATCAGAGGCACATCAAAGGCTGAGGGAATACTAGCAGACCTCACCCCGGCCAGGGAGAGTAACTGAACAGCCATATTAACTGCACCCACAAGAATAGCAAAGAAACCAAAACAACATTAAAAAAAAAACCAAACCACAAAAAAACCAAACAAAAAAAAAAATACACCATGCTTATTTCACTAACACCAGGACTGAAACTGCATGGGTGTGCTTAAAGTAGGAAAGCAAACAAGCTTTCTATACCTGTTTGCAATGAAATTGTCTTCTCTCTGTAATTGAAAGGTAAGCTCCTGACCCCAGAAAAGTCAATGGGAGAACTCCCAGTGATGTTAATGGGGCTGGGACTTCACACTGTGAGGTTACTTTACCCTGGGAAGGTGATTAACTCGGGATTCTGCAGTATCCCAGAGCACCTGTCAAGGGCCTGCAAGGAGCCAGAGCAGCCAGGGTCCTTCTCAGGGGAACTCCCCTCTCACCTCACCCTATTGTGTTTGCTGGGCCTGGCAGGGGCTGGTCGCAGGGGAGTTCTCTGAGGCCAAAGAAGACATGATTCTGGAAAGGATGGAGACCAAGGCAGCAGAGTAGGAAATTTTAAAATCTGTAGAAAGGGTATGTGCCACTTGGCTCATGATCCATGCTGTTGAAGTAGCTCTTCTCCATGCCTGGTTTATAAAGGAAGATTAAGAGCTGGCAATGACAGACCACAGAGCACAAGCAAGACCCCAAGTGGAGCATGGCTGGCCAGAGCCATGCTCTAAATCATGGCACACCACCGGTCCCTCTCATGGAAGCTCCTTCCTCGTTATCCCAGCGCTGCGCGAGGTGCCGTAAAACTCTCGTTACTCACACACTGCTGGGGGAACCAATTTCCCAACGCTTTTACAATCCCTCTACTTTCATATTGTGGGAGTAATCATCTCTCTTTGCTTCACCAGTGCATGGGGATAACAGCTGCATTTAATAATCTGCTCCTGTGCCCCAGGATTTTGGGGCAGCATTTCAGAATCAAGGGCACAGAAAGGGCAAGAAAATCTATGACGAAGGCTGGAGTATGTAATACAGGACATGGATGGAGAGAGCTGAGGAAACCTAGAAAACACCCTGGAAATAAATGGCTCAGCTCATGGAAGGGGATGGGAGAAACTGGCACAAGTGAGGTTGTATCAAGGCAAAACATCTCTTCTACAAGGCAAAGCAAAAAGAGGTTAGCAAGGCTCTGTTAAGGAAGACCACTGACCTCAACAACTGTTTGTTCCCTGTCTGGTCCATCTTTACCCAGCTCCACCACTTGGCAACAGCCCAGTCTAGCTTATTACCCCCAAAAGACTTTTCTCAAACTTGCCACCCTTTGGATCTCAGCAGCAAAGCATTAAGGTGACCACCCACAGCCTACCCAAGACAACACCAATTCCTCACTGCCCAGAGCTGCACGTGTCCCCAGCCTTCCCATACATCACAGAGCCACTGCAGTCCTCTGGCAGCAGCACTAATCCCCCCTGATGGGTCCCTGGGCCAAGAAGATGGAGACAGAGCGGCCTTTGGAGAAGGAGAGCCTCTGATCTGCCAAGAGACAGTGAGGTCCTGTTGGGGCAGCACATCAAGCTGTCACCCGCTGCCAGGAGTCTGGAGCATCCTCTCTGCTGTACCCTGATTAGCCTCCTCTGCCCCGCAGCAGGGGTGCAGGAGATTTCACTGCACAGCACCAGCAAGCGGTGGGATCACTTCCACCGCTTTGCCACTCACAAGTTGGGATTTTCTTGAGGACAATGCAACCTTTGGGCCAGGGCTGCCCAGCTCTGCTCATGCAGATGGCTCAGGCAGGAACCAGCCCTCCACCGGCCCTGAGGCACAGCAGCCAGCCCTGCGCTGCCAGTCTCAACCCCTGCTGCCAGCAGCAGCTGCTCGGCACCTTTTAAGCAAGTCCCATTCCCCCTCTGGGAGTTGGCTCTGCCACCCCTTCCCAAACGGCAGCTGGAGCCACGTGAGGCACCCTGTCCCGGGGGCTGCCAGCATTCCTGCTGCTGCCTGGCCCCATCCCTCACTCCCCCCCGGCCCCAGACCCACTCCCCTAAGCAGGAGCTCACCCTTGCCACAGCCCTGTCCCCATGCAGCGCCATGGTCTGACACCCACAGGGGGCCCGGCCCTAGAGGCACAACCACACGGAAGGTCCTCAGGCAGCAAGGTGGCCAAAGCCCCAGATCTGGTCCTCACTACACCCCAAGCTACCTTTCATTGGGGGGCATGTGCCAAACAGCCACCATTAAAAATGTACGTGGTGCCACGAACCACCGCAGAGCAGGGCCTGCGGGAGGCTGCTGGGCTGAGGGGAAGAACAGGCCCCGGCCATGCAAGGGCCTCTCCAGCGGCATCTCCCACAGTCCCCTCAGGACACCAGGCAGCAAGCATGGCAGTCCTCAAGGAACAAACCTCTGAGGGAGGGAACGGACAACATTCAGCAGGGCGCTGCTGCAGCAAACCAATCCCACACACCAAACTTCTTGAGGTCTGCAAAGAGCTGTGGGGCTCTGATGTGAAAGCCACGGGTGGCTCAGCAGATGCACGGAGCTGAGGGCCGGCTGGCAGAGCTGCTGCTGACTGGAGGAAGGGGATGGTGCCCAGCCACAGGATGGCACGTGCCAGGGCCCAGGAAATGGCCC